>NC_140959.1:55495823-55993323 GCF_014529385.1 Adiantum capillus-veneris | reverse complement strand
CTTAATGTTTCTGCCAAAAGAACTGTTGACTTTTGTTAGGACATTGATGAAGAAGAGTCAATTGGTGAAGATGAGTCAGAGAGGTCACGAGGCCAAGAGGATCCCTCACCCTACAAGGGTACCTCACCCTCGACAGTACTTGTCAAAAAAAATACAAGAAAGAGGAATATAGACTTCTCAGATGATGCAGATCTCCTAGAAAGCAGTCCATGTGCAAGTAAAGGTAAAGCCAAAGAGGATGTGCCTTCTTTGGAAGACCCAGCTGCAACTGATGAGAGGCTGTTCGATTTTGCAGCATCTTGTGGTGCTGGGGACAAATATGATCTAGTTCATTCTATGTTTAACCCAAAATTTGATATTGAAGACCTTTTAGCTCAGCACAGTGAATTCCTACAATCCTACAGAGATAAATTTGAAGTGATGGTGCAGGTAGAGAGGGTTGTTCTGCCCAGTATGACTGTTGTGCATTTAAATGATTGCGGTGGAAAGGGACAGGGACTGAAGAAGTATAGGGAATTACCACCTGCTTGCCGACATTCAGCCTGCCCTTTGCACCAAAAAGAGTGCAAACTTACTCAGGAATCCTTTGGCTTTATAATTTACCTGAACAGCTTGTTTGGATTCCTCATGCAGAATCCTTATGAGGTGCTAGAGGAGCAGGATGCAGCACCAGACAAAGAATGCGAGGAGACAACACATATACAAGAAGTCGAGGAGGTTGAAGATACAGTCGACCTTGAGGTTGAGGCAATTGAAGTACAAAGAAGTAAGATGCCCTCTATGAAAACCACATAAATCAAACTACCTTTGGATGTCAGTAACTTCACTGAGAAGCATGCTCAGATGATGCTGACCGTTGTGCCTGACTTCAAGATTGGAGACATGACCTATATCTTTTTACATGATGTGCAAAGCATCTTTTATTTAAGGGAGGACTTCTCCCTGGCTATCATTTCTAGAGTCCAAGAGGAGAGGAGTGGATTTGTGTCAGAGGATAGTAGTGATGATGAGGCAATGGAAACATCCAGCAATCCAATGGAATACCTCCAAAGATGCTTTGAGAAAGCTGAAAAATACAAGGAGACACTACCTGATGAAGCCACCTTCCAAGCAATAAGACAAAGCCTAAGACCATCAACAAGTCACAAAGAAGTGGAGGATTGGTTTAACCATTCAACCACATCTGTAGACCTGTGGCAGGAAAACTTTTTTTTGCAGGATGAGAAATTCATGGTAACTCTGTGTGTGTGTGTGTGTGTGTGTGTGTGTGTGTGTGTGTCTCACTTAATCAGACATTATATGTGCAGTCTTGGATTGCTGACAAGGATGACTTCCTTCGACAACGGACTCGAGAGTATCGTGGAAGGGATGCGGCCCTAGCGCAGTACCTTTCAAAGCTTTGCGAGTCGCTGATAGTAGTTTTTCACAATTCCATGTCACAAGAGGGTTCAATATCAACTTACACATTAAAGACACTATCACGCTTCTTGGGTGGAACCATGCTGCCCAAAAGTGCAGATAAAGTCATTCTTGTGGACAAAGTGTTTTCTAGAGATTGTTTTGGTTACTGCCCGGGCTATACAAGTCGTCGGGCAGCATATTACTACACTTACACAGCAATGGCACTAGCTCTTGGTAGACAAAACCCAGATGAACTTTTAGAGTATGGCAAACATCTCATGATTCGTTACAAGGGTGATGTGCCAAAAAACAAAATTGAACCTTCAAAATCTTAATACACTTCAAGTAGCAATTGTATAAGATCATGTATTACAAAAATTTTGTACAATATCATCCACTCAGAGTATCTTTCTCCACTTGTGGTTCACATACACCATTGTCTCTCTCCAGCTTCGTTGACTTTCACGAGCACCGGAGTTGTTGTATGCCATTGATCTTTTAACTTTTTGTTGTTGTAAATGTCTGATGGCTTGTGTTGTTGCTGAAGAGGCCAAGAATTCTTTTGCCTGCATTCAATGAATGATTCTACGATAGAACCATTCAAATAGTTCTCTCAAACTGCTAGCCTTGATTCGAGAGACACCATGTCGTGTGTGCCTGAAATAAGCATTTCTCGCCATGTAATGAGACTTTTCCATCCCTTGGATATTCCATATTGCCGAGTTCCCATACTTTTGTATAAAATATGGTAAAGGATTGAAAATGATGTGCTGGATATGAAAACAGATTAGTTAGAATGTTTTACACTCACATAGTTACACATAAAAGAGAATCAAATACACCATAATACCATGTAGTGAGTAATCTGGGTGTCTGTCCATGCTGTCTTGAATGATTTTTTGAGAAGGTTGAGATTCTCCTTGAACTTGTTCATATCACCTTGTGACCAATCATCTTTGTCGCACATCAAAAATAGGATGTCTATTGATCGCCAAACCTCAGCCTTCGCGTTACGAGTAGTTGGTTCTTGGTCTTTGACTGCAATATGTAGCTTTTTCCAGCTCTGATACTCTACCTTGCTAACATAAGATGTGTTATATTTTTTTCCATGTTTTGTTAGCTTCGGATCTCGTATTCCTTGGGGTTTAGATAAAAACCTCCGTGCCTTCACCCCATCGATGGATGGTTTGCATGGGACATCCTTCTCAGCAGTTGATCTCTTTTCATCCCGCTGGATTTTCACATTATATTGCCGCCATGAAGGCCCATATCCGATAGTACCAATTCTAAGCATTGCAAGGCTATTTGTCGCTTTGCTGAGTTCTTAATTTTCCAAGCAAACCCGATATATAAGTAGACCAATTTCTCCACAATTCTACAAAGGGCATGCATTGTACAGATGTGGACATTCACAAGTGGTATTTTCAAAACCGTTCGAAAAGCAGGGTCCTCAATGTGATGTGTTGGAGCTTTTCACCACCACTTTGGGTCCATGACCTTTGCAGGCTCCATGCAGAACAAACACGGCGACTTTGCCATTGCACCCATTCCACAATTATACATGCACTTTAATGTTTTGAGGTCACCTGCAAGATGCCATTGAACTTGAAAGTATCCCCTTCCATCTAGACGTAGTACCTCTCCTTGGTTAGTCTGTCGATCAATCACCTCCGGAATATTAGTTCGATGGAACACCCAATATAGAGTCTCCTGATCTTCTTTCTTTACCTGCAACACAAAATAAATGAGACTTAAGTAGATGTGAACATTTGAGCTTAGCTGAGAATCTCGCTTACCTCAAACGCACCAAGCCACCATATGTTAAATTCTGATTGAACACTAAAATACAAAGGATCATCACTGGGACACTTTGAGAGGGCTCTATTCATTAAAGTAATAGTAACACGCTCTAGCTTTTTCTCTTTAACAAGCTCACACTCATCCAGTTTTAACACAAAATGTAATACCCCTTGTGACTCTTCAAATGTGATGTTGTAAAACTCCACCATTCTCTTCTGTAACATCTGCAGGTCCATAAAAATATTATTGAACTCATCATATGCCATGTTTGCTCCATGGCCACTCTAAGTTGCTTTAATATGAAAGGGCTGTCCAAGATAGTCTCCCTGTGCCTCGTTAAGCTGAAGCCTCTCTTTCCAAACACTTGAGGTTGATGGTAAAAGTTTGGATTTTATACCCTTCTTAACAAAGATGGATGAGACAGATTTTTGTATAGCCGAATATCCTCTTTTGCTTACACCAAGTGAATCAAGTGTGTCTTGTATCTCTTTTGTAGGCACTGAGTTCTCTGAAATAAAGCGGTCCACTACATTTCGTTGTAGGACCTTAAACTTCTTGTCATGTACTATATCTGCTGCCAGGCTTTTACTTATAAGTGGCTTCAATCTCTTTCCTATATTGGCTTTGGGGTCAATGTTTTCCTTGTCAGGATAGATTGAATCTCTACATGAAGACAATGCATAAGTAAATAACAGAAAAGTTACTTCACTAACACTATTTAGGCACATGAAAACAATGCATAACAAGAAAAAACAAAAAGATTACTTAACTAAGACAATGTAGCCAACCAAGAAGCATCACCTTAATGCTCGGATTCTTTTCTTGAGACCTCCGGATGCAACCTGCAATGTTTCAAGATTGCGCAATTTCTTCTTTCGGATACGACCACCCAAGATGGTGTCCTTCATTTGACAACTGCGTACCTTTCCTTTCAGTTCCTGTACCTCTGTTTTGTGTTTCAAAATGGTAACCTCATCTATAGAATGTAAATGTGAAAGACGAACAATCTCACCTTGTTGAGCTTGGAGAATTCCCTTATAAGTTTCAGCTTCCCTTGTAAGAGATTTATAATAACCCAGAAGGCCCTTTTCTCCATCACCAGCAAAGGTCAATAAGCTTGTAGGATTGACAAAGGGTGGAGACACATTAGTCATTGAATTCTTAGGATAGAGAGAGCCTCTCATCCAGATATCTATGTGTTTAGCTCCCTGAGCTCTGAGCGTGTCTGTGGATACAGGAGGTATATGTGTTTTTGCTTTACTACGCTTAATCAATGGTTGGTACTCATTGTCCAAATCAATGTGAAGGTGATATTTGGCTCGTTTCTGCATAACATTTGTGCCATTTGAGGAGTGCGCCATTAGCCAAATGTGCAGGTTTAATGGAAAGTGAATAGGCGGCTGCGCCTTCGTCCCTCCATGTTAGCCTCATTCCCTCCATATTGACGAGGTTCATTCAATGCAACTGAAAAGAAGATTATCCCTCAATCATTACGAACGAATGTTCAGAAGAGTAAGGAATCTACTTAAAGTACACTTTTTGAACTTTTACCATGAAAGACCCACCTCTATTATTCGCCATATTTTCTAGAGAGAGAGTGTAAAAAATACATTTTCTTAGAAGGCCCTCCAAATGACCTCCGAAATTTCCTAATGCATCCACTATCCTTATTTGATGATAGTCACTCGTAAGGTTAATCCTATTGAAGTAGGTAGAGCCTGGTAGCTTATCAAGCAGATCTTCTATCCGAGGCACGGGAGATCTGTTTTTTTATTGTGATATGGTTTAATGCTCGATAGTCCACATACATATGGTATGTACATCTTTCTTTTTGCACTAAAAGGACTGGAGAACAAAAGAGAGAGGAACTAGGCCTCACCACCCCTTTGTCTACCAGTTCTTGTACTTGCCTTATGATCTCCTCTTGTTGAGCTTAAGAGACTCGATAAGGAGGCTTGTTAGGTGGTGAGCTTCTTGGAAGGAGCTCAATAACGATGGTCATCATCCCTTCATTTTGGAGGTAAGTCCATAGGGTATATCATCGATTCTTGGAATCCTTTTAGAAAATTAGACAAGTCTAACTCTTCTTGATTCTTACCATCTACATTTGATGAAACATTAGGATCTTTTAGAGACTCTTTGACAAAAGTCGTGTACGCAGAAACTAAGCTCTTCATTGAATTATCAAAAGCTTGCAGATGATAAGGTATTACTTGACTCATTAACACCTATATACATGTATTTTCTATCATATGGAAAGAAAAATTCTTAGCTATGAGTATCCTCTTGTGGGGCTTCAAATTTAGAAGCTCAAGGTGACTCATTGATGTGTGCATTTCTTTTGGGGACAAGTGTGATATGTGTGTCCTTGTTCTCCACACTGAAAGCACTTGTTTTCTTTGCGATAGCTCGCTAGCTCTTCAAGAGAGAACTTGTTTTTGCCTTTGAAAACTCCTTTCTCCTTAGCTTTATTGTTTGTATTATTGGAGTTTCCTTCGGAAGAATTTTGAGAGAAATTCTTCTCGTTGTACTCCTACTTGTTCTTTGTTTCCATGGGCTTAGGATTTCTCTTAGCCCCTTGTTGGAAATTGATCCTTGTGGCTACCATAGTATGATGGATACCGCTGAAATTGACTTAGGCCTTTGGGAGTTAACATATTCATTCATATCATCAGGAAGACCCACAAAAAATTATTGCTTTTGTTCCTAAAGTCTATCTTTTTGTAGACTGTGGCTTTGAGATGTAAATCCCAAAAATTGTCTACATACTTGTGGATAGACTCATAAGGAGTGAGCTTTAGGCTTCTCAATTCGGTGAGAACTTTATCCTTAGCATCGCTTGCCAAGAATTGCTTCATGATGGAGGTTCTTAAAGCCGTCCATGTCTTTGGTGCCTCTCCATTAGCCCTTAGGCTCTAGCCCACCATTGCCTGGTGAACTTTTGAAAATACATAGCTACGTGACGTAGCTTTGAGGACTTTGTGAAGTCTTCATCTCCAAAAGCGGCATCGAATTGTTGGATGAAGGCTAGCACCTTATCCGTGGCACCAAAAGTACCATCATAGGTGAGGAAAGAGACATCCTTTCCTCCCTCCTTGAATTTCTTTAGCTTGCTAGACATCTTCCAAGCAGCATATCTCCTTCGGTGTCCTCTCCTTTGCTTTTCTTGAGAAGAATACCTGTTGCTTTCGTCAGAAGGATAAGAGAGTGATGAAGATGGAGAAAAGGGTGACTCATTTCTCTCCTTCTTATTCCTTGAGTTCTTCTCTTCTCTTTTTGATTCGCGGAGGTGAGAACTATGTGGTGACCTCTTCCGCTGTGGTGGAGTTGGAGGTCTTTGAGCTCTTCTTCTCTTGGATCTATATCCTCCATGGATTCATATTGAGACTCACTCCCTTCTCTCTCCTTTGAAGGAGACACTTTATGTGAAGCATGGTCTTTCTTCTTGGATGATGGCTTGCCTTCAAGGAGTCTTTTAAGCTCTTGATTAGGGGTTCTCCACTCCTTCCTTCGTAGAGAGTGCTCTTTTGGAGGTCTCACCATGAGACTTCTTAGGACATCTCTCTTGTTGGAAAGGTGGAATAATACCATAAGCATGGAGTTGTTGTTGTACTTCGTCTTGAAGAGCGGTATTAGCCATGGCTTGTTGGAGCCTAGTAACCAAGTAATTTACCAACATAGGAGTGTCATCATTAGCATCTTAATGAGAAAAATCAAAATCATCTATACTCATCTTATTCTCTTTATTATGACAACCATGTTAACAAAGTTTATGTATGTACTTAGTGTATGCTTTGGAAATTCAAAACCTTAGTTGCCACTCCTCTTAGCCTTTGAAAATCGGCTCTTAAGTATCTACACCCACGGCTCAAAGTGGTTAATTATAGAGAGTAGAGGAGTAGGTCTAACATAGCAGAGTTGCCAAGAGCTAGCTCCTTTCGGACTTCTCATGGCTCAATAATGGTAAAGCCATAGGCAAGTCTAAAAAGACTCCATTATTAAGTCCAAATCTCCCGAGGTGTGCACCATACCCCACATAGTGGGCACAACAAAACCGGTAATAGATCCCAGTTCCACTTACCCTAATATATTTAACAACATCAACCATTTATAGGCTACTTAAGGACCTCTCGTTTTAAGCAAGAAAAGAGAAACCAAATGCTCTGATACCAATGTAATGGAATTAGCCTTTTAACTTGAGTTGGAGCGGAAAGTGAATAACATCTTGAGCATTTCCTTGAGCATTCTTTTGAGTATAGATTTATAGTGAGAAAGAAAGTGCTTGTATGGAGAGAGCAGCACTAACACATTACTTCATTAACATGGCATGACCAATACTTGGAAAAGAGAGTGAGAGTTAGAGAAATTGACACCAATAGAGGACTGGATTAGTTGGAGATGGTCCCTCCTCCAATAGGCATTTGTATTATAATAGATTCTTCCATGACGGAAGACTTGTTTACAATACAACTGATTGTGTTCCTTGAGACCTTCTTGATGAGGTGAAGATCGCAAGCTTCATTCATCAAGCATTAGCATAACAACAACAATAAACATGATTAGCATAAACTTGAAAAGTGCCCAGCCTCAATCCCAAGACCTCAAACACCATGAAAGGTGAGGAGAGCTGGCAGGGAGTGAGGAACAAGAGAGAAGTAGAAGTAGCTCTATGAGAAAGCAATACCCCCTTGCACATAATCACTCATAGATCTTGTAGCATAGCTTAGCATAATGATTATGGAGATTAGAGAGATTGATAAGCAAGAATAAGCATTCTCTTGTGTGGATTTGCATCCATAGCCAAGAGCTTGTTGTAGTAGGCACTCAACTTCTCAAGCTTGGAGAAGGAGATGGAGTTCTTGCTTCACAAGAGTGTGTGAAGAGAAGAATGAGAGAGCTCATGGGATGCTCAAATGAGAGAGAGAGAAAGGTAGCTTGGTCAACCCCCTTCCCTAGGCTATCCTTGAAGATCATTGGGCCATGTAGTCCTCTAGCCAATGAGAGCTTGGCTCCCTTTGGGGCAAGATGTGTAGTCTCTTGACAAGTGTCCTTCTTTCTCTCTTGTGAGGTTAAGCTAGCACCCCCCTTGCTTAAGCACAACCCTTGCTTAAGCAATCTTCCCCCTTGCCTGCTTGAGTAGTGTGCCTCTATACTTGACATGTGGTCCTTTTCCTTTCATAAGAGTATGGGGCCTTGGTGAGGTGCATACTTACTACACACATCCCTCCTTTGTAGGGCTCGCCCCCCTCTTTGTAGCAAGTTATTAGAACTTGGTAAGCAGGCAGGCCCCCTACTTAAGCACAGCCCTAGCTTAAGCAAGCTGTCCCCTGCTTAAGCACAACCCTAGCTTAAGCAAGTTGTCCCCTGCTTAAGCACAACCCTAGCTTAAGCAAGCTGCCCCCTTGCCTGCTTGGACCTTAGTGACTAAAAAGTAAAAATTAAAGACTATGTCTTAAGGATTTTACACTTACCTTTGGAGGCTTTAATGAAGACAACCCGAAGGTCTTTTGCTCCATTGGTTAACCTTGCTCTTTGATAGACCTTTTCTTATTTGGGCCCCTTTACCATTGGTCCTTTGCTGAAATAGATCTTTAAGCACATCTATATCTTAACCCTTGTTCCCGTTTATTCTCCCACATTAAGTGATCAGTTTAATATGAGAAAATCATTTGGACTGGTTAGATATTAGTTTTTATGACAGTAGCCGTTGCTATAGGCGTCGCTATATAGCGACGCCTATAGCGACGGTTATAGCGACGTTCCCGTAGCGACACTTGTAGCGACGATTTTAGCGATGCCGGGGAGTTTAAAAACCCAATGTATTTCCGTCACTAAAAGCTTCACAAGTAAACATAACCTCTTGTAGTGGTTTCCCTTCTTCAAAGTCTTCTCCTACAACTTGGTGTCCACCTTGTCACAAATCATAGCCTCCTTTACCTCCCCTAATCTTCCCCGTTGGTTACTCTTTAACTGATCCATTATCTTAGTAAACTTATGTAGAGATCTAGAAGGATGCTTGAGCAACAATGTAGGTGGTAGTCACAAGGGGCATAGTTATCGGTAACTTTGCTAGATATTTGTGTTCGTGTCATGGTCACACAAAGCTATTGAGCTCACATACTAAGGCTATGCAAACCCTTTTGTAGCTATGTTGATTTTAGCACAACTATGAAAGGGGCACCATTAAATGAATATGCATATTTGTTATCTTTTGTTGCATAGAACGGTTAGCCATGGGATGTGGAAGCAACCTTGCTTACGTTTCACGGGCCCAAATTGATAGGGCATGGTCATCTCTCTCCTCTATCTTCATGACAACATCTGCTACAATGAGCCGCAGCCTCTCCTTTCACCTTCACGTAGCAGTAGCACACACTGTTGTGGCTCCACATGACCATGAAGCGGGACATAGTCTCCTATGCGGAACTTGCAAGACACATTTTTTAACCTTAACTATCCATTACGGATTATTGAGTCACATTTTTAACCTTAACTGTCCATTGTGGATTATTCAGGAGCCTTATGACCATGGCCCCATTGAGATTCACTTATTAATAGAGGTGGAATCTTTCCAACTAAGAATCATACTTGAAGTTTCCCCCCAAAAATTTGCTCGTTTAAGACCATATTTGCAAAAAGAAAAAAGACAATATTTTATATTTTTCCGGAAAAGCAAGCCCAATTAGAGCGTCTTCAAAAAGAGGGTATGGACGCAAATTAGCTAGCAAGCTGACAACCAGCAATGTCGCTGGCGGTATGCGAGAATCTTGCACTACCAGGATGAAGAGAGTGCGTGTGTGTGTGTGTGTGTGTGTGTGAGAGAGAGAGAGAGAGAGAGAGAGAGAGAGAGAGAGCCCCGACCAGATGATTGAATGGAGTTGGCCAGCCTTTTTCAGATAGAGGTCAAACCGTCCGGGCGGACACGTACGCGATAGAGTGCCTTTGACAAACCGCGCACTTTTTGCAGTGGAAGCAAAAGGTACTCTCGTTGTAAAAACGTCAACGCTAGATGAATTGAATGCGCCATGTGCCATTGGGCACCACAATGCACATCAGTGTTGAAAGCCTGAGAAAGCTTCTACCTTTTCATTGTTCATTGCTCAAGTTTCATGAAACTCTAGTAATTAGATAGAGTCAACCTCTCTTTCTCTGTCCTTATGTCACACTTACTTTAATCTTGTTCCATCCATACAAGACTCAAGTGCTCTAAGACCACTATATTCGAGAAGATATTGTAACTATTGGATCCGTCTAAGAGTCTAACTATAACTATTGTCGCTAGATTAAGCATAGGTTGTCAACACTACTTATGTTAACTTGGCATTGTCAAAATAACATATGTATAATACATATTTTCTTCCGGATGCCTTTGTGATCCTAAAGAGCGTGTGCTAAATCAAAGCTTCTGCGAGTCATATGCTCACAGACATAGATACACATACGCATAACCACACACACACACACGCATGCACGTATATACATATAAAAAGTTCTCAAGCACATGATATATACATACATTGATGTGTATAGATGCATATATACACATACATACATGCATAGAAACATTACACACACATTCATAATATATTATATCGCTATAATGAGTACACGCCACTTTGAAGAATGAAAATTCTCTCAAGGGTCTCTGCAATATGGCCTCAATGTCCTCCATAGTCTCTAGGGGGTGTGCTCGATGTTGCTCAATGATGCTCCACAGAGTACAATGTAGATCTCGTATGCAATGTAAAGATCCCCACATCCTTGGGCATAGTTAGATGCCTCAATCAAGAAGGATGCCCCAAAGAGGGTGTGACTCGGTAACCTATGGTGGTCCATCGTACACTATGAAAATCTCTAATTGTTTACCGCGGTCTTTTATTGCATTTAGTAGAGAGAACGTCCAAAATCAACTGGAGAGGGAAGAGAGAGGGAAGAGAGAGGAGGACGGGGGGTTGTATTTAAATTATTACCGTGAATATCTTTGCGATAATATCGTGGTATTTACCTCACTTATTGCCGCTACTATTATCGCGTTTATTCTCGTGGCAAGATTTAGCGCCTAAACTTTTAAATTATGGGTTAAACATTCCCCCCCCCCCCCCCCCCTCCCTTCCCCCCCTTCCCTTCAAATTTTGGTGTTTTTTGCCTCTCAATAAAAATTAAAGAATATTATATAAAAAAATTATTTTTTTTAAAAAAAGATATGAAAACATAAAACAATAGTTAGCTATTTAGAACTACACTTGGTTACAGCTAAACTAATCACTGTCACTTGATGAACATAATTGAGCATGTTCACAAAATTAGAGAGAGGAAGAGGGGGAGAGAGACATGAATGGATTACACGACCAAAAAATTTCATAACTTAAAGTATGCAAAATTTTTATGAATCGTCTTCCAAAATTTCCCTACAAGAAGCATCATCCAATTCTAAGGGCATGGCTCCTAAATCAATAAAGAGAGAAACAGAATTGTCGTTCATGGATGCGTTGGCTTTATCATCTCGAATTCGTCATCCTCCACCTCATCATCTTCATCATCATGACAATCATTCTCGCTAAGACTTACCGCCGCCGGCTTGATTCATCGACCTCCCTCTCCTCTGTCTGCACCTCATCCAAAGTAGGAGGTGGAAGAGGGTCAAAGATGGTCTCCACTTTATTAGTGGAAAAAATGGTTCTCCCCCGAGGTGTTACGAGGATTACGAACTAAAGTTTTGGTTGGTGGATTACTAGGATATAATGACCTATAGTAGAGAAGCTCAAAGTGAGTAACATTGGTATAATTAATGTTACAAGCAAATAAGAATTAAAATGATAGTCACTCATCTGCTCACAATTGCACAATAAAACAAAATTGTCATACCTCCTTGTGTGATGTACACTAGAGTCCACCATGTAGAGGCCATTCTCATGTCGTCTAGACACATTTGCAAGCCACTTGCACTCGATCGAAGATGAAGGTATGAAAGGTTCTAAAATTAACCTTTACTATCCTTTTAATAGTTATACAGTACCTACCTTCATCACCATCTGTGTCAAAGTTGCTCATGATGCCACAATCCATGGTGGTTCTACGCTCGTCAATGTGGCACGTACAAAAGTGACAACCCTTTGACCACATAGAGTTAAAGGAAAGACACTACAAAATAGGAAAATATCTTTTATCAAATACAAAGATCAAGAAAAAACTTTACAATATGGTTTAGGTATGTGAGTACTCTACCTTTGGTATGCAGCCTAGTGCATACTCCCATTCTTTGTTGGACATGTCTTCTCCGTGCGCTTTTGTTTCAGTCATTCTCTCATGAATCCCCTCCGCACTAATGAGAATATATGGAAAACATGAAAGGTGTCTAAGCACTAGGGGTGCCCTCCTTCCTCCATGTGCTTGTTTCCATGCTTCTTTCTCTTACAAACGCCTTGTCTTTGCTATTGTCCACAAGTCCTTTCCACTTGGCAAGTGTGGATTCATCATTGCATCTTTCTCGTTTGACCACATGCGAGGCATTGAAGGATCAATTTGTGTCAAATACTCTGAGATGTAAACAAATGTCTCTTGCACGATCTACTCTTCTGCCATCCGTGCCTCTGGTTGAGACCGTAGCCGCACAAAATCTTTCAGAGTCTTTAAAAACTTCTCTAATAAGAACATCCATCATTAGTTCACTACTCCATATATAGTGCTCTCCTCCACCATGCCAAGAGGTGGGTTTGACTAAGAAGGACCGATCGAGGAAATGCATCCTCAATGGCACACACATTTTCTGTTGCAAGTGTTTGAGTAGCAGGGATAGCCTCTATTTCAATTTCCTTGGAGCTCCAAATATACAAGAAAACACACAAGGATACAGTAAGTGCTAGTTGAGATTATTGTGTACATTAAAAAAGTGTAGTTAAGTGGAGTCTCGTGGTGTATCCTACTAGCTCTCCAAGTTTGAAAATAGCATCCCTGAATTTCTTGTCCCGACATATACACATAATCACCGGTAGAATGAACTACAATGTAAATTAGGGAAAGCGAAAGTGAGAGAATGTCATACACATAAACTATAGATAGAATAGGGAGAGGGACATTACTTGAAGCATCTTGTGCCAATCGCGGGACTTCAGACCATACAATTGAGCTCTTCCACCCTTCTTCGCTTTTGTGAAAGCTCTCTTTAGGGACCTCATGCATCCTGTTGATATTGGGGGAGGTGAGGTGAGTAGCAAAGGTGAGGAGACGTTTCAAGACCCTCAAATCCTCCCTCGCACCCAATGAGTCTTTCTTGACAATAAAGTGGTCCCATAGTGTTTGGCTACATTCTTGAATATGTGCATGGGATCCAAGAGGTGTTGTATTTTTAAGTCCTTCCAATATGGAAGCCTTAAAAATATACCTTGACATACCTTTTAGTGGAGGACACGGAGCCGGATTGTTGTTGTAGTGCTCTTTCCAAATGGTTGCCCAATTTGCCATTGTGAGCTTTAGAGGTGTCTTCCAATTTGTTGGAGCCTTCATATCGTTAGAGAGAGATAAAACTAAAGGGAGAGAGAGATAGAGAGAGAGAGAGAGGAAAAGAGAGATACCAGAAATCTCTCCAAGCCTAGGATATTTGTGCATAGTCCACATAAGGATTCCCCTCACAATGGCTTCTCTCCCCCCCCCCTTTGCAAATGAGACATCTACAGGAGGAATGCCTCTCCATAGCTCCTCCAACTCCTCGATGAGGGGCTGAAGGTAGACATCAATATTTGAGACTTTGTACTTCTCTGCTGACACAAGCAAGGAAAGAAGCATATCGCCCTTCTTGGTTGTCTCCCATGGTGGAATATTGTAGTTGACGATCACCATAGGCCAAGTGCTCCATGAAGTAGACTTAGTGCCGAAGGGGTTGACACCATCACTTGCTAACCCAAGCCTCAAGTGTCGAGGCTCCAACCCAAACTTTGGCCATTGAGTTTCTATGTGCCTCCATGCAGGTGAATCAGAGGACACGCATCATTCCATCATTTGAGTGGTGGTTGGCGTGCCACGCAGGAAGCTCCACGATAGACCTGCTTTTAAACATGTGTTGAATGCAAGTAATTAATGAAAAATGTCTCAATACCTTGCGGGGTAGGTACTCCCCGCTCACTTCGGTCTTGTATCGTGCTTCCCTGCACACGGGACATGAGGTAGCACGTACGTGCTTATTGCGGTATAGCAGGCAATCGTTGACGCCCACATGGATGCGCTCATACTCCATTCCAAGTGCAATTACATACGATCTAGCTCGGCAATGATCTGGAGGCATGTGGTGATCTTTTGGCAACATTTGTCCGTCAAACTACAACAAACAGGTAAATTAATACAATTGCAAGGAGGCGACACCATAAAATGAGAAAGATGTAGAAAAAATCATATTTCAAACTTACCCAAGGAGTGTATCGACACTTCCATTGCTCCAACCAAATTTTTCTTGCAAGTTGAGGACTTCCAACAATGCCCGGAGCACCAACTACTCTGCACCGTCCGGAAAGAGGTGTTCGAGCACTCACCATCAATTTGTCCTCAGTTGCCGCTGCCTGTTGAGTGCATGGCTGGTAATCCTCCTCGTACACGTTGCATTCATGAGCCAGTAACTCATCACACATGTAGAACATGTGCATGATCCTCTGCCTCAAAGTGCGATTGAGATGCCGCAAGAGCTGTCGAAGTAGAGCTAATGGTAGGATCACCATGCGGTGCACCCATTTCATCGAATAGATCTTGCCTCTGTCGTTCAGTCTTGTACGCCGATGCACCACCACTTAACACAGACCAATGGGGCACCTCCTCAAACGAGGGGTGAGTGGTGCTCTCATCTCTTGGAGCGCTTTTTCAAGGATGCCAAAGCCCTTCTTCTCCATGTGCTCCAATGGAATACGCCACAAGCGATAGATTGCTCTTTTGCACTTGGCCCAAGGACAAGGGAGTTTTTCCTTGAGCCACTGATCGTGTTCAGGGCCTCAAAGGGGGCCACGATCATCCCAGTTGTTGTCGACGTCCTGCACACGTGACAAATTTTTTATTTAGTCATATGTGCCCTAAAAAATAAACAGTTAATTAGAAAAAAATGTATATTATAATAGAAAAAAGAAATGACTATAAATTCAAAGAGAATAAAGTGGAGTGAGTGCTACAAATTTTTGAAATAAAGTACAATCAGTGTGCGTACTAAATGGGTTAATTTTTTAATCGCAAATATCTAAAACCATTTTAAAAATGCACTTAAAAAACATCTAAAAGTACTCATAAAAAAGTTAAAAGTCATAAAAAACCTCAAAATGCTAAAAATGACATTATTGATATCTAACCTTGGGTAGAGGGGGTGGTTTGTACCCCCCCACCCCGGCTACTTCGGATATGTTTGTATCTATTTGAAATGATGTTGCGCAACAATCACTACAAGAGGCTATTCATATTAGCGACGCTCACACAGCGACGCTCAAAACAAAAAAATCCCGGCGACGCTATGAGCGTCGCTATAAGCGTCGCAAATTTACAAAGAAATTTGCGACGCTCATAGCGACGCCGACTGGGCTAAAAAAATAACAGAGCGCGCCCAAAAACTCAGATCTCAGATCTGAGTTTTTCGGCGCCCTCAAGCAAGGAGTAGGTAACGCTCTCCCTCTCTCTCTCTCTCTTTTTCTTCTCCACACACACACACACACACACACACACGAGGAGAGGAAGGAGAGCCAGGTATGCTTCTTCCCTCTCCTCACTCTCATGTTCCCTTCCCCTCTTTCTCTCTCCCTCTCTCTCTCTCACACACACACACACATACACACACACACATAGTGTTTTTGAGAGAGAGAGAGAGACAGAGAGAGAGAGAGAGAGAGAGAGTACAAACATAAACAAAAACGCACACACACATACATAAACAAAGAATGCACACACACATTGAGAGAGGAAAAGAGAGAGAGAGAGAGCATGCATAAACAAAAAACGCACGCATTGAGAGAGGAAAAGAGAGAGAGAACATGCATAAACAAAAAACGCACACATTGAGAGAGGAAAAGAGAGAGAAAACATGCATACGATCCAAAAAAACGCACACACATTGAGAGAGGAAGAGAGAGAAACTAATTTAACGTCGTAGGAAACTAATTAAAATTAAAAGACCTAAAGATCTAGCCGACGAGGAGTTGAACTCAAGACCTATTATTCAAGAGGGAAATGGCATAACCAATCTATCATACTTGGCATGGGTGATAGAAAGGTTATATCATTTATCTCTTTTTATTGGCACACACATCCACACACAAGAAGAAGAGAGTTATAACGTCGTAGGAAACTATCCTAAAAGACGTTAAAGATTAGGTTAGATGTAAACTTACGTTAAATTAGATTTAGGTTTATTTAAGTTAAATTAGATTAGATTTAGGTTTATTTTTAATTAGATTTATGTTTATTTACGCTAGATTTAGATTTACCTTATATTAGATTAGATTTAGGTCTCCATAGACTGCGATGCCTGCATGAAGCGGGTGAAGAAAGCCCTCAATGGAATATAGGGTATTGCTGCCTTCACTCATGGTGGGCTCCGTCGATCCAAAAGTACTGGTGAAATGTCTTCAGAAGATAGGGAAGAAGGTGGATCTTCAGGGCGGCAAGAGTCACTACATCCCCGACACGATGACCATCTAGACAACCTCTAGTCATTCAACAGCAACTTCAAAGTTAGTAACAAGAGCAAGAACGGTCTAAAGGGCCAATTGCTGTCGTCAGATGTGGATGGAGATGAGGCAGCGTCACCGCCGAAAGTTAACTCTCACATCTTTAGTGATGAGAATGCCAACTCTTGCCGAGTTATGTGAAAAATTATGTGTTAAATCAGTTTTAAGGTTCTTATAATCCCTGTTAGTTTAGTTCTTTGTTTTTAATATAACATAATTTACGTTAGATTTAGATTTATGTTATATTAGATTAGACTTAGGTTTATTTAGGTTTACCCACCCACACACACACACACACACACACACACACAAGAAGAAGAGAGTTTTAACGTCGTAGGAAACTATCCCAAACGACGTTAAAGATTAGGTTAGATGTAGACTTACGTTAAATTAGATTTAGGTTTATTTTTAGTTAGATTTACGTTTATTTAGATTTACGCTTATTTACGTTAGATCGAGTCCACGCAAGAATTACTTACGGTTTAGGGTTTAGAGTTAGACGAACAGTGAAAAGATCTATTGTGAAAAGATGTTAAGATGCTGTGAAGTGCTACAGCTAGAGAAGAGGCAAAGGGGTTTTGTCCACTACATGCAGTATCATGTAGACGTGGGTCTGTAGATTTCTTGTACCCACAAATATAGGTATTGACCAATAAAGACGAGATTATAACCCGGTGGTTCTGATCTCCGTGCATCTCTAGACCGAGGTGTGCGGGGATTGGACATGACTAGAGAATGTGAGGTAAAGAGAGAGAGAGAGATAAGACAAAGAATGCCAATAGAATATTAAATTTGTTGTCCAGGTTATAAGATTTTTATCCTCATTATGAGTAGTGACGAGGATGTGGGACCGTCCAACCGAAACACCTTATATCTCTCAACGAGGGTCTTATGTCCTTGTAATCAATGCAAGCATGCTGTGCGACGGACAAGACGTGTTTCTTTGCAGCACGTTCGCGAAGTTGGCGAGTTCGATCCATCTATTATAGATCGAGTTGTTGCCAATTATAACTCGTCGGACTCTGACGCTGGTCAACAAGCAGCAATCTTGCAACCCAATAGACGTGTTCGCAGGCGCTTTGGTCAAGCAGCATATGTGAGGCCACAAGATGTAGCCTTTGACAGCTCGAGGGATGATCATGCAGAGCACATTCCCAACGAGGCAATGTTTGAGCCCGAGATTGATGAAATGATCGAGACGATCATGGATTCAGAAAGGCTTATCTATGATGATATGAAAAGTGAAGCCGATACGCCATTGTATAATGGAGCACGTATGTCTAGATTGAAAGCACTCCTGGTTCTTCTCAACATGCAGGCAAAGTTTGGATGGAGTGACACTAGCGTCACAGCGCTTTTCAGGTGATCTATTACAATTAGTTTACTTTAATAAAACTCTAAATGTATAATGATCTGATAGATTTTTACACGACTGTATCGTATTTTTATGTTGTGTAGATTGCTTAAAGAGCACATACTACCAGCTGACAATGTGATGCCAGATTCCCGAGATGAAGCAAAAAAGATTTTGCGAAACTTTGGGATGGATTACAATTCTATCCACGCTTGTCCTAATGACTGCATTCTTTTCAGAGGGGAATACATAGACATGGAGAAGTGTCCGAAATGTGATTCCGAAAGATATCGAGTAGATCTCCACGGGACAAAAATTCCACAAAAGGTTTTGCGACATTTTCCTCTGCTTCCTCGCATCAAGCATTTCTTCGAATGTAAGTCCATGGCCGCCCTAGCATCATGGCATGAGGAGAATAAATCTTCGGATGGTGTGGTACGAATTCCTGCAGATTGCGCAGTCTGGAAACATATAGATGGAACATGGTCGGATTTTGCCAAGGAAGCTCAAAATTTGCGCTTAGGCCTGGCTATGGATGGCGTAAATCCATTTGGTCAAAGATCAACATCTTACAGTGTATGGCCCGTTGTCATCGTCAACTACAACATTCCCCCGTGGTTGACTACGAAGAAGGGGCACCTATGGCTAAGCTTGATTGTGCCAGGGCGATATAAAGTGGGGAATATGGATGTGTATCTTCGTCCACTATTGGAAGAGCTACAACAATTGTGGATTGGCATAGAGGTGGTGGATATGAGCCGACACACAGGACGACGGAATGCTTTGATCAGAGGCATTCTAATGTGGACCATGCATGACTATCCCGGGCTAACAGAATGCTCAGGTGATCTATTGACACTCCTCACTCAGACACTGTAAATCTTGTTTTTTCCCATAGTTGATCTATTATCATGTGTATACATGCAGGGCTTCAAACAAGCGGATACAGAGCATGTGTCACATGTGGACCTAGACTGAATGCACGTAGGGCGCCCTCACTGAAGAAGCAAATCTACGAAGGTCATCAAGCGTATCTTCCAGAGAATCATGTGTTACGCGACGGCTTTTTGGGAAGAGAGCCACCAAGGATGTCTGCACAAGCATGGTTAGAGCAGAAGGAGATGTGCGATGACGGATTGCCTCCAGGGATGAAGAGACTATCTCTATGGTACGAGTTACCATACTGGCCCCGACTCATGATCAATCACTTGCTCGATCCAATGCACATATTCAAGAATGTGGGTTATCTACTATGGGACCATCTGACCGGTAAGAAAGATACTTTGGGAGCCAGAGTTGACCTTAGAAATGTGGATCGTATGGAGCAATATTGGCCGCAAACAGCGTCTGATAGATCGATAAAACTCCCTAAAGCACCATGGATTTTCACAAGAGCCCAAGAACTCTTAAAGCCACAAATATTGTATTTGAACAATTTTGCTCCGTGTTGTAAAAGCTCTGGCTCTCTAAGTACCTTCCATGGTGTATAACGCTCTTTTCTACTCGCGCTCACATCTTTTGATTGAAAATTCTGAGTTTTCGACTTGCCTCTTCTATCACTCAATTCATTGTGTCATTGTATTTATATGCGTCATTACGTCATTGTATTTAATGGTCTTTGCGTCATTGTCTACTATATTCATTCAATATTAAGTTTAAATATTCGTGTGTGTAATGCAGGTATGGATGATGAGGAGTTTCTTTCTTCTTTGTCACCGCAGCAGAGACAGTGGTACGTGGAGCGTTATCGCTCTGGCGCATCATCGCGCGTTCCTACTCCATCCGCATCTCCCTCTATTTCGGATCATTCGGCGCGCTCCTCAGCTTCGGCGTCGACGAGACGAGCTTCACACTCGTCTAGACACCGGCGCTCTAGTGGTGGCAGTGGCGGTTGTTGTGGGGATTCCGCCACCGATGCCTCCACACTGCCTCGTGTTCGACGAGGCTCTTTACCCTCCCCTTCTTTGCCCGCCCCCACACCAGCCACAGCATCGCCATCTACGCCAGGTTTTGTACGGCGGACTGTTCCTAGCAGCTACACACCTCTACCTACTCCGCCAGGGGCCACCCCACTCGACACTCCTCGCTTCGGGGCCCAGACGCCGGTGGAGACACTTGACGTCCGTACCCCCATCGACACGCCGCTAGAGACCCCTGCCGGGACACCCAGGTTCACTCGTCACCGGCCAGAGGGCTTGCCTTAGTTCGTCGACTTCAGCGGCGGCATCATCATGGATGATGACGGAAAGAAGGTGATCTCGCGCATGTGTGGTCTTTGCTCTCAGCTGTTTAGACACTACATACTAAACAAATGGAGTGAAGTACCAAGTGATTTAAAAAACAGAGTCATCAACATACTTCATGATGAGTTTCCCGTTCCAACACGGGATCAGCGCTTCAATGAAGACCTGATGAAGATTCGAATGCGCGAACACTGCAAACACAAGCGTTCCGAAGTGCAAAAAGCAATCAAGCATGGGTGGAACAGGCCAGATTGGCTGGCCAAAGAAGATTGGAAGAATGCGAAGAAAGCAGCGCGCGAGAATCTCGACAAGTGGAAGCAACAAAAGGATGCAGCCAGAGCGCGAGTAGAGGCAGGGAGCTCGCACCACTTGGGGAGCGGTGGACGGGCATCATTTGAGGCCGATTTTGTAAGTGTTTTTGCATTGCTCTTTATGTTCTATAGTTTAGGGTTTATGAGTTTTTTAATTCTAACATAATGAATTCTTTGTATGTTTTGATAGTGGTCGATGACAGGACGTGATCCCACACCGTACGAGCGCGAGTACGCAGGTAGGAAGGGCTTAAACGCCCTGATGGACATTCTCAGTTCTCGCGGCGGCATGGTTAGTATTAGGGTTTACTCTTTTCTATTTTTTGTATTGTTTTATAAATGTCGTTATATGTTTATACTTACTGAAAGCTATCTTATTGTCTTTTTTTGCAGAATGCGACAGATACGCCGCTTGGACGCGATGAGACGTCTGACTAGACGACGTCAGTTTAGCCGTAGCTAGATAGCATTAGTTTAGGGTTTCTCATAGCTTATGTATCATGAGACGGATTTTATACGTCTTTTTGAACCATGTATATTATTACATTTGTCACCGCAGTTCATTTTGCCAATCAATTCTTTATGCCTATGATGTTGTACAATTGTCATTATTACATTTGCCAATCAATTCATTTTGCCTATGATGTGTACAATTGTCAATTTTACGCTTGTCAATTTTGCAAACAATGCGTCTTGTGGGTGACTATTTTGGGTCTATTATCTACCCTTGCACTTTTTTTAAAAAGTGAATCAAGTACAATATGGTTGATGGGTGGCAGGGCATTCATTGCCCTGTCACCAAACTTTTTTTTCTCTCGGGCGTCGCTATAACCGTCACTATTTATGGCTCTGTAGCGTCGCTATAGACTTTGTGTAAACGTCGCTATGAGCGTCGCTATGAGCGTCTCTATATAGCGACGCCTATAGCGACGCCTATAGCGACGGTTATAGCGATGCTCTCGTAGCGACGCTATTAGCGACGGTTTTAGCAACGCCGGGGGTTATAAAAATCCAGTGTATTTCCGTCGCTAACTGCGTCACAAGAGCACACAACCTCTTGTAGTGAATAATCACGGTAATGGACGTTGTAATAGTCATGGTAATTCCTGGCGCCTAAAAAAGAAGAAGGGAAGAGTATACCGCATTTTTGTGACATACTCTGCCTTCTTCCTCTCCGCCATCTTGCCTACTTCAAGCTCCCTAGTCCATCCCCCACACCCTCACTATCTCTCTCCCTTGTCCAGCTCTCTCCACATTCTCCCTCACACAAACACAACAAACACACACACACACACACACACACATTTCGGGTTAGGGTTCGAGGAGGAGCTTTGGTTCATTTGCGTTGGAGTCATCAAAGGGGTTTACGACGTTTGCCTTTGAACGCCCATCCTAACGGCTTCTTTTCCTATGGTATTCTACTCCACACACACGCAGGCACGCACTCACACACACACAACACATTTACATGCATAAATGAAGAAACAAAGTGAGAAAGAGAAACAAAGAGAGAGAGAGAGAGAGTGAGAGAGAGAGAGAGAGAGAGAGAGAGAGAGAGAGAGAGAGAGAGAGAGAGAGAGAGAGAGAGAGAGAGAGATACTTTATTCATTTGATGTAGGTTGCTTAGTGACGTAGATGCAATCTTCTTGCGCGTTGTTGTAATATGTAAGCTTTGTTTGCAAATGAGTGTGCATGGTAGATTTGTTAGGAAATGGATTATGAGAGAGAGAGAGAGAGAGAGAGAGAGGGGGGGGGGGGAGAGAGACAAAAAGAGGGACATATATATATATATATATATATATATATAGAGAGAGAGAGAGAGAGAGAGAGAGAGAGAGAGAGAGATAGAGAAAGAGAGATAGATAGAGTGAGGAAAGAGAGATAGATAGAGAGAGGGAAAGAGAGAGAGAGAGAGGAAAGAGGGAGAGAGAAATAGAGAGGTATATATATATATATATATATATATATATATATAGAGAGAGAGAGAGAGAGAGAGAGAGAGAGAGAGAGAGGAAGATGAAGAAATAGGGAGATAAAGAGCAATGGTTGTAGGCGAAGCAACCATTCCGATCCATTTTGTGGTGTGCGCAGTGCGGGTATGCTTCTGATTCTGTAGAGTGCTTTGAAAAAGATCTTCTTTATGTGAAGCCTATGGAATTCAAAAATTACTTTCTACTCTCTTCTCCTTACCTTCTCTATCTTTTTCTCTCTCTTCCTACCTCTTTCTCCCCACCATGGACGCGGCATTAGGTTGGACTGCTTTCAATGGCACCGTACCTCAGAGTGGAGGCAGGCATGCAATGTGCATAGTAATCCCTTCAACAAGGATCTGCTGTGAAGAGATGTTGCGCAAGAAGCACAATAAAGAATCTCTTCTTCGAAGCAGTCTACAAAAGCAAGAGGACTTTCACATTGCGCAAAACACAAAACAATGGCTACATTCATGACCATAGCTCTTTATCTCTACTCAAAATGATGGCTACATTTACGTTATTGTATATATATTTGTGGGTACATATATATTTTTTAATGCATGTATGTAGGCACTAAGTACGGGAGAATAGCACCCGAAGGTTAGACGCTTCCTCTTGGGTATACTCCTTTTTAATCGTGGCATTGCGGTCATTGATTTACTCATGCATGCATGGATTACCACAACATATCTTTGGTTTTACCACAATTGAGACTGTGATGATATTTAAAGAGGTGCCACTTGACCTTTTGCACTACTGGCCTCTACTTAGGTCTACTAGTATGTAAATCTACGTGCTTGTGTGCATATATACTTGTGTACGTATGTATAGATGAGTGAGTAGGGAGAAAGCTAAATCTCATATTGCTCTTTGTAATGTAGATGTCAGACGAGAGATCACCTAGTGGGGAGCAGTCATCTGGCTCTTCTTTTGGTTGGCTCACTTCCCAAATGGGCTCCCACCTGACGTGGATATAGCCTCCAGTAGACCCAAGTCTTGAGGCGGTGAGAACAACCAAAAGAAATAAAGATTATTTCTGGCTAGTTAACCCTAAACCATGATATTATAGATTTATTTTTGTTAATTGTAGGCATGGCCATCCTACACCTACTCTACTAGGTTCCCCCATCGGTCGTAGATCCAGACCTACAGCGGGCTATCTCTTTACGAGACAGTACCTGCATTCAACGAAGGGGTTGTTTGGCCGCTACACTCCGCAACAGCTTGCAACTTACGGTCTTTCTCCTCCGCAGTCCACACAATGGGAGACTAAGGGAGGGACTCCTTACATCCAAAGCCTCGCACCGATGGCACCTCTATCTATGACCCCTTCTTATCATTCTACTCCCCTTCCATCGTAAGGTCCCACTCCCATGGCATTTCAGGGTTCCATGCCACTCCATCCCACTCCCGCTTTACTTGAACATTGTCGACGCACTTCTTCTAGTGGTGCGCGTCAACGCTCGTCTCAAGGCAGCAAGTGTAGAGAGAGATGAAGCGGTAGGGGATCTTGTGGCTTCGCTTGTTTTGTAGTGGTGGGGGAAGGGAGTCCCTATTTTAGCGCGTGCCGTCCTTGACGTAGAGAAAGAGGATATTGACGCACTCATGCCAAACACGCATGGGTGTTATTACAGGGTAAAATATGGCGGGATTTGGACTTCGATACATCACAGAATAGGGCATTTTGACGACATCTTCAGATTCTTATACACTCAATGTATACGAATTGTTTTGTAAAGTTTATAGACCAACTGCCCGATCATACACGTTACATTGAGGACGTGCTGCATGGTAGATTCCCAAATGCCCCCAATCAACGTTTTACACAACAGTGGTTGGAGGGCTACATAAAGACATTTTTTAAAAACAAGCAGTCCAATGTACGGCGCGTAGCAACCAACCAGGTTAGAGATCTAGACTGGAGCTATCGCGGTGGCAACATGGTAGATATGGAGTGGGAGTGGACAATGTAAGGAAAGAGCGATCAGGCTACAATGGGCTCATCCTATAGACAACAACGCGAAGCTCATGCCATATAAACTCGCACACACTATGGCTCACAAGGCAAAGCAACCTAGAAGGACAAATATGCAAGATTGATTAAATTACAACCTAAATCAGTGATTATAAAGATTATAGTTGATGATTTGTTATTGCTATTGCTGACTTAGAAAAATATCACTCTTACTTGACCAACCAGAGAGATGGTCAAGTATCGAGAGTGGCATACAAAATTTGATACTTGGCAATGGTTGTTCGAGAATAAGTACATCTCTCACGAGCAATTCGACGTAGCGGTTGGATCACGTACTACAAGCGGTAAGTTTAAACAAATAATTTTGTATCAATTGTTTTGAGTATGTTTTGGATTTATGTAGAGTCAAGGTGATCAAACGTACGTGCCTTTAGACAAGGACGAGGACAAGGAGGATTATATAGAAAAATATTTGTCCAAACTTTTGTAAAGTCCCAATGTGGCACAATGTATATACAACTATTTTCATTTTATTTAGAACTTTCTTAAATCGTTGATCTCTTCCACATTAATTAATTGTCAAGGTAAAGTAATTAAATTTTATTATTGTTTTTTTTGTATAATCTTCCAAAAAAACAATTGATGTTTCATTGTTTTATGCAGGTCAAAAATAAAGATGCTCATTTGGGCCACACAATTTTGGGTGGCCCAAATAAGCACCTTTATTTTTGAGGCGTTTAGCGGTAATTAGTGCGATAATATGAGCGGAAATTAACGTGGTAATAGCTGGGGCATATTACCTCAATTATTGCTTTCAAACCACTATCGCAATTTTGAGCTGCGGCAATAATATTTTCTCTTTCTATTTTCCTTTGTTTTTCTGCGGCAATGCTAGCGGTTATAGACTACTCCTCTTATAGTGGTAGCTATAGAAAGTATTGATCTACCTTAGTATGCATCCTCTATATGCAAGTCCTCTTCTCCTAAGGATGGTATTCCAATAAGAAGAGACCTAGGCACTCTAATAATAAAAGTCCATGATGCGAGATTAGGCCCAAAAGTGGTGATTTATGGCATATCCAAAAAATTGTGCATGTTGTAATTATGGTTTTTTATTTATCAAAGATAAGCTGCATTTTTGGATGTTTCCGCTCATCTCACTTATTTGTATACAAGTACCTCATATGGACACAATTGGGAGATTTATATACACACTTTCATTAGTTTTTCATAGCAATAATTTTTTTGCAAGTTACGCACTACAAATTTTTTAAGGTGAGCTTAAATTACAAGATGCCTATGAGTTTGAACCCTTGAAAAATGCTTAGTTGATGGGTATTGACCTATAGATACATTATACACCTTAGGTTTTTTCCCATAACCTCATCATGTTAATGAAAGAGGCCTTGAAAGACCAAAATTTTCCTCTTTGTCAGAATTTTTAAGATTTTGGTCTTTTGATTATAACAAAAATCTAGTCCCATAACTAGGTTATGAAGCTCAATTTCTTGCTATGATAAGTTTTTCCTAACCATACACCTTGAAATCTATGCATAATATTATTTTGATGAGAAGTTATATTCAATTTATGAGAATTTTGTTAAAACTGCACTAAATTTCTATGATTTTTTCATCTTAAAACTTATAACTATAATCTTAATTTGGTATTAATTTTGGCAAAAGTAAGATTTGTCTATGTTCTTCACCTCATAGCTAACCTAAGGTATGAACATGACCTATGAATTTTCTTTCTAGATTCATCAAATAATTATGAAAAGTTGCTAGAAAAATAGGACACTTTAGTGTCTCAGGACATTTGAGTGTCCGATTACAGAACTAGTGTTAAAGTATGGTAGATCCACGTCTTTTATTTTACAACATGTTTTCATGATTAAGGTAATTGTAGTTGTGGGAGCTTGTGGAAAATTTGGTGATGCTCATTTATTTATTGGCAAAATTTGGATTTAATGAGTTTTACAGCACATTAGATACAATTTGGATGGAGCTTTACTTGTTCATATGGATATAATATCATATGAATTATTTTTCTTGAGTTACTTTATAGCATCTATTACCCCATATAGAACATTGGAATATAATATCATATGAATTGTTTTTCTTGAGTTACTTTATAGAATCTATAAACTATAACAATACAACTATATACTCAAAAAGTTAACTGTATGTTGTACATAAAAATTATTTTATGCTATCTTTACAATTTGGCTTTGTATTTGCAGTTGTATAAGAGATACTAGAGGCTACATTATGAAAGCTAGTGTTCTTGTTGTGTAAATTTAGTGCTTCATGGTTATGTTAAAGTAGTTTTGGATACACACAATAGGGACTCTAAATGTGCATTTTTCTAATCTCTATAGATGCTAGATGAGAGACCATCCAAGACATTGCTAGGGGCAAAGTTGATCAGTTCAAATGAAGTTTTAAATCTTTTAATTCTTGTAGGATAGAAAAGTATTCTAGACTTGACCATTCACTATTTAAGTTTATTAACCCACCCATTCATTACATCATAGCAAATTGCACACATCAAACAAATGTTTTTCGTTGAAGCATATGTTATCACATTGTTGGAGTGTTCCATTGTTGATGAGGAGGGATTTTCCTCGGAGGGTTCACCATTCAACACCCCCTATTTGCAGGGTATTTAAAAAACTCCTCTTTTAACATGTCAAAATGAATAAAATGATCCCTTATTTTAAAGTTTTTTCCAAAATAGAATATTAAAACCCCTTATTTCAATGTGTCTCTGTTAAATTGCCTAAAATTTATGCTTTCTAAAACCTCTCCTATCAAACTCACGTTATACATTAACATGATTACATAGTGCACCCCTGAGGGATTTTCATTATCATGAAATGTGGCTATACTTTTTGTCACAAGGACCCACACAAGGAATTTGCACCACACTCACAGAGAACTCATCCTTGATAGTCCATAGGTAGCCCTCATCTTAGAGTCATCTTTGGCCAAGCCCCTAAGCATGTTTTCACTAGTATTTTGAGCTAAAATTATTTAGGCATGATTGTAAAAATGCCATTTATAAGGCGGCATCAATGAAGGTGCCAATTTCAAAGAGGAAGGAAAAATCTCTCTCTCTCTCTCTCTCTCTCTCTCTCTCTCTCTCTCACACACACACACACACACACACACACACACACACACACACACACACACACACATACACATGTGCCATGATATTTGTCTCTTAGTCTATGCGGTACGATCTCTTTCTCTAGTTGTTGTGAGGCTCTCTCTTTTGGGGCGTGAGGCATTTGTTAGGAACAAAACTCTCTTTTTGTTGCAACTCATGAATCCAGTAGCAAATGCAATCAGGAATCCATGGGCATAGGGGAGTCAAATATGGAGAGAGAGCGAGAAGGGGAGGTATGGGTATCTTATTTTCCATATCTATCACTATCTAAATGTGAAAAGGGGTTAATCAGGTGGCCTCTTTAGCACCTCCGATCTTCATAATATTAGAGGATTGATAAATTTCCACACTTGACATTTTTTGTATTAATCTCTCCTCCACATTCTCTCAATCCTTAGCGCATATTTCCCTCACCTACTCTTGACTAGCTTCCCTCTGCATCAGTGGTACTTTCACTATCATCAGTTGCACTCAATGAAGTAAGAGTATTTCTTAATTTCTAAAAAAGCATGGAAATTTTTTATCATACAACCCAAGGGCTTCATGCTACCTCACAATTTACGGCAATGTACTACAGAAGAGGCTCTATAGTTGTTGTCAAATATTCAAATAAATCAATGCATACCAACTGAAATCACTAGCTTTTTACAATTGCCAAAGGTTTAGACAAAAAATCAATTTAAAACAAGGGAAAACACTTTCCCTGTGATTTATACAATGTAGGGCTTCAATTGATAGGCCTCGATTGAGAGAAGACTGCATAATAGAGCCCAAACAGACATGCAAACTTTGTAGAGGTAAGTTGATTGCATCATCCATAACAACTACCCTTGTTTGTATCCATATTCCATGGTAAATCAACTCATGCTCCTATGATCAATCGCAGTTGAGCCCGCCCACCTCAAGGATATCCTCTTGTTCCTCTTAATCACATCATCAATCATCATGTTTTAACATGCTCATCTAATTGCATGGGCTTGCTTGAGATCCTCCATGTTTATATAGGGCAACAGATAGCCAATTCTAGAGCTACTCATTGGACCTTACGTTATTGGTTTTATATTAAAAATCTCCAAGGGCATCTTGCCAGGAAGGTTAGGTTTAGGAAGTTAAATGATTTTGTCAAAAGGAAGCTGGCCTAGTGGTAAAGGTGAAGGTTTGAAGTGCACCCACTATGGTTCAATGCTTGAGGCTAGGTGAAATCCTGTAAAACTAGTCGCATCAGATCTTTGAGCGACTTTAAAAGAAAGGAAGTTAATTGATTTTAATCTTTTACAGTCAATATGTTAAAGGAAATGACTGAGATGTGTCATGACTTATGTACATGAATAAATTTTAAAACAATTAAAAAGCTCTATAAATATATACCCCTTTAGGTTTTCTTGCATCATTTCCATTAAAATCATCGCATATAAGCACCCCATATCCATGTACCACTTTCAATGGTGTTTCATGCACATTATCTAGCTTCTTATGGGTATTCTTTTATCTTGCATTTTTAAAAAACATTTTGTATAAAAAGAGAGAGACAAAAACATATATTCTTTTTTTAACTTCGCAAAACTCACAATCATTATATTAGCAGAACCAAAAAATTACAATTTTAAGTCATGCTCGAGCTGAGCCATGATGTCTCCCAACAACTGTAGATACATCCATTGACAGGAGAACAACATTTTGAAGACAGACTCAAAATGTAGTTATTGTGGCATCAATAGCCCAATTCCACTCATCACAATTTATTCGTTTCCTTATGGTGACAATCACTTCCCTACTATCTTGTATTATCTCAATCAATCTAGGAGTTTCCAAAGTGTTCATGAAAACTTAAAAAGAAAAAAACCATAGATTCTCACACCGCCCACCTCCATGTGGCATATAATAACCATAAACATAACATATGAAGAGCCTTTCTGACTAAATAAAAAGTCCAAGGGCTCCTGACATGAAGAAAAAGCATATCAAATCTACCACATTAAAAGGATATTCCATACTAGCTCATCAATACAACTCATGATCGATCCAATTTAAAATCATTAATCATGGTCAAACTTGTACAACAACAACATTTTTTTAGAACCATAACAAGGTCTAGAGGAAAACCATCAAATCACTTTTTTGCCGCTCTCCCATTTGTTGACTCTCCCATTCATTGCATGATCATCAAAATAAATGACACGCCAAGATACTTAGTATTCCTCCACCTTACCTAAGATCATCAATTGAATGTGTAAAGCAAGTATCAAACTAGGCATATGTGGAATCATCCTCCTTATAATCACTTGTAGCCTCATTCTCACCATGGTCACAAAAGCTTGTTTCAAGTTTTCATAATTCAAAATGCACCACAAAATTACAAAAAACAAGACTCACAAAATTCACAAGAGAATCCTTTGTGTTTGTCTAACATATCTTAAATGTAGAAAATGCCACATACCTCTAGCGCCTAACGTGTTGGCAAGTGAAAGCCCTTGTTCTTGTTAAAACCGAGTACAAATATAGCCATTATATTATCATATGCTTCAATTTGCCTCTAAAATGATACAAAAATTAAGACTACACATTGACACAAGGCCTTGATTTGCTTCCCAAGTGGAGAGGAACTTCTTCTCTATAACACCTCCAATTGATGTGAAGTATTTAAGTGGGAGTCTCTCTAACACCAATCTTCACAATAGTAGAGGATGAAGAAGTTTTGTCATGCTAATCATTGTATTCCCTTGACATAGTAGTAACTTCACTAACATCAATCGCACTAAGGAAACAATGGGCTTGATTGATTGAACCTCTAACAAAATCTAAGAACTCTTTTGTTCCATTCAAGTATATCGTATACCTTTCATTGCCTTCAATTTCTTCTTGCTTCGATACACCAAAAAATTGTGAATGACTAATCTAGTCTTAGGGTTATGGGAGATTTCTCTATCATGTCACGGTTGCTCGTGAGGTGCAAGGGGGTAGGGAGGCCCATAGTTGGCCAGTGGGGCTCCAATTGAGTTGAGTGCTTGGCTCCCCCTCAAAATCCTAGGGTCTCTATTGGTGGTTCATTGTTCATGGATCCATCTCTTTCTATTGTTAAGTTATGTTTTTTTTCTGATCTTGTGGTGGTTGCAATTGAAGCTCCTAGCCAGAGGTGGTGAGGTTCAGAGTGGCAATCGGTGCCATATTCAATGGCAATTTTGTCCAGGTTTCTTATGAATGTTTTGCTATATCTTTGATGTCTTGTAAAGCCTGACGTATTATGTTCTAAGGATATTGGACCCCATGGAAATGTGTTTGCATGAATTGGTTGTGCATTTGAAAGTTTTATTAATATAATATTTCACATAATGTGAAAATTGCTTTAAAAACAGGAAAATTGCTAACAACTTTCATTATAAATTTAATGTTTGCATGCGTCCCAATCCTAGAATACATCAAAGAATGAACAATAGATGCATACAAAATCTTGGCCAGATCAGCTCGATTTTTATCCCATTCGGGACATTCTTCTTGGCTAAGGCTAACATATTTAGACAATGGAGTAGATATCTGCTTCTCCCCATTTCCTCCCATTTTGAAACACTTTAATACATAAATAATGTACTTTTTTTTGCAGAACTCAATTTGTGAGTGGTATATATTAAAAGAATAACCTAAAAATTTACATCCAGCAACCTTGGTCGAAACGAGCCAGGGCATCACAACGAGAGTCCAACCGCCCATACCTGTCTTTTTACTAGGAAGCTGGAAAACCCATAGACAAAAATAAAATAAACCAAATACAATGCCACATCATACTAAAGACATCGTCCTAGGGGCTTTTACAAAGAGCCCCCAAACCCAAATACAAGATAGATCACATGAGCAATACAATATCGTAGAGCCATCGCGCATACCATAACTAAAGATCCACAAAAGGCCAAAATCCGGCTGCCATAGGAGCGCTAGCACCAACCAGCATCCCGCCAAGGAAAAGACCAGGAAGAAGACAAAATATAGTGCCGCATATGGGGGAGTCTAGACACTCCATCACCATCGAGAAAGACTGGAGGAGGAACTGCCACCAACTTCACATCACAGTCGAACACCTGCATTGGGCTTTAGTTGGGAGGCCTCACCCCATCTGAGAAGAGAGATCCACAAACACAACCGGTGGCCACCAACAAGGCCATGCCACCACCCATGACCCTCTTGCCGGGCCGCCCCTGAACTGATCTAGGCCACCGCTCCCACCACAAAGTGAGTGGGGAAGGGTGCACAATCCCTGCTGCATAGAATATAATTCCATCTTGCCTAGAACAATCCCACCAAAAGATCTTGCACTTGCCAAACCACTGCCAAAGTTGCCAAAGCCCACGAAGCCCTTATAAGTTATGCATGATATAACCTGCCCTAGCTGCATCTGGGGGCAACCCATCCCACTGGCTCAAGGGATTGTCAGAGTGCAGTAGCCCCAAACTAAAAATGCATTACCTGCTTCCCGTATCCATGTAGTAGCCCTCTCTACAGGCTTTGTGCAAAGCCAAAACTTTGTACTCTCATTGAAAACACAGAAAAGTAGCTTGCATCAAAGCAAGAGGCCCCAAAGGCGTCGACGCTCCAAAAATACTAGGTCATGTGGGGTGTCAATGAGAAGCTGGGACTGCTCGGCGTGGGCCTCCCCTCCCGAAGGCACCGCCGTAACTGAAGCCTTTCCCCGATTCAAGAACACAATATGCATAACAAGAGTATGTTTTGCTTCTCCCAAATCCTTCGTGTCAAATTTTCTTCTAGATTTTCCTTCAATGCATCTACTTCAATACTTTTCTTCCCAATATTAGTGTTGATCATCCACATTGAGGATTACATCAAAAGCCTACCATTTGTAGCATTTTTTGTATTGAAACGATGAGAAATTCTGCTCCAACTATACCCTTCATGTAAGCAATAAATTTAGGATAGCATACACTTGGTACATACTTCAAACCTCACATGCTTCACTTAAGCGCATACCAGCCCAACTAGCTTCTATTTGCCCATTTTTTCTATTCTCAACAAAATCCTCTAGCTCTTGTATGTAAGTGTTCTCATGGTAGGAGTCAGGACACTATCTAAACATCCATTTGGAAAAACTTCCTTGTCCTCTTTGCAAGGTAGTCATTTTGATGATCAGTGAAATAATCTCATCAAAATATATTCCTTACTTGTACTTAAAGATTTTTCCTTGTACCTAGGTTTCCCTTCCTTGGGTGAGATCTTTAACTTGGAGACCCATTTTCATGGGAAAGCATGCTTCCCTTTTGGAAAATTCACTAGGTCCCATGAATGAGTCTTGAAAAAACAATGCACTACAAGAGGTCACTTAAGTTCCGGTGCCAAATTACCGGCGTCAATGGCGGGCGCCGGTATCTGTGTAGGTAAGTATGGAGGGAGATTAAGTTTTTTAAAATTTTCATCTTTGAATTTTTGGTGTCTATTCTGATGCACTTTTCGACGCCTGTATAGATGTATGTTCCGACGCCTGTACCAAAACCTGTACCGATAGACCCTGCAAAAAACAAACCCGCGGGTCTTTCCGGCCTACGCATTTCTCTTCTTTTGTGCCTCTTCTCTTGCTCTCTTCTTCCTCACCTACTGCAGATCTGGTGCAAAACAAGTTGCCGGATGTGAAAATCCTGCTTGTGGACTACTCCATAGCACCAAGATGAGATTGTTTTCAAGTTTTCTTGTAGGTTTAGGGTTTAGGGTTTAACATAGTATGTGTGTGTGTGTGCGTTTTTGCAGGTTCGAGGACGTTTACAACACCCTTTCTTGCTGAAATAGGCCGCATGTGAGTGCTTGAAATTTTAATGCATATTAAATTAAATTAATTTAATTTGTATATTGACAAAAAAAGTTTTAAACTTTCAATGCTTTAAATATTTATATGATTTTGTTTTGAAATAATGCTTTGAAAAAAATTTGCTTTGAAATTATGGTTTGTGTTATGAAATTTCATTTTGAATTATGAAAAAATTTCGTTTTGGTTTATGAAATATCTTGTTTTGAAGAAAATTAGTTTTGAACTATGTCGTTTTTGAAATTATGCGATTGATGAGGTTTAGGTTATAGGTCTTGGTTAGGTTTAGTTTAGGTTATTTATACAAGTTAGGTTATATGTTAAGTTATAAGTTATAAGTTAGGTTATACGATAGTCTATGTTAGGTTAGGTTAGCTTATAGGTTAGGTTAGGTTATAGGACGTTAATTATATATGTTAGGCTAGCTTATAGGTTAGGTTAGATTAGCTTGAAGGTTAGGTTTAAATTACAAGTAAAATTAAGTTATAAGTTAGGCTATAGGTTATAGGCTATGTTAGCTAGATTATAGGTCAGGTTTAGGAAACAAGTTAGGTTATAGTTTAGGTTAGGTTAGGTTATATGTTAAGTTAACTCATGTTTAAGTTATAGATTTGGTTCGAAAAAAATGCAAAAAACAGACTTCAATTAGGTTAGGTTATATGTTAGGTTTATGTTAAAGGTTAGGTTTAGATTATAGGTTATGCTAAATTGGGTTTAGGTTATAGGTTAGGTTTAGATTATAGGTTACGTTAGATAATAGGTTAGGTTAGGGATAGCGAAAAATTATTAGTAGAAAAAACGCAAACGGACTTCGAAGGTGACTAGTGTACGTATGTACTTCAAAAACCGCAAACGAGCTTCAGTTAGGTTAGGTTATAGGTTTTAGACTTTGTTAGGTTAGGTTATGTTTAGGTTATACGTTAGGTTGGATTATAGGTTAGGTTAGAGCTAACGAAAAATTAATAGTAGAAAAAATGCAAACAGACTTCAAAGATAACTCGTGTACTTCAAGAAACACAAACGGACTTCGGTTAGGTTAGGTTATAGGTTAAGTTATGTTAGGTGAGGTTAGATTTAGGTTATACGTTAGGTTAGAGCTAGTGGAAAATAGTAGAAAAAACGCAAACCGACTTCAAAGATGACTTGTGTACTTTAAAAAACGCAAACGGACTTCGGTTAGGTTAGCCTATAGGTTAGGTTTAGGTTGCATGTTATGCTAGGTTAGGTTAGGTTTAGGTTAGATTTAGCAAAAAATTAATGGTAACAAAAACGTAAACGGACTTCGAAGATGACTTGTGTACTTCAAAAAACGCAAACGGACTTCGTTTAGGTTAGGTTATGTTAGGTTTAGGTTATATGTTAGATTAGAGCTAATGGCAAATAGTAAAAAAAATGCAAACAAACTTCGAAGATGACTTGTTTACTTCAAAAAACGTAAACAGACTTTGGTTAGGTTAGCCTATAGGTTAGGTTTTCAGGTTAGGTTAGAAATAGGTTATAGGTTAGGTTAGAGCTAGCAACAAATAGGCGAAGAAACAAAATCGGACTTCAAAAGTACACACAGACTTCAAGAACCTTAATATATAGTCATTGATCAATAAAGACGAGCTTATTACCCTATGGTCCTAATCTTCGTGCACCTCTAGACCGAGGTGTGCGGGGATCGGGCCTGGCTAGAGAATGTGAGGTTGTTAGAGCTAGCAGCAAATAGTTGAAAAAATGCAATCGGAATTCAAAAGTGCACACAAACTTCCAAGACCTTAATATATAATCATTGACCAATAAAGACGAGATTATTACCCTGTGGTCCTAATCTCCGTACACCTCTAGAAGAAACTTCAAGATTATTCCGAAATCTTCTCCAAGATTCTAAAATCTTCTTGATCCATATAGTTCTTCTACAACCTTCTAGATGCTTCTTCAACTTTCTAGAGCTTTTCAGAAACTTCTAGATTCTTTCGGAATCTTCTCCATGTTTCTAGAAACTTCTATAATCTTCTAGATCCTTCTAGATTCTTCTAGTGATGATGTAGGCAATGACATAGGCGATGATGCAGGTAGCGACTGACTCTCAAGCATCCATGACATTGAGGTGTGCGGGGATCGGGCCTGGCTAGAGAATGTAAGGTTGTCATGTACTTAGTAGTGTGTAGTTATAACAACTAGAGTGTTTTAATTATTTGTTGCATCATTGGTAGATAAAGTATGGATGATAGGATGGTGTGTCCTTGTGCGCATTGCAAGCATCGGATCGTTCAAAACAAAAAATATGCGACCAACACATACGCAATCAGGGGCTCTTTTCGATAGAGCAACTACAAGACCTGCGTTATAGATCTCATGGTCTAGAGACAATAGATCAAACTCCGCAAGTAGATATTGCTCCAACTTCATCCCAGAGAAATTGATTTTTAAACGAACAGCCATCGACTGAGTCCTCTCAACCAATACCTGATGTGGCATTTCATATCGACGGCATGATAGCAACGATAAAGAGGGTGAGATGATGCAAAGTCTTTTTTGTAGTTGTGGTCTTCTTGATATAGTCTCACTGAGTGATTGTTAGCATATGTACAGTTTTGTAGTGCTTATGTTTACGGTTTATGGTTATGTTTATGGTATGGCACATATATTATGGTTAAGGTTTGGTAGTCAAGTTAAGGTTATGGTTTTGCTATGATGGTATGGCAATCATGTGATGGTTATGGTTATGGTTATAATGGTTATGATTATGGTTATGGTTATGGTTATGGTTATGGTTATGGTTATGGTTATGGTGTGACAAGCAAATTATGGTAATGGTTATGGTATGGAAAACGGGTTATGTTTACGGTTTTGCAATTTTCGACTCATGTTTTCATTATGGTTATAAAACCTTTATGCCGTTATGCCATGATCAAGCTTTTGATTTTGTGGTTACGTTATTCTTACAATTTTTCTAATTGCCATACACTCGCTCTTTAGTGTCAGCTTGTAGGTGGAGTGCGGTTGCTTGTGCACTCTTCCTTTGGGCAGAGAGGAATATTTTCTTTTGATGTAGTACATGCAACATCAGTTCCAGCCCTCTCTGCCCACAAAAAAATTGCGGGTTTGGTCGTCGGTATAGAACTTACACGGTACAGATGTCGGTACACACTTCAAAAGACGCGTGGAAATATCCTATAGAATTACTGGCACTCACACGAACGCTTGTTTAGATGCTTATTTCATAGGTTATTCTGACGCTTGATGTACCGATGCTTATACCGACGACACGACACCCGCGTCTTTTTTGATGCCTATTTCATCGCTTTTTAGTTTTGAAACTAACTTTGTCTCGTTGGTATCTGTGCCAATTTTTGTGCAACCTGTTGTAGTGATGCATCTATGATTTCATAGCACTCTTCAACTTAATCTTTTTATCCCATAACATAACATTGTCATAGCATGAGGGCCCATGATACTTCATCAACATAATGTAGTCTAGGCTCGACCCAAACCTCTCAAACAACCTAGAAACCTAGCTGGATCTCGTTAATATAATAGGGTTTGCATAAGATTTCATCTATCCCACTTGCATTTTAACACCACTTGATGTACTACGTACTACTCTCTACATGACAAGAGCTATCGAAACCTTCACTCTACCCTCTTTCTTCAGCTTGTGCTGCATGGAAAATCTTGTCCTTTCATGAACAAGTGGAGCAACATCTTGAAACATACCCTTTCTCATTGCATCATGTTTGAGAGGTTTCTTAAACAATTTCTTGTCACTAAATATAGCATCAATGCTATGTATTATTCGATAAGAAATCAGGTCTCACAAAAGTAGCCCATCTTTCAAGCTCCTTCAGAATGTACAAAGGCTTCACAATCAATGAATTTCAAATAATGATATGAAGATATACACCACTTTGTGGCTCTTTTGAATCACATGCACTATGGTTATTATAGCTCAAGCTTAAAACCATCTGATATACAACAAGAGCACATTATGACTCAAGTCAGTTTGGCTTTCATATAGAGGCTCATGTACACAACAAGAGACATTATGGCTCAAGTCACAAGTTTTTTTAAAGAAATGTATGATAATATCAAATTCACCTACTTTCTAGTTTTTCAAAAATATAGAGAAGTAATACTTTATTGTTACCATATATGGTGGGAAAAGTTTTACTTGTGAGTAAATTATCCATCACAATTTGAAGCATTAAAATAATTAAGAGAGGAGAACGGATAAATCTAGAATATAATTAGGTGTGCAATACTTCTATGCAGCGGTTGTGTCCATGAAGTAGTCTATTGCTTGTTTTTATACAAGCCTTTAATTAGGCCATTGAGTGAAACCCTCCACCTAGAGGTTTTTCTTTGATCATTTGTATGTGTATGCTCGTCACGTTTTTCTATTGTTAATTTTGCGTGGATTTAAGGGATATATTTGTAGAAGGAAATTGGTGCATCATGGGAGATTTTAATATGAATGATGATAGAAAGGACAAGACAAGTCCCTCTAACCTCTTGGCAGGTTTTGGGAAAACAAGATGAAATGCTTTCTATGAGAAATGGGATCCTACTGACTTATGGAATACTTTCCCATGTAGTAGCTCACATGGATGAACATACACTAGCCTCTAGTATGCTACCATGGCCTGTAGGTTGGGCTAGTGCTAGATCAATACACTTATACTATGTGGATTACCTTCCACCCTAGGCTTGAAATTGAAAATCCTAAGGTGGAAGACTACTATCCCTAAGGAAAGATGAAAAAACATGTTATCAAAGAGCATCTCTTTATTAAGGATCCGCTCTTTAGGTGCCTTACCAAGTTGGCACTCAACCGGTTGAAGAAAGGTGGAGCCCCTTGTCCATACTAGTGCATAGCATCCACACCACTATAAAAAGTATAGGGCCTAGACTAAAGAAATATCAAGAGATTAAAAATAGAATAATTAAAGAAGAAGTGGGAGAGATTTCAAAAACAAAATCAAGAAGGCAAGCTTCAGGGAAGGAGCAGAGGAGGTGGCTTGAAGCCATGGCTGCTGATTTTCAAGTCAAACGAGATAAAAAATACTAGGTTGTTGGTTAGAGTGCTTTCCATTAAACCTGAGACTACTAACCAAAATCACCTTTTTAGAGATTTATAGGTCATAGTAAGAAGGGACTTAATACTAGTTATCAAAGAAAAGATGGGGGTGATAGCCCATGATCACAACGAGATGGCCAATGACCACGTTAGGCAAATCATAGCTAAACCAAAAATCTACTGATAAGTGGTCAAGGATATGAGATCTTTTCTGCTTAGCAATGTAAAAAGAAGCATGTTGCCTTGACATGTAGAAGCCTTGGAAAGTCCCATCTCTTGTGCTACCTTGAAGGCAATCTGGAAGAAAATGACCCCTGGTTAGGATGGAATGACTACAAAAAGTTTTGGGAGGATTTACAAATGCCTTCAACTCAAATGTAGATTGACAAGGCTATGATAAAGGAGGAGATGGATGCTAGTGTAAAAAAGGGGCTTACCAAGCCAATTCCCAAATTGTTGTGCAACTCCCTTAGAGAACTAGAGGCCTATTTCAATAATGATGACAAGAATATTGCTAAGGACGTTACCTCTATATCATGTGCAATCAAGAAACATTTAAAAACCCCTCTTCATATATATATTTTCATGAATTAAATGATCCCTCTTCCTTTAAAATCTGTAGATTTTTGTTTAAGAAGTGATTTCCAAACCCCCTTCTATCGATGTAAACCTGCAAGTCTCTTAAAAATAATAAACCCTCTTTATGAGATCACATGATAATTACATATTTTAAGGTGGACCCCCTCGGTTATATTGCTTGGGCTAGCTCTAATCCTAGACATAGTGATCATTCCCATCAACATGGTTTCATCAAAGGAAGATCAATCTATGACAATATTTTGGTGGCAATGATCAGCGTCGAGTATGCAAAGTTCACCAAACAAGAATGCATCCTCCTTCAGCTTGACCTTGAAAATATATATGATAGAATCTTGTGGTCATTGATCAAAACTTTCATGAATGCAATGGTCTTTGGACCTAGGATGTGCATGATTTTGCACACCCTAGGGAATGAGAGTTACTCTAAACCTGTCATCAACATTAGAGTGGTGGAGATCGTTTGAAGTGAGAGATTAGTCCTCTTTGCCACTAGTCTTATCCACTTGTGAATACGCTCAAGGATAGTGTTGTGAAAGAAGAGGTTCAAGGACTCGCTCTTCCAAGGGACAAAACATTACACATGAAATTTTTTTAGACTCTCTATTTTGCATAAAAGGCAAATCCTATATGCTAAGAAGAATCCTAAAAATTAACCAACAATTTGTAATTGCATCGTGCTCTCAGTGCAACATTGAAAAATCAAAATTAATTTCACTCATTTTGAACAACTCATTTCATCTTACCAAATGGTTTGGGTAAATTATCTCCATAGGTAATGTGTTAGAGACCTCAAGGCACCTCTAACATCTGAGACAAATAAAAATTTGACAGAGTCTTTAAAAAACTAATCAGCAAGATGACGTGGAATTCCTCACTCCTCACTCCTCACTTTTCACAGGAGAGTGACTAAGATTAAACCTTTCATGATTAGCTATATATCCTTTGTCTTGCCTATTTTAAAATTGGACAAGTGTCATTGGAAAGAATTCCTAAAACACAACAAAAGGTTTTTGAGGGCAAATAACACAAAAGACACAAGTCCATGGGAGTGGGTGAAATGGGATTGGGTAGCAAGACCCAAGGACCAAGGAAACATTGAGATCCTCCTGCACCCAATGATTCACGCAAGAGCTGTGCATAAGGAAATTTTGGAGGTCTTTATGAGGGCCTTTTAGAAGAGAGAGAGAGAGAGAGAGAGAGAGAGAGAGAGAGAAAAGTGCTCCTCCAATGAGACACGGGCCAACGTTACGTAGAAAAAAAGGTTTTATTCATAAAAATAGAAATAAAGTATCACCCGATCATTCAATGATCCAATGGTCCTTGAAAACGATCACTTTTAATTAAATACAAATGTCTTTTTCATGAGGAAGGTGTCGCTCATTCAATATGGCTTTCATCATCATTGAAAAAAAATATATCATAAAATTGTTAACTACTATTAGAATTTAAAGATTTTGACATCATCAATGCGTTCAAAATGCCCAAAAACCTAAAAATTGAATGTCCACTTGCCTTGTTCTGACACTCGGAGAGGTAGAAAACACTCAAAACTCCCCTAAAAAGGGGTTTCTACCGAACAATGCACGACCGGCAATTCATTTTTTTGTGGAATGGGCTATCTGCACCATTAGGAAAAAATTTCTAATGGCACACAGAGGCCATTCCACAAAAAATTGGATTTCCCCTAACGCACCCTTTAGCAAAAGCCCCTTTTTTTAGGGGGGTTTTGCTTTTCTTTCTCCCTTTTTGGGTGTCAGAACATGGCAAGTAGATATTCAAGTTTTAGGTTTCTAGACATTTTGGGTGCATTAACGTTGCCAAAATCTTCAAATTTTGATATCAGTTAATAATTTTATGATTTGTTTCTCATATGAGTGATGACAGAAGCCATATCGAATGAGCAGCGTCAACCTCATGAAAAAGACACTTGTATTTAATGAAAAGGTGACCATTTTCAAGGAATGCCAAAAAATTAGTGCTACTTTTTTAAAGTATCTAGTTACCCTTTTGAACATACTCAATAAGTGCAAAGGCATTTTAAGAAAAATTTCTAGACAAAGAAATATATTTTCTTAGAATACCATCCAAATGACCTCCAAAATATTATAATGTGCCCTTAGCTAATAGATTCTTTATTAAAGGTGGAACCAACAAGAATGGCTTGGGATATGAGTGACAATGCAAAGCTCTATTCACAAAGAGGCCAATGGAAGGAGGTCAAGGCGCATGACAAGAGTTTAATATCTCCAAAGAGCGCCTTTTTGAAACTAGGGGACTGCATAGGGGAGATTTTGAAAAAATGCAACAAGGTGGCATCAAAACAGGAGTGGGAAGAGACTGTATATGGTACTTCAAATTTTCTATCTTAATTGCTTCCCTTGGCTCCATAAGCTAGGTTTCATTTGGAGGGAAGTTGCCGAAAAGGTGAAAAACAAAGGGATCTCAAGTCTAGCATATTTTCAGATAATATTAACCTCTATTCAAAGGACATTGACTAGTTAGTAGTGCAACATAATTTGGATTTAAATCAAAGGATACTAGCCACTAGAGTCTCAGATGTATGATACAATGGCTAAATACTTGCCATAGGGTCAAAGATTCATTGAAATCTTAGAATTTTTCCAAAGACACACTCTTTGCTATTCCAAAACTTCTAGAATCTATAACAAGATGATATATAAAGTAGATTGATTCACTCCATTCATTAATCCCATGAATGGACACTCTTTTGAAATTTCATGGTATTATCTAGCCCAAGAATTTTCATGATACATACTGGTTCGCTTGTAATTATATTTCCAAGAATCTTCTCAGATTCTTCATCTGCTTCATTCTCTTGTAGGCTAGAGTAAAAATCCAATCGTATGCAAAAATTGAGCATGCATCGTGCATCGTAGCAACTAGTTTCTTTCACTAACCACCCCACCAAAGCTGCCATGTTGTCTGCGCCAAGACCCTTAGAAAAGAAAAAATAAAAAGTTCTAGCTCCACGGCTACGATCATCGGCCCCTACGCCCCTGCTCTACCATTTCTTTCTCATCGCGCCCGTGTCTACTCACTTCTCATCGTCTTGCTAACCACTCATCGCACGCCATCTGCAGTTGCACTCCCTGCCCGCAACCAGGAGTCTCAAAGGATCCAGAAAGATTCGCATTTTAGATGATTTTTTTAAAATCATTAGCACATACTCACTCCATTCATCAAGCTATGTAGGGTGGATAGGCCTCAGAAAAGTGACCTAAGTGTTCAAACAACATTTGGGAGACTAAATGGCCATTTCAATGAATATATTCACCTAGAGGATATTATTGAGGGCTATTCCAAATGAAACTAAGATTCTTGTGAGAGAGCTTGGCACTAATACATACTCAGCATGCAAGGATACTTTGAAGGATCCCATGCATCTATTTAATGACTACTTTTCCTCGCAAGGGCTTTCCTCAAAGGTTTACAAATGGCTAGATACAAAAAAGACATTCTTCAAGTGTGACTTAGTTTTGGGAGGGAGAAAATTTCAAAACCAAGTCGTTCTACTTTGCACTAGCTGTTGTACGAAACAAATTTGGAAAGCCTAAACTCTAGAAGTGTTTGAGGGATAGATTGTGGTAGCTCATTTTAAAAAAATTGTGTGTGAATGTACTCAAGTTATTTACTTCGTAGGATATAGAGTAGGATTGGCATGATGGAAAAATAATGGATTTGGACATTACATTGTTGCTCGGGTTATGCATTCTAAGGTAGAAGAGTTAGCTAGTGTATGACAAAATAAATAAGAATTCCTTGCTAATGTATTGTATAGTCTCTTTTGGGGAAATTTTTTCCTCAAAGCATATATTGTGTTTGAGGTTCTATGTACGTGTTGTTGAGTTAATATACCTTCTCGACTTGCAATTGTACAGTGACTATGGAAAAAAAGTTAAAAGATTGGACACAAGAAAGTATGGAGCTTGGAATTCAAGGTGCCTAGCCTGAACTCACTAAATTTTATTGAGTCCAATTATAAATTGCATATTGTAAATTCATTGATAGACAACCTTCATCATAAGTCTCTTTTGAGTTTATAAAAAGGACCTCAAAGCTTGCAATAGACTTGGTTGATGAGTCTCAACAATTAGAATAAAACGTGGACAACATCTTAGAATAAGGCAACTATTCACAACCCTTGATCCACAAATTGTGTTTGGAGTAATCAACCAAAAACGTGGGAGCGAGTTTGCTCCAAGTCATATCCACTATTGAGTTCAACTAGCATGCTTTAAGAAGCACCATAACTTGCAAGATTCTATTCTTTGTACCTCGTGAAATTTTTTAAGGCACCTATCTTCTTATATACTTAAAATTAGCTATTACAAGTGGATCAAAGAAGCTCCAAATTAGATAAGTTTTATATATTATGAATCTTACGTTAAGAATTGATTCATAGAAAACAAAAGGTGCTCTAAAATTGACCAAATCTAGACTCTTGAAACCTAGATTGAAGCTTTCATGCAACCTTTAACTTTGTAGATCTTTTGGAAACTATAAGGGTTGATAAATATGCAATCATATTGGATATAATAAATAAGATATCACATAGGTTATACATTTAATCACATGGGGGTAATGTGGCATGCAACCTACATCAAGCACAAAAGCAACTACAAGCCCTCAAAGCCCTAGAGCTTGACAATTGGACAATGTAGAAGATATTTGTGGCATGCAAGACCTCACCAAGCTAAGAAAGAAGCATGGGCCGGGGCGAGTGCCTGAGCTAAGGGCTAACTCTAGCTTCTAGCATGTCCCTTGCTTGGAAAACTTATAAAAAGTCCGAGAGACTTTACCTAAATACACATGATATTGGCCATACTCTACCACACTCGAGCGTATACTTCTCTGGAGAGATGAGCTTCTACAAACTACTTAGAGATCAATACCTCAAGTGGATTTATGAGGTAATCAAATGGTATTATGTTCAATTTTTCTTATAAGATACTCTGTGTAACTATGCTAAGTCTCTTTTTAGGTTAAAATATTTATTATGCTAATTATGTTTAGTAGATTGTGCATGATTAAGCTTAAATGAGCAATCAAAAATGATAATGATGCTCTTGTTATACATAATGCATCATCAATTTTTTGTCAAATTTTAGCCACAAATCTAGTTTTTGGTTATTAAAATAGGACAAAATACTTCAGTGAGAATTTGAGTAGAATTATATTTTTTCAAATATCTAGAAAATTGGAAAGGTCATTCATAAATTTATAATGTTTGATCTTACTATTTATGTAATTTTTAAGTTAATCTAGAATGTTTAAGATAGAGAATTATATTAATTATTTTTATGAACATTAGAAATAAAATCCTTGTGATAAAAGTTTTATTTTGATCTTAGAAATTAAAAAAAAAGTTTTGCAGAGTCTAACACTGTTGATGTAATCGTTCTACATCAAGGTTGGGCCAACAAAATACTTTAGCCATCTTGCTCAAGCTAGCTCGACAAATTACTTACCAAATAGTATGAGACGCTCATGAATGACAACAGTTTTTTAATCATGTATATACAAATTTGACTTGATTGTGTAAGTAGAATTATTTTAAGAGAAACATATTTCAAGAGTTTTTTTACAAATGTGATCTAACTCCTTTGTTTTCAATTTTAATATTGTTTAAAAATCTATTGGAACAAACATGTGGTATAAATAATAAAGAGCTTGAATGTTTTTCACAATGTGGTAGTAGCTAGAAAACAAAAAACAAAACGATGTGAGTACGGTGTAAAAAGTGGGAGAATGATATCACAACGATAATATTCTTTGGATGGACACTCATTACATCGGTAGTTGTGTCAAACCTTAGTGACTAGCAAAACTTGAAAGCTATTCCTCTAAAAGCTATGTTGTAAAAAATTCCAAGTTTAGCTACCTAATTGGACTATGCACTTTCTAGTTGACTTTTGTTTAGATGTGTAATTTGGTAGGCAATATGAGTAAAGCTCAACAATTTATCTCTCTTGCTTAAACATCTAGGACGTTAAGATGCACGATCCTATGATGTATGCATAGAGTATAGAATGTAGAACTATAACTATTGGATAATGGTTTTTTCTTAGTTTTTACCATGCAAAATGAGACGAACCCCTCACTAGTGGTTGTTTAATCATGTATATACAAATTTGACTTGATTGTGTAAGTAGAATTATTTAAGAGAAACGTATTCCAAGAGCTGTTTTATAAAAATGATTTAACTCCTTTGTTTCAATTTTAATGTTGTTTGAAAATCTATTGGAACAATTTGGTATAAATAATAAAGATCTTGAATGTTTTTCACAATGTGATAGTAGCTAGAAAACCAAAAACAAAACGATGTGAGTACGGTATAAAAAGTGGTAGAATGATATCACAATGATAATATTCTTTGGATGGACACTCATTACATCGGCAGTTGTGTCATACCTTAGTGACTAGCAAAACTTGAAAGCTATTCCTCTAAAAGCTATGTTGTAAAAAATGCCAAGGTTAGCTACCTTGGAGTATGCACTTTCTAGTTGACTTTTGTCTAGATGTGTAATTTGGTAGGCAATATGAGTAATTAAAGCTCAACAATCTATCTCTCTTGCCTAAACTTCTAGGACGTTAAGATGCACGATCCTATGATATATGCATAGAGTATAGAATGTAGAACATTAACTATTGGATAATGGTTTTTTCTTAGTTTTTACCATGCAAAACGAGACAAACCCCTCACTAATGGTTCATGCCTAAAGTTGGAAGTGTAACAAAGACAATGTCCATGAGTTCTTTCAATGTATAAAAATAGGACTGGAGATTTATTGACGGTGCTCCATACTTCATATTGGTTGGGAGAGGACCTCACAATTTTTCAGCCTGTAATAAGAAGATTCTAGGTCTCACAATCAATCTATTATTACTAGGGTACTCATAGTCTCCTCTTCTATATGTGCCAAAAAAAAGAAGAAAATGGGTGATATCTCAAAAGGTTGTGAAGAGAACACATCTAGAGAAACACCGGCTAGCTTTTTAAAACAAAGAAAGATCTCCTTTTGAGTATTAAAATATTTCCTATTTGCCTTGTTAGATGTCATTCATATAAATAACGGTCAAACTTCTTTAGAGTTCCTTCATACTCAAATCTTTCAAGAAGGATTCTCGCAACAAAGAGGTTTTTACATTCAAATTGGAAGACTAGTTGATACAAGCACCATTGTCCTTACTATCACACCAAAGTATCAAAGCAAGAAATATATTATATTTTTAAACAAGCATACCATGAAGCAATCTAAGGACTTGGAGAAAAGGTCATCAATCATTAATAGATCAAGGTGCAAAGTAGAGTCTCCAAGAGAAAGAAACTCTCACCAAAGGAGCAATATAAAGGATAACTATAGATGAAGAAGAAAAACTAGTTGTTGAATGCCACCCAATCTTCATCTCACTATCTCCTCTACATCTATTAATTATCACTATAAGATAGCCATTGAGTTATACCTTCTCTATTATTTCCTTGTTTGAGGGAAGAATTATCACATGGGTGGCTTGAATCATAAGAGCATGTTTCCAATGCTCTTGTAGAGATGTCATACTCTTATAGGTTTGTTATTGTAACTTGTTTCTTAGTTGTGATTTCTTAGTTGTGATATTAAACTCACTTATTAGTTGTGATTTCTTAGTCGTTTTGGGTACATCAAAGCATGGGCAAGGGCTCAAATAGAATCACTTTAGCATGAATAATAAATTCCAAGTACGTAACACCATCTATTAATGAGTTTTGGAATTATAAAACTGTTAGTGATGCTCTTAAACAACATCTAGCCTATAGTGGGCAAGAGTTTTAAGGTATTTATGTAATAGTGTATTAACTTGCTTTGAAATTAGGGGCCATTCTTTTTATCATGGTAATTTCAAAGTATATATATTAGTATTGTATGCATGTGTATGCTACCATTGAAAATTCTAGAATTCATTACACTTATTATTTTATACCGTAATTTTAAGACAAACGTATTTTATTTTTATATGAGCAATATTTTGAGCAAATTCGCTAGTTTAATAACTACTAATGAGACTATAAAATCTTCAACATTTGTTGATTTGTTTAGTAGAGTACGCCATGCACATGCTCTCATGTGCATGTGCATGCACGCGCACACACATACCCACACAAATATCATGAACTATCTTAATATGTAACATTTAATGAAACCAAAATTTCAAGCTCTAATTTTTGTCAAGAGTTGTTTACAGAACTTTGATGGGCCTTATGTTTTAAAAAAACTTCAAGCCATGAGTGAGTGAAGAGGATGTTAACAAAATATTTATATATAAAAATCTACAAAGATCCTTGATCATGTTCACAATAACAAAATTTTGATTTGGGACACAACAAAGTCCCTTTTAATTTGGATAAATGTCATGGCAAACATGAACGGATTGTTAGTAATAAGACATGCTTTCAGCCTTAAAAAATTGTTTTTAAAATATTAACTGCTTTCATGAATTCTTTCATGATATCTCCAACAAAAAGTAAAATTTATGGTGAATATCTTTTGAGTCTATGGTTTCCTTTTATTTATCATCTTTGATCACAATCCCACCCAAAGTAGGTAAACCGTGATGATTGACAATAGGTGATGTATATACCCCTTCAATTCTTAGAATATCCCAATCATGATCTATTCTCCCTATAAAAATTTCTTGAGACCATGGAATGAGGTGTGGCAAATTGAGATGAAGACCTAATAGGGCACTATCACTTAATGACCTTAGAGTTCTTAGCTTAGTTGGTCGATGAAGGAGGAAGGACAATAGAAAGGCAAACAAAGAAAGGACATGGAGATTTGGGTGATACAAAAAAAAATGTACACAAAAATTAAAACAAAACAATATAATTAGGAGATAAGACCATTGGAAAAAGATGGAAGCTTAAAGAAAACAAAGTGCATAGTTATTATGAATATTGTTCAATTGGAGTTACAAAGGAATATAATGCAAAAGCTTTTGCAGAATGAAAGGTAACATGCTGAGAAAGTTGCAAGCCGTGTTGACATTGCACTACAAGCCATGTCAACATTGCTCTTCAAAATCAACAATTACTAGCCATTTCGCTCGACGATAGAATAATTGAAGTGCATAGCACATTATTAAGCATTCCCTTGCCCCTCACGCCAGTAATTTGTCCAAAACATTTCCTTCATGCTTAGTATTGGGCATAATCTTTGCATATTTACTTAAATGCACTACAAGAACTTCTTAAAGATGTTTAATTAACCTAATTGAGTGTTTAAGGGTTTAGAAATGTAAAGCTTTTGCTCTAGCTCTTGGAAGCAAAAACATATCTTCTTTTTTAGGTAAGTACTTTAGGTTTCACAAAGTAGAAATGTTTGAAATTTCTCCATGCTTTCAATCTAGAAATATTGCTTTGTAAATGAACGTTTTACACCTATGAGCCTTGGCCAAAGCTTGGAAACATTTCTCCATGCTTTCAATCTAGAAATATTTGAGCCCTAGATCCACCTCAGTAAACTGCTATAACTGTGCGATAGGGCCTTATCGGCTTTGAAGGCAAAATCGTCTGCTATTGAAGGCTAAATTAGTGGCATAGAAATATTGTAATATAGATGTAGAACTAAATATGAAAGCTCTTCAGTTATAACTGCTTGGCCCTAATAGTTGAACTCCTAATATATATGGCTCTCTCCCTATCAAATCATGAGCCCTTTGCCTTATGCCCTGATCATGTACACTAATGTGCAAGGTTAGAGTGGGGTGGAAGAACATATTATTGACTAAGGTACTAAGGACTACCTTATAAGTTATGGCTATGGCGCTCTCTCTCTCTCTCTCTCTCTCTCTCTCTCTCTCTCTCTCTCTCTCTCTCTCAAAATAACCAGAAGTTTCATATTTGACTTCACCGGAATATATCAATAAGCAACGTCGGCAGTTATTTCAATCAACACTTCAAAAAATTTTGACATTTGGTAAAAGAATGCATGCTAATGCATAGAAGCTGATCTGAGCTAGGAAAGAAACCACAAAATTCAAGTGAAGCAGTCCTTACTTTGTCAATACAGCTGCCTTATTCTGGAAGGGCTGCACATAGCCAAAGCTTTCATGGCATATTGCTGTTACGGTGGCCGTGTTCACCCTAGCCGCAGCTCCAAGTCAATATCGCCGCCGCACTCTGAGTATGAGGTGTCATCGGCAGTAGTCTTCATTGGGTGTGATTGAATAGCATGTCCTTGCAGCCCATCTTTCAAAGAATTCTTACATGCAATGCTATTCTTGTATGGAGGATTGCTATTTTTCTCTGTATGAAGCTTCTTTTTGGGGCTCTCATCTTCAGGCTGAAGGGTTGGTGGATCCCTTCCACATGTTGGAGTTGCCTCAGTCCTTTGCGGACGCACAGAGCTTGCATTTGAGGAAGGACCTGAAGACCAAGAAGATGAAGAAGAGACTTCCATTGTTCTTTCAGTCATTGGTGTTCCACCCAGGCTTATAGGATTGGCAATTGATGTTGGCCATAAGGAGAGCAGATCAGAGGTTGTGTCACACGGTGGCGAACACATGAGCGATGCTGCTGCTTCAGAGGCAAGTTGTTGCAAGCGCAGTGGAAAGGATGAAGGATTATCGGAGCGATAATCAGAGATGAGAGATGTATAAGGTGTATTTACTGGCAAATTGCTACACTTGGACAGGGTGATTGGTGCGCTATTCAGTTTTATGAGGGACTCATTAGGGTATCCCGCAGTCTGGCTAATTGTGTACTTCTCATGAGCTTGGAAGAGGGACCTAGGCTGAGGAGTGGTGAGTCTTGCGCCATACAGGGCTGGCGCCGGTGGTGAAGAGTGCCGGAGGCGGGCCCGATCGCGGCGGTGGACATTCATATGCCCTCCGAGAGCCTGTGCAGATCTGAACTCGCGACGACAGAAGCTGCAAGGATACGCACGCGGTGGCCAGATCCCTGCTGCGAGGCTGCTTGCATCCTCTGCAAAAGCTCGAGTCTCCCATGAATTTGAGCTGTCCTCAGGTGAATGGATCATGGCAGGCCGACTGCCGGAGTCTGTCTTCGCAGAATTGGAAGTGCTGGTTTTGAAGAGCCAGGCGTACTTTGGCGGAGGTGTGGGCTCTTTTTTTCCAGATGCATGCTGAGGCTGCTTAACATGACTGGAGCCGATGGTCATGTTGGCTACCATAGTATGACAGGATTTGGCTTCAAGCCGGGCACGGAGGAGGTGCAGAAAGAGGCAAAGGAGTGGAGAGCAAGAACTCTAGGTGCTTACAGAGTCATGGGTATGAAAAGCCAGGTTTTGTCATGTACCTTTAAGAATTAGGGCATGAGTGTAAGGGAGTGACGAGATTGACCAGCTAATTCAGCTTCGATGGAGGAAGCTGGGGTTGTGGGGACAAGCAGGCGATGAGAGGGAATATTCAATCAAAGAGTCATGAGGGGCTTTAAAGGGGACTGTGTGTGCATGTGTGAGGAGAAGGACTCATGTGTGTGTGTGTGTGAAGGGGGTTCTGTTGAGAAGCTTGAAAGAAGAAGGTATCAACTATCAAAGGAGGGAAATTGACCAGGGCTGGAAATGATGGCAGGAATCAAGATCTGCATGCTGGGTGTTAGAGAGGGTCTAGTGTAATAAATTGTTATTCTGTCAACGAAAGTGGCGTGCTGTGTGTGCGCGTGCGAGGGGGGAGAGTATGAGGCACTGTATCATGAAGCAGTAGTTTGTAGCTGCGGCGTGTCTCTCACATCTTGCGCAGAGATCCTGATTATCATCAGCTGATGGACAAGCTCACAAGGGTCTCTCTCTCTCTCTCTCTGGCGGCAGGGATAATTACATGCATGAAGGGGTTTTTACACTGACGCTCTCTCTCTCTTACATTTTCGGCTGGAGCCTGGAGGCACTATCAGTTTAGAGAGAGAGCTGGAGAGTTTAGAGAGAGAGAGAGAGAGAGAGGGGGGGGGGAGAGGAGAGAGACGCACTATCAGTTCTCCTAATTTGCATGCATACAATCGCAGCCGGCCCGCACGAAAAAGGAAGAGAGATGTGAGGCGGGAGTTGCCAAGCAATGCGACGGCTCTATTCGTCGCCATGCAGCCCTCTGTCGTGTTACGGCAACTCACTGTCGATCCCTTTCCTCGCTCTCTCTCTATTTTACTCCTCACTCCCGAGTCCCCGGCCGCCCCCCGTCTCTCTCTCTCTCTTCTATTTTACTTCCCCTCTTTCTCTCTCTCCACGCCAGCCAACTTCGCAATCAAGTACACGAACTGTACACATCACGCACTACCTCTATAGAAGCTTAGTTCATCACGGCTGTCAAATTAACCGCGTGACTCAGCTCTCTCTCTCTCTCTCTCGTCACAGAGTCACAGCTCTGCGAAAGTACTACTGCGTCTTGGCTTCCTATCTCCCTGAGGCGCTTCGCACGTGCAGCATTCTCTCGCGTGGCGCCACCCGGATCAGACTGGACTCTGGAGTCACGGCGTCCCGAATCCTCTCTCCTCAGTGAATCCAGCTTCCCAGAGCGTCACAAAACTGAGAATCACGGGCTCAAACTGCAGGCTTACAGCACAGAACACAGCAGTACTGTACAGTGCGACAACAGAGAGGACTGGGCAACCTCTCTCTCTCTCTCTCTGGACTCTATAGTCTGATCTGTCTTCCAAGGAGGGGGCCCGGGCCTGGTCCCTGTGACTGAAGACTAGTGCGTAACCGTGAGGAAGCCTGTGCCCGGCTTCCCAGCTTCCCCCTTTCTCTTCTCTCTTGCGTCACCGCGGGGACAGTAGCTAGAAGGCTGAAGCCCCCTGCGGCCTGCAGCTGCCCATTGACTCTCACACTGACTGGTTTCAATGCTAGTGAGATTCACATCCTGGCCCCATTTTTTACTTCTGCTTTTCAGGCCCTGCTTTTCAACGCGTACTATCAAATTTTTACTCTTGCGACTAGCTTTTCTGCTTTTCCGCGCTGCCTTTTTCAAAATCATGCATGATTTTTCCACCCTTCCATTTTGATGTATTTATGGAACTCTGATTGGCGACAGCTTCGATGCCATCCATCCATCCGTCCATTCTATCAGCATGATTCGTCATCATCTTGAAAACGCGCCAGCCTCTCTCTTTCCATCCTTCTATCTTTTTGCCTTTCGTAATTTGTCGACCTGTTCATTCCCTTCTTTCCCTTCTGCCACCCTTCCCCCTTTCATCAAAACAAGTCCCCCCTTTTACTCCCCTTTTACTGCCTGCCTAGAAACACTCTCTTTTTTGGTACAAGAAAAGGACCAAACAGGTCCACCCTAGCGCTTGTTTACACGTGCACCCTTTGGGCTTGTGCAATTGGTACACATTATTCTCTCTCACCCCCTCTAGATTCCAAGACAATCACTTTTTGGTCCCTCTAGTATTGTCCACTGACTGTCTCCCTTTTCAACCTTAGCTTCTCTTTCTTCAATTCCTCTTTTACAATTTACAAGGGACTTCACACAAAAACCTAGCTAGATTGGTGATTAGGAAGATAGTATCTTCCCCTATAATGCATAGCTTTATTGCGACATTGATTAAAGTTTTCCTTTCACACTCTATCTAGAATGGTTTTTTACCACGATGTTTGAAGCATCAAAATTATTATGTTGTGTGTTTGATTTAGTTCAAATGCTCTAAACCAAAGGGTGCAAGGGCATTCCGACGATAGTACAATCACTTTTGTGACTTTTACCTTTCTGTCGAGCATCAAAATCATTGAAAATCCTTAAAATAGTTGCTATCACCATTGTTACAATGTCATCATTATTACTGTCCTAATTTTCCCCTAGGAAAAGCTTGATATCTATGTCGTCAAATACTAATCTTTTACCATTTTCCATTCTTCATGCCAATTGAAAGTTGCAAGAAAGAACAAAACAAAGCATTTGTAATTTTGTGGATCAATTTATCCTCGTCTAAGTACTTAAATGCACTCAATGGGACTCCACTATACATTAATTTCATTGAAGTGGACATGTTGCATGTGGTTCATTTCCAATGCATTGATGTATGATGGAGCATGAAAAACACCAATGCAAGAAAATAAGTATAGGAGATCTCAAGTCCACTAGATTGGGTTACTTGGTATATCCAAGGACTAGCTAAGTAACCCAATCCACTGACTACAAGATGTAGCCAAGGATCAGATGCACCCTGTTACTAAGTGGTAAGGTGTGGCTAAGGACTATTTAAGTCCACTTAAGTGTGAAGGATTGATAATCAATGAGTTTGAATACATTCACTCAAATTGTCTCTAAGTATAATTTAGGATGCCAATGAGAGCACTCGAGGTGCAATCGATTGGATATGGTTGACATCAAGTCAATTTGGAGTTTGTTTTAGATATTGATATTTGGACCGAAATGCTCTCGCTTGGATTTCACTACATCCAAATTTTCCTTCTTACATTCAATTGCAATCGTTTTGACTCTATTTTGGTCTAGTTCTAGTGTAATTAAAAGTGTAGTAAAATTGGATCTTATAACTTAATAATCAAATCAAATGCATGTTCATTAAGTGCAATTACCCAAGTTCTTGTTGGATTTATGCAACAAATTCAATATGGATGCCTTGGGCAATGTCTACAAGGCCGCACCTCTACCGCCTTGTCCCTCCACAATGTGTACGAGATTATTATCTCTACTTGCAAGCATGTACGAGTCAATGGACGGTAAAAGAACTTGGAGTAGGAAAAATGACATTGGCAAGGGTGCAACCATTACCTAAGCTTCAAAAGAGAGAAGAAAGTCCACCAAGCTTGCCAACCGACAATCAAATGTAGATTGGAAAAGGCTAGTAGAGCATGATAACCCTTCTATAATGTCGAATCTAGAAAGGGGGTGCCATACCATATGTTATCCCTCTTGCAAAGAGAGTGCAAGATGAGGATTTAATCCCTAGATCGAGTGACACCATCCATTGACTCATAGATTAAGCAAACTAGGAAGGGGGTGCCATACCATAGGTTATCCCTCTTTCAAAGAGAGTGCAAGATGAGGATTTAATCCCTAGAGTGACACCATCCATTGACTCAGATATTGAGCATACTAGGAAGGGGGTGCCATACCATAGGTTATCCCTCTTTCAAAGAGAGTGCAAGATGAGGATTTAATCCCTAGAGTGACTCCATCCATTGAATCAAATAATAAGCAAACTAGGAAGGGGGATTCACATGTAAAGTTTTTCAATAGATTTCCCTCCTATGCTATATCTATACTTTCCAACCAAAATGCCTCCCATTATTCACGGATCTAGCCTTATTTTGACAAATCCAAAGTTTAGTGCCAAATATTGTCCATAAAGAATGGCTACAAATGCCGGAGCACATGAAGATAGGTCAACGTCAATTAAAGCGTATTGCTTTAGAAAGGATCTAAACCTGTATAAATATGAGAAGGGAAGTACTTAATTCTTCTCGCTCTCAAGCTAGAGTGGTCAATCACCTTGGGGGGTCACTTAATAATTGTGTTACCATCACGTGAGTGCAGTAGAAGGGGATATTAAATTTTATTTTTTCTCATATTTTCACATATAGAAGGGTACCATCACTATAAGAGGAGTAGTCTATAACCACTAACATTGCCACGAAAAAACAAAGAAAAATGGAGAGAGAAAAAATTGTGTGCGCGACAGTAACCGCGGCTCATAACGCGGTAGTGGTTTGGAAGCAATAAGTGTGGTAATAGCAGTGGTAATATTCTCGCTCCTATTACCGCATCTGTTGTCGTTGTTATTACTACGTTAATTATCACTAAATGGCCATTCAAAAATAAAGGTGCTCATTTGTGTTGGAGCTATATATGGCTCACTCTACTCACTTGGTCTCACCTATATATTTGTATCTTGTCCTCAATATGAATCAGTCTTTGGGAGTGTACATGGCGTGTCTAGTCTTGTCTCGTCTATCTCTTTCTCTCTACATCTCAATATGGTATCAAAGCGGTAACGATCACGTGCCAATTCAATTCATGGTGACAAAATAGTACGTGTATGCGATTCACATGTAAGATTCAAAATTGCTATAAATTTTATTTAACTGTGGTTATTTGCATGTAACTGTGATTGTTTTGTGTTAAGAAGAATATGATTAGTATTTTGTGTGGTGTTTATTGCTAATCGATATAATGAATCGTTGATTACATTTTCTTGTTGATTTGTTTTTTGACACCCTGAACTTCATCTCAATTTTTGGGGGTCTTCTGCTCAAAATTTGGAGAAACGAGAAATGCGCTATGAAATGCAACGTACATGGCACTTTTCATCCAAAACTTGTTCGTCTCCTCGAGCTCTTTGATTTGAGTTCTAGGTTTACGTCAATCGGAGTTCGCAACAGAAAGTTATGATGTTTTTACTACAATTGAGCTTGAGGAAGCTTTCGTCCCCGTACGTCTTTGTAAACGTCCGCGATCGTTTTTCTAATTTTGGCGTCAACTTTTTCGAGAAAATTTAGCTTTTTGCTATTTATATTGTGGCCGTCAATCTTGCGTCTCACGTCACTCTATTTTGAGGACTCTTTTATTACTAATGTCTCCTTTTCCTTGCTTTTTTGGCTTTCACCATATATGATGTGCAGATTCTGTGATCTTATCTTATACGTCTTCTCGCAACAAGATATGGCTATGACTATTCTCATCAACGGCTTTCCTTCTGGCCAACGTTCTGTTCCTCCTTTCCAAGGCCAAGGATTTCCAGGCTGGAAAGCAAAGATGTTGTTAAATCTTGAAGGCAATGAACTCTCTGATGGTGTCCTTGGAAATCGTGTTTGTTCGCCTCAGCCTGTTGATACGGATCATGATAACGTGCTTATCACTGAAGGGCCTATATTTGAAGATTATAATCATGCGTATATGGATTGGCAACGACGTGATAAAGCAGCTCGTTGGTATATTCTTTTTTCTCTTACTGATTTCCTTTTGCTTGATATGTATGAACTACCTACTTCCTACCACGTTTGAAAGTACCTTATTGCAAATTTTCAAGAACAAATCTGTTACAGAAATACTTTATTTGAGAGGGTTGCTTAACAAGTTACAATATAAAGTTGGTTTTGCCATGATGGGACATATTGAGTCTTTCAAATCTATTATTAATCAACTTGCTGTTGTCGGTGATCCTGTTCCACAAAAACAACTGATTACACTTCTTCTTGATACGGTAAAGGGCTCCTCTTATGATAACATTATTACTATTCTCTCTAATAAAGATGCCCTTGATTTCGACCAAGCCTGCATGTCTTTAATTGAATACTCTCAACATCAAGCACGATGTAATGCTGGTCATGATACATCCATGATTTCACAAGAGGAGACTGAGTCACAAAAGATGGAATGTGTTTTTTATGCTCCAAGACGTCCATTTTAATGAGGAAACCACAGAGGTGGCCGTCGCGGTAATATTTTCTCTCGTCTTAAATTTCCTAATAAGCAATGTTCTTACTGCAACATAAATGGCCATAACTGAAGATGATTGTTGGGCACGTAAATATGATGAAGAACACAATATTACCACAAAACAACCACGTTTATCTAGAGACTCTTCTTCTTCTTCTTGTGAATATTATGGATGATCTGATGATCCCACTCATATGTGCTATAAGCGTCGATTCGACACAGATCGTAATAGAGCATATGCTAATAAAAGTCGAAGCAATATTGTACCAGAAACGAGTTGCATCCTATGTTCAGTTGCTCCATATAGAATACTTCATGTACGTGATGGATCACTTTTTATTGTCAATTCTGGTGCTACAAAAAATATGACATATCAGTCTAAGTGGCTCCATAACTATCATCCACTACCAATTCAACGTGTTGTTTATCTTGCTGATGATACGACTTGTCAAGTAAAGGGTATTGGAGACTTACATCTTGGTACCTTATCTTCTTCCACTCAAATTTTGTGAGGAGTATTACATGTATTAGAGCTTCAACGTAATCTTCTTTCAGTTGCTAGACTAGCTTGTTGATCTTGGTCTGTTTGTTGAATTTTATCATACCAAATGCCAAATTAAGAAAGATGGACAGATTATAGCCACTGCGCGCTCTTCAAAACGGTAATTTGTTTGAACTCTCTCTCAATGATGTTGTAGCAAATGTCTTCACTGCTCCAGGTGATCATGATTGCAAAGTATGGCATCACCGTTTTGTTCATGCTAATTTCTCAAAACTCCTTGATCTTCAGCGTCGTGATCTTGTTCATGGCATGGATCTTAAAGCCCATCCCCATATGGGAATTTGTGAGTTTCGTGCTCTTGGAAAACATAATCGTAAACCCTTTCCTCTTTCAAATACAACTCATTCTCATGACATATTAGATCTTGTTTATACTGACATATGTGGACCTCTACCTTCTTCGAGATCACAATGTCGCTACTTCATTACTTTCATTGATGTTCCTCACGGTATTCGACTGTATTTCTACTTAGATAGAAATCTGAGTCCTTATCTGTTTTCAAACGATTCCACAAGGTTGCGGAACTTCAAAATGGTCGTTGCCTTAAGAAGCTTCGTAGTGACAATGGAGGCGAATATGTTTCTGGAGAGTTTATGAGTTATTGTGTTGAAAGTGGAATTCATCATGAACATACTATTCCATATTCACCTCAACAGAATGGTGTTCCTAAACGAAAGAATCGCACTATTCTCAATGCTGTAAGGTGTATGCTGATTCATTCTGGTTTATCTCATGTTTTCTGGGTTGAAGCTACTTTGACAGCAGTATTTATTCAGAATCATCTTCCTACTGCTGCACCCTTTGGTAAGATACCCATCATAGCATGGACAGGTGACATTCCTTCTGTATCTCATTTTCGAACCTTTGGATGTATTGCTTATATTCATATTCCCCAAAGAAACACGAACAAAGCTTGATGCTTCTGGTCTAAAAGTTATTTTTATTGGATATTATGACACTTCCAAAGGCTACAGATTCTATGATCCTTCCTCCAAGAAAGTAATTGTGAATCGTGATGCTACTTTTAACGAGCAGCTTATGGGAGGCTCATGGTCCATGGATGATTCTGATGATACTAAATCATCGCTTCAGGCTTTTTCATTCCTTTCAGATGATGAAACTCTTTCTATAGAGCAGCTTTTCTCTTTACAACAATCCATTTCGAATGTTACCAATGATGTTATTGATATTTTTGTTGATCTGCCTATTGATTTTGAACATGGCTCATGTCATGTTTATGATGACGATATTGTTCATAATGCTTTCTCTACTTCTGAAGATCCCGTTACTTATGATGAAGCTATCTCTTCACCATATAAGGATCAATGGTAAGAGTCTATGGAAGCAGAGTATGATTCTCTTATCTCTAAAGGTACATGTATACTAATGGAACTATCTCCTGGTCGTGCAACTATCAAGTGTAAGTGGATGTATAACAAAAAAATAAAAGTAGATGGATCTTTTGACAAGTTCAAGGCACCTTTAGTTGCAAAAAGTTACTCCCAAGTAGCTCGTGTTGATTATCAAGAGACCTTTTCACCAATTGCTTGCATTACAAGTGTTCAAGTTTTATTGGCATTTGTTGTTCAATTTGATTTAGAATCTTATCAAATGAATGTGCTTCTCGCGTGGCACGCCAACTACCGCTCAAATGATGGAATGATGTGTGTCCCTGCCGATTCACCTGCATGGAGGCACATCGAAACTCAATGACCAGAGTTTGGCTTGGAGCCTCAACACTTTAGGCTTGGGTTAGCAAAAGATGGTGTCAACCCCTTCGGCACTAAGTCTACTTCATGGAGCACTTAGCCTGTGGTGATCGTCAACTACAATATTCCACCATGGGAGACAACCAAGAAGGACAATATACTTCTTTCCTTGCTTGTGCCAGGGAAGTACAAAGTGTCAAATATTGATGTCTACCTTGAGCTCCTCATCAAGGAGTTGGAGGATCAATTATGGAGAGACATTCCTATTGTAGATGTCTCACTTGCAAAGGGGGGAGAGAAGCCATTGTGAGGGGAATCCTTGTGTGGACTATGCATGACTATCTTGGGCTTGGAGAGTTTTGAGGTATCTCCCTATTCATCTCTCTCTCTCTAGATCTCTCTCTCTCTCTCTCTCTCTCTCTCTCTCTCTCTCTCTCTCTCTCTCTCTCTCTCTCTCCCCCCCCCTTTAGTTTTGTCTCTCTCTAATGATATGATATGTGTGAAGGGTTGTCAACATCGGGTCACAATACATGTCCTACTTGCGGGCCATCATTGGTGACAACGAGGCCCGATGCCTTGCGTAAGGTAATCTATCCAAACAACCATCATTTCTTACCTCAAGGGCATAGCAAGCACAAGGCTCCAAAAAATGGGAAGACCCCTCTAAATCTCATGATGGTAGATTGGGCAATCATTTGGGAAGAGCACTACAACAATAATCCAGCTCCGTGCCCTCCACCAAAAGGTATGTCAAGGTATTCCATATTTTAAAGGCTTCCATATTGAAAGAACTTAAAAATACAACACCTCTTGGATCCCATGCACATATTCAAGACATTAGAAAGAGAATGGGGTCTAGGAGGGCCTCTTTATTTGGAAATTTAAGGGAGTCAAACCTTTAGTACTAAGAAAGTAATGAAAGGATAGCTTTTTAATTCAAACAGGCAAAACAGCTAGTTTATTTGAATTCAAATTTTCCCCCCAAAGTAGAATTGAAAATATAGTGGGTAAAATTATATCATATAGCATATCTATGAAAGAGCTCAATGCATAGATTCTAGATCTATGATCTTCGCTCAATTCAAAGATCATATGTGGGAGTTATGGAAGACCTAAAATCATAAAACTTTTCACCTACTTTTTGGAAAAAAAAGTACATCCTTTGACCACTCTTACACATCCCTTAAACACCCACCATTCTTACACACATTGCGTACACCTAATGATGTAGCACAAACACTATGGGACCGCATTATTGGTAAGAAGGACTCTTTGGATGCGAGGAAGGATTTGAGGATTTTGAAATGTCTCCCCGTCTCTGCTGCTCCAGGCCATGTCCTCAATGGAAAGATTGTGCTTCTTAAGGAATCATGGATGCTTGCCAAAGAAGAATTAGACAAAGTGAAGGGTAACATTGCTTCTATTCGCACACCAATAAGATACATGAGGTCGCTAAGGGAGCTTTCACAAAAGCAAAGAAAGGTGGAAGTATTCAATGGTATGGGTTGAAGTCCCATGATTGGCACAAGATGCTTCAGGTAATGTACCTCTCCCTATTCTATATATAGTTTGTGTGTATGACTTTCTCTCACTTTTCCTTCCCTTAATTTACATTGTAGTTCATTTTGCCGATGAGTATGTGTATATGTCGGGACAAGAAAGTCAGGGATGCTATTTTCAAACTTGGAGAGCTAGTAAGGTACACCACAAGACTCCACTCAACTACACTTTTTTTACGTACACAATAATCTCAACTAGCACTTAGTGTATCCTCCTGTGTTTTCTTGCATATTTGTGAGCTCCAAGGAAATTGAAATAGATGTTATCCCTGTTGCTCAAACACTTGCAACAAAAACTTTGTGTGCCATTGAGGACGCATTTTCTCGATTGGTCCTTCTTAGTCAAATCCACCTCTTGGTTCACGTGGTGGAGGAGATTTCTATATGTGGAGTAGTGCACACATGATAGATTTTCTTCTTAGAGAGTTTTTAAAGATTCTCAAAGATTTTGTGTGGCTACGGTCTCAACCAGAGGCATGTATGGCCAAAGGGTGGATTGTGCAAGAGGAATTTGTTTACATCTCAGAGTATTTGGCACAAGTTGATCCTTCAATGCCTCACATGTCGTCAGATGAGGAAGATACAAGGATGACTTCACATTTTCCAAGTGAAAAGAAAAAACTACTTAACATAGATATGAATCTATCTCGAGTGGTCAATAACGTTTGTATTCTCAGTGCACAAATTATGACCAAGTGGGTGGACTTGTGGACAGTGGCAAATTCAAGGCATTTTCAAGAGAAAGAAGCATGGAAACAAGCACATGGAGGAAGGAGGGCACCCCCAGTGCCTAGACACCTTGCATGTTTCTCAGATCTCATTAGTGCGGAGTGGATTCATGAGAGAATGACCGAAGCAAAAGCGCAAAGAGAAGAAATCACCAACAAAGAATGGGAGTATGCACGTGGTTACGTACCAAAGGTAGAGTACTCATATACCTAAACCATATTGTAAATTTTTGTCCTAATTTTATCTTTGTATTTGATAAAAGATATTTTCTTATTTTGTAGTGCCTTTCCTTTAACTCTATGTGGTCAAAGGGTCGTCACTTTCGTATGTGCCACATTGATGAGCATAGAACAACCATGGATTGTGCCATCATGGGCAACTTTGACAAAGATGGTGATAAAGCCAGGTACTGTGGAACTATTGAAATAATATTAAAGGTTAATTTTATAACCTTTCATACCTTCATCTTTGAGTGAAAGTGGTTTGCAAATGTGTCTAATAGACATGATAATAGCCTCTACATAGTGGACTCTAGTGTGCATCACATAGGGAGGTATGACAATTTAGTTTTACCGCGCAATTGTGAGCAAGTGAGTGACAACTACCTTTTTTATTCTTATTTTCTTGTAGCATTAATTATACCAATGTTACTTACTTTGAGCTTCTCTTTTATAGGTCATCTATATCCCAGCAATCCACAAATCAAAAATTTGGTTTGTAATTCCTCTAACACCTTGGAGGAGAATCATTTTCTCCACTATTGAAGTGGAGACAATCTTCCACCCTCTTCCACCTCCAACTTTGGATGAGGTGGAGACAGAGGAGAGGGAGGTCAATGAATCAAGTCCGGCGGTGGCAAGTCTTAGCGAGGATGATTGTCATGATGATGAAGATGATGAGATGGAGGATGACGAATTTGAAGATGATGCGAACATCCTCAATTATGTTAATCAACACTATGAAAATCTTCCAGTGTTTATCGCGCTGTTTTACCGCGTTTTGTAGAGAGAATGTGTAAATTCAATGAGAGAAACAAGAGAGAGGAGGTTGGACGGGGGTTTTTTCGTGTTTAAAGTATTATCGCAACTTTACCCGCTATTATTACCGCCATTATTACCGTGGTTATCACCGCGTCCATTACCGTCGTTATATCCGTTGCCCAAACTTAGCGCCTAAACTTTCAAATTTTGGATTAACTCCCCCCCCCCTCCCCCTCTTTCAAATTTTGGTGTTTCCCTCCTCTCAATAAAAATAAAAGAGTATTGTATATAATTTTTAATTATAAAAATGAAGAGAAAGAAAGAGAGAGAGAGAGAGAGAGAGAGAGAGAGAGAGAGAGAGAGAAAGAGGGGGGAGAAAGAGACGGGGGCGTTTAAGTTGCGTGGCAAAAGCCTATTTGCTGCAGTAGATATCACCTTCCGCCGGGCCCGCCATTTTCTTATGCCCCCCCCCCCCCCCCCCCCCCCCCGGAAGAGCTGCTGGCCTCTCTCCACCTCTCCCTGTTTTTCGCTCTTCTTCCTCCAACACCGTTTAGATGAGGCGGCGGTAGACCTGCAGAAAGTCTTTCTTCCTCCAGCCCCGTCTGAACCCAGCCTAAGATTACCCTTGTTTACAACTAAAATAATCATTGTCAGTTAATTAACATAATTGAGCATATTCTCAAATTGAGCATAATTGAGCATATTCTCAAATCTAAAGAGAGAAAGAGGAGGGAGAGAGAGGTGAATGGATTACACGATCAAAAAACTTCATAACTACAAAATGTTTATGAATCATCTTCCAAAAGATCTCTACATGAAGCATCATCCAATTCTAAACCCATGGCTCCTAAATCAATAAAGAGAGAAACAGAATTTTCGTTCGTGGATGCATTGCCAGCTTCATCATCTTTGAGTTCTTCATCCTCCATCTCATCATCTTCATCATCATGAAAATCATCCTCGTTAAGACTTGCTGCCACCGCCGGACTTGATTCATCAACCTCCCTCTCCTCTGTTTCCACCTCATCCAAAGTCAGAGGTGGAAGAGGGTCGAAGATAGTCTCCACTTCATTAGTGGAAAAAATGGTTCTCCCCTGAGGTGTTGCGGGAATTACGAACCAAAGTTTTGGTTGGTGTATTCCTGGGATATAGATGACCTATAAAATAGAAGCTCAAAGTGAGTAATATTGTTAAACTAACGATACAACAAGTAAATAAGAATAAAAAAGGTACATGTCACTCACCTGCTCACAATTGCGTGGTAAAACTAAACTGTCATACCTCCCTCTGTGATGCACACTAGAGTCCACCATGTAGAGGCCATTCTCATGTCGTCTAGACACATTTGCAAACCACTTGCACTCGAAGATGAAGCTATGGAAGGTTCTAAAATTAACCTTTAGTATCCTTTCAATAGTTCTGCAGTACCTTCTTCATCACCGTTTGTGTCAAAGTTGGCCATGATGGCACAATCCATAGTGGTTCTACGCTCGTCAATGTGGCGCGTACGAAAGTGAGGACCCTTTGACCACATAGAGTTAAAGGAAAGGTGGTACAAAATATAAAAATATTTAATTTATCAAATACATATTAAAGATAATTTCAACAAATAGCGAGACAATATGGTTTAGGTGTATTAGTACTCTACCTTTGGTATGCAGCCTTGTGCATACTCCCATTCTTTGTTGGTGATGTCTTCTGCGCGCGCGTTTTCCTCGGTCTCATGAATCCACTCTGCACTAATGAGATCTGGGAAACATGCAAGGTGTCTAGGCACTGGGGGTGCCCTCCTATCTCCATGTGCTTGTTTCCATGCTTCCCTCTCTTGCAAACGCCTGGACTTTGTCACTGTCCACAAGTCCACCCACTTGGTCATAATCTTTGCATTGAGAATGCAAAAGTTATCGACCACTCAGGATAGATTCATATCCATGTTAGGTAGTTTTTCCTTTCCACTTGTCAAGTGTGAAGTCATCCTTGAATCTTCCTCGTCGGACCACATGCGAGGCATTGAAGGATCAACTTGTGCCAAATACTCTGATATGTAAACAAAGGCCTCTTGAACAATCCACCCTTCGTCCATACATGCCTCTGGTTGAGACCGTAGCCGCACAAAATCTTTGAGAGTCTTTAAAAACCTCTTATCCATCCTGTGTGCACTACTCCACATATAGCTATCTCCTCCACCACGTGAACCAAGAGGTGAATTTGACTAAGAAGGACCAATCGAGGAAATGCATCCTCAATGGCACACACAGTTTCTGTTGCAAGTGTTTGAGCAGCAGGGATATCATCTATTTCGATTTCCTTGGAGCTCACAAATCTGCAAGAAAACACACATGGATACACTAAGTGCTAGTTGAAATTATTGTGTACATAAAAAAGGTGTAGTCGAGTGGAGTCTTGTGGTGTACCTTACTAGCTCTCCTAATTTGAAAATAGCGTCCCTGACTTTCTTGTCCCGACATATACACATACTCACCGGCAGAATGAACTACAATGTAAATCAGGAAAAGGAAAAGTGAGTGATAGTCATACACACAAACTATAGATAGAATAGGGAGTATGAAGAATACCTGAAGCATCTTGTGTCAATCCTGGGACTTCAACCCATACAATTGAACACTTCTACCCTTCTTCGCTTTTGTGAAAGCTCCCTTTAGCGACCTCATGTATCTTGTTGGTGTGCGAATAGAGGCAATGGTACCCTTCACCTTGTCTAATTCTTCTTTTTCTAGCATCCATGGTGCTTTAGGAAGCACAATCTTTCCATTTGGGGCACGCCGTGGAGTGGCAGAGGCGGGGAGACATTTTAAAAGCCTCAAATCCTCCCTCGCACCCAAAGAGTCCTTCTTGCCAATAATGTGGTGCCATAGTGTTTGGCCTACATTCTTGAATATGTGCATGGGATCCAAGAGGTGTTGTATTTTTAAGTCCTTCCAATATGGAAGCCTTAAAAATATGGAATACCTCGACATACCTTTTGGTGGAGGACACGGAGCCGGATTGTTGTTGTGGTGTTCCTCCCAAATGGTTGGCCAATCTGCCATTGTGAGCTTTAGAGGAGCCTTCCCATTTGTTGGAGCCTTGTGCTTGCTATGACCTTGGGGTAAGAAACGGTGGTTGTTTGGATAGATTACCTTGCACAAGGAATCTGGCCTCTCTGTCACCAACGATGGCCCGCAAGTAGGACATGCATTGTGGCCCGATGTGGACAACCTTGCATACATATCATATGGTTAGAGAGACGAGTGAACTAAAGTGAGCTAAAGGGAGCTAAAGGGAGAGAGAGAGATAGAGGACAGGGGGTTACCAAAAATCTCTCCAAGCCTAGGATAGTTGTGCATAATCCACATAAGGATTCTCCTCACTTGAGCCTCTCTCCCTCCCTTTTCAAGTGAGACATCGACAATAGGAATGCCTCTCCATAACTCCTCGATGAGGGGCTCGAGATAAATGTCAATATTTGACACTTTGTACTTCCCTGGCACAAGCAAGGAAAGAAGTATATTGCCCTTCTTGGTTGTCTCCCATGGTGGAATATTGTAGTTGACGATCACCACAGACCAAGTGCTCCATGAAGTAGACTTAGTGCCGAAGGGGTTGACACCATCACTTGCTAACCCAAGCCTCAAGTGTTGAGGCTCCAACCCAAACTCTGGCCATTGAGTTTCAAGATGCCTCCATGCAGGTGGATCGGCAGGGACACGCATCATTCCATCATTTGAGCGATGGTTTGCATGCCACGCGAGAAGATCCACGATAGACCTACTTTTAAACATGTGTTGGATGCGAGGAATTAATGGAAAATGTCTTAATACCTTGCGGGGCAGGTTTGCCCTGCTCACATACACACACACAAATGTCTTAATACCTTGTGGGGTAGGTGTGCCCTGCTCACATACACACACACAAATAAATAAAAATAGAGAATCCATTACAACATACCTCATTCATTAGGGAACGGCTGTTTCGCATGGCTTGTTTGAAATGGTTTTTTTGCTAAGCTCTCTTTGCAAATGGTTGTTTTTCTACCTACATTTGGAAATGATTGATTTGTCATGCACGTTTTGGAAATGATTGTTTGGATAGTGTTAGATGAAATAGAGAGAGAGAGAGAGAGAGAGAGAGAGAGAGAGAGAGAGAGAGAGAGAGAGAGAAAGAGATAAATGAATAAAGAGAGATTTAAAGAGAGGGAGAGAAATAAATAAAGAGAGAGAGAGAGGGAGACAAAGAAAGAGAGAGAGGGAAAGAGGGAGAGAGGGAGAGAAAGAAAGAGAGAGAGGTAGAGGGAGGGAGAGAGAGAGAGAGAGAGAGAGAGAGAGAGAGAGAGAGAGAGAGAGAGAGACGGAAAGAGAGAGAGTAGATAGAGAGGGAGAGAGGGAGAGAAAGAAAGAGAGAGATAGAGAGGTAGAGGTAGAGATAGAGATAGAAAGAAAGAGAGAGAGATAGAGGGAAAGGTAGAGAAAGAGAGGTAGAGGTAGAAAGAGGAAAATAGAGGTAGAGGTAGAGAGAAAATGTTAGATAGAGAGAGAGAAATAGATAAAGAGAGAGAGAGAGAGAGAGAGAGAGAGAGAGAGAGAGAGAGAGATAAAGAGAGTTAGAGAGAAAGAGGGAGATAAATAGAGAGAGAGAGAGAGAGAGAGAGAGAGAGAGAGAGAGAGGGAAATAGGGAGAGAGGGAGAGAAAGAAGGAGAAAGATAGAGAGGGAGATAGGGATAGGGAAAGAGAGAGAGAGAGAGGGAGAGAGGGAGAGAGGGAGAGAAAGAAAGAGAGAGGTAGAGAGAGAGAGAGAAAGAAAGAGAGAGGTAGAGAGAGAGAGAGAAAGAAAGAGATAGAGAGAGGAAAATAGGGATAGGGAAAGAGACCTCCATACCTTGGCAGAAGATGTCGTCCATGTTTGGCTTCTCATCTCTGAGAGTGCTTGCTTTACATGGAGGCGCAGACATGACTTTGGGATGGAGAGAGAGAGAGAGATAGAGTGAGAGAAATAGAATTACTTATTGCATTACATTAGAATTGTAATGTTATAATCAATTGATCACTTAGATGTTGAATTTAGGTGCAGCCGGCACAAAATGATGGCTACATTTACAACCTTAACATATATATGTGTGTACATATATATTTGTTTATGCATGTATGTAGGCACTAAGTATGGGAGCATAGCATCCAAAGGTTAGACGCTTCCTCGTGTCTGGCTAGTCCTTTTTTAATTGTGGCGTTGCGGTCATTGATCCACTCATGCATGGATTACCGCAAGGTACCTTTGGTTTTACCATGGTTGAGACTGCGATGATATATAAAGAGGTGCAGTTGACCTTTGGCACTACTAGCCTCTACTTAGGTCTACTAGTATGTGTATGTATCTACGTGTTGTCATGCTAATATATATATCCTCTGGGAGAGAATTGTAATGTTACGATCAATTGATCACTTAAATGTTGAATTTAGGTGCAGCCAACACAAAACGATGGCTACATTACAACCTTAACATATATGTGTGTACATATATATTTGTTTATGCATGTATATAGGCACTAAGTACGGGAGCATAGCATCCGAAGGTTAGACACTTCCTCTTGGGTATAGTCCTTTTTTAATCGCGGCGTTGCCGTCATTGATCCACTCATGCATGGATTATCGCAAGGTACCTTTGGTTTTACCACGGTTGAGACTGCTATGATATCTAAAGAGGTGCATTTGACCTTTGGCACTACTAGCCTCTACTTAGGTCTACTAGTATGTGTATGTATCTATGTGTGTGTGTTTGTGTGGTAATATACTTGTGTATGTATATTTAGATTATTGAGTAGGATGGAAAGCTTAATCTTATATTGCTCTTTGTAATGTAGATGTGTGATGATAGACCGACTAGTGAGGAGCAGCCAGCTGGCTCTTCTTTTGGTTGGTTTGCATCTCAGGTGGGCTCCCACCCGGGGTGGACATCGCCTCTAGTGGACCCGTGTCTTGAGTCGATGAGAACAAGCAAAGAATAATTAGTGTTTCTACGTAGTTAACCATAAACCATGAGTGTCATAGGTTTTTTTTTAAAAAATTTGTAGGAATGGAAATCCTACACCTACCCTTCTCAGATTCCAGCACCGGTCGTAGATCCTGACTTACAGCGGGCTATCTCTTTACGAGAGCAGTACCTCCGTTCGACGGAGTAATTGTTTGGCCGCTACCCTTCATAGTAGATTGTGACCTATGACATTTCTATGCAGACTACACCATGGGGGAGTCAGGGAGGGACTCCTTACCTACTGAGAGCCTCGCACCGATGGCACCTCCCTCTACTCTCCCTTCCTATCGTCCTACTCCTATTCCATCGCAGGGTCCTACTCCCCTTGCATCGCAGGGTCCTACTCCCATGGAATCAGAGGGTCCTACACCACTCCATTCCACTCCGGATTTGCCAGAACATCGTCGATGGACTTCCTCTGGCAGTATGCGTTGATGCTCGTCTCAGGGCAGCGAGCGCCGTGAGAGACAAAGCGGCGGCGGATCTTGTGGTTTCGCATGTTTTGGTAGTGGCGGGGGAACGGAGTCCCCATCCTCAGAGAGTGCCGCCCCTGACGCAGAGGACAAGGATATTGACGCACCCATGCCAGACATGCATGGGCGCTACTATAGGATTAAATATGCCGGGGAGGTTGATTTCGGCACAGCACAGGGCAGGGCATTTCGACGCCATCTACAAATTCTTATACATTCAACGTATAAGAATTATTTTATAAAGTTCAGAGCAGCTGCCCGATCATGCACGGTACATTGAGGACGCTCTGTTAGCTAGATTTCCAAACGCCCCCGATCAACGTTTTTCACAACAATGGTTGGAGGGCTACATAAAGACATTTCTAAAAAACAAGCAGTCCAGTGTGCAACGCGCAGCAGCCAACCAGGTCAGAGATCCAAACAAGAGTTACCGCGGTGGCAACATGGCAGACGCGGAGTGGGAGTGGGCAATTCAAGAGAAGAGCGATCAAGCTGCGACAGGATCATCATATAGACAACAACGCGAGGCCCGCACAAGACAAACTCCCACGCACTATGGCTTAGGAGGCAAGGGAGCTTGGAAGGATAAATATGTAAGATTATTTGAATTATAACGTCGATCGTTGATTATAAAGATTGTAGTTGATAATTTGGTATTGTTATTGCTAACTTAGGAAAATATCACTCTCTCTAGACCAACCATTGAGATGGTCAAGTATCGGGAGCAACATACAGAATTTGATACTTGGCGATGGTTGTTTGAAAACAACCACATCTCTCGCGAGCAATTCGATGCGGCCGTTGGACCACTACAAGCGGTAAGTTTAAACAAGTAATTTTGTGTCAATTGTTTTGAGCTATGGATAAATATTTAATTTGGTTGTGTTTATGTAGAGTCAAAGTGATCCAACATACGTGCCTCTGGACGATGACGAGGATTAGATAAAAAAATGTTTTGACAAAACTTTTGAAAGTCCCAATGTGACACAATGTATATACAACTATTTACTTTTTATTGTAACTTTTTTAAATAGTTGATCTTCTACATTTTTAATTGTCAAGGTAAAGTAAATTCAATTTCAGTTCCTTAGTATTTTTTATACTTTTCCAAAAAACAATTGATGTCTTATTGTTTTTATGCAGGTCAAAAATAAAGGTGCTCATTTGGGCCACCCAAATTTGGGTGGCCCAAATGAGCACCTTTATTTTTGAACTGGCGTTTAGCGGTAATTTACGCGGTAATAGGAGCGGCAAAGGTTGCGGTAATAGCAGCAGGTATATTGTCGCGCCTATTACCGTGCTTATAGTTATCAAACCACTACCGCATTCGTTGCCGAGGTTATTGCCGTCCACACAAATTTTTCTCTCTCCTTTCTCCTTTGTTTTTCCGCGGCAATGTTGGCGGTTTTTGACAACTCCTCTTATAGTGCAAGTGACAGTGATTATTTAGCTATAACCGAGTGTAATTTTATTATTCACTCCCCCCCCCCCCCCCCCCCCCCCCCCCCCCCCCTCTCTCTATCACTTTCTCCCTCTTTCTCTTTCTTTCTCTTTTCGATTTTAAATTTGAAAATTTCTTACAATATTCTATAATTTTTATTGAGAGGAGGGAAACACCAAAATTTGGGGGGGGGAGAGGGGGGGGAAGGGGGGAATGCTTAAGCCAAAATTTGAAAGTTTAAGTGCTAAATTTCCCCTCGAGAATAAACGCGGTTATATTAGCGGTAATAATTGAGGTAATAAACACGGTAATAATAGCGGAAATAGTCGTAATAATAGTTCAAATAATTAAAAAACCCCTGAATTGGGAAAAAAATTATAGATTTAATAGAAAAAGGATGTATTTTATTTGTGAAAAATTTACAGATAAGGAGTTTTAAAAATAGTCATGGAACGCACACGATATACAAAATTTATGCACAGTGACTCCCCCCCCCCCCCCCCCCCCTAGTCAATCACTAAGCAATGACACTACTCCAAGTGGTCTTGATACGTTCAAGTCTTTGGATGTGATGAAGTAAACCTATAAATACAAGGATGTAGAGGGTAATGAATACTGGCTTTACCATCCATTGAGTGCTATGGAAGTAGTGTGAAACATGGTTAGTCCGAAGCATAGTCTTGGTTCCCTAGAAAGCTCAATGAAAACCAATGTAAAAATGGGAAAGCCATAGACATATCGTGAGTCATCACATTCAAGATTTTAAGCCATCGCTAGCCCCAAAAGTATCCTAACTCATCACCTTTTAAATTTCCTCCTAAATCCTCGCCAAAGAGAAAATCTTGCCTCAAGCTAGAGAGTATGGATCGTCTTAATTTTGAAGTGGTCGATGATTGGGATCATCCTCTCAACATAATGCTATTAAAGAATTTCCTAAATCCTAGGAAATTCTTTTTCTATAAATGAGGCAGGTACACCTCAATAGGTTTAAAATAATCAACACAAAACTCCACAAAATTCAAGCTCAAATATATCAAGAATCTATGAAGCAGTTGCACCTAGAGAGATTGAGTAAAATAAACTTGTACAGGGCTCCCCAAGTTGACTTTTCAAAGAAAATGGATGGATGTCATATGTACTGAAATGGTGGTATGGGGGGGCCTAAAAGTGAGTTGTCAAAGTTGTAGTCTTAAAGGCATGCAAAATAAAATTTAGTGATATAATGAGAAAATATCTTATGAAATAAAAAATTTGAACCTTTTCTAAAAACCTATGATAAAAATCAATATTTTCTTTTCTCTAGTGGTTGTTAGTCCCCCCTCTCTCCTAAAAGGGGGTCCCTCCAAGCTTTCTATACTTACGACGATAACTACTGAAAAAGGTACAACTCAATTATGGTATGAGAGATTTTAGTCACCTAACACTATAAGAGAAGAAATCTAGAAACATCAACATTGTGGCGGATTAATAAATGGAAATGGAGAGAGAAAACTTTGCTTCTGCGGTGGTAATAAAAGAGGCAATAAACGCAATAATACTCATGAATATATATTCACGAGTATTACCGTATTTATTTCCACATTTAGCCATGGTTATTACCGCTACACAGCTTCTCAAAAATAAAATTTCTCATTTGGGCCACCCAATTTTGGATGGCCCAAATGAGCACCTTTATTTTTTACCTGCATAAAACATATGAAACATAAATTTCATTTTGAAATGTGTATACGAAAAAAATTTACCGCTACTCGGCTTCTCAAAAATAAAAGTGCTCATTTGGGCCACCCAATTTTAGATGGCCCAAATGAGCACCTTTATTTTTTACCTTCATAAAACATATGAAACATATATTGCTTTTTGAAAGGTGTATAGAGAAAAAATAAACAACAAACTTTGAAATTGCAAGTTACACTTTACGTTGATAATTTAAAGTACAAAAGGGTAATAATTTTTAGAAATTACAAATAAACTCAGAGTTTTAAATGAATTTTATATACATGTAGTCATAGAGTTTTTTGTGCCACATTTTCACTTGTAAGAGGACTACAAAAAATTATTTATCTATCTAAGTCCTCGTCCACAGGTACATACATTTGATCAACCTAACTTTACAATAACCAGAACCAAGTTAAACAAATTAATAACTCAAAAAAATTAATACAATATTATTTGTCCACACTTGTCTTCTGTAAAGATTCGACTATCTACTGAGTTGAATTTCTCGTGAGAGATGTGATGGTTTTTCAACAACCATCACCAAGTATCAAATTCTGTGTGCCACTCTCGATACTTGACCATCTCTCTGGTCAGGCGACTTAGAGTGATATTTTTCTAAGTTAACAATAGCAAAAGAAATTCATAAACTAGAACATTTTATGAACCAACTTAGGGTCCAATTTTAAAAAAACTTATATATTTGTCCTTCCAAGCTGCTTCGCCTTCCGAACCATAGTGTATGGGAGTTTGTCTGGTCTCTCTCTCTCTCTCTTGCCCTTAATTTTTTCTCTCTCTTTACTTACATTTTTCTATTCTACTATTTTTCTCTATCTCTTTTTCTATTCTACTCTTTCTTTTGTCTATTTACATTTTAATTTCCACTCTTTTATTTTCTACTTAACACTACATTGGTTTTTTTAATCTTTATTCTATATACACAATCTCTTTCTTTAATATCTATTCAAGTTTCAAGCTAGGAGAGAGACTGACACACACACACACACACACACACACACACACACACACACACACACACACACACACACACACACACACACACACACACACAGAGAAGGAGAAGGCTGCACAGTCAACGAGACTTGAAGTGTTCTCCGGGGGTGCACTATGTAATCATGTTAATGTATAACGTGAGTTTGAAAGGAGGGGTTTTAAAATGCAAAAATTTTAGGTAATTTAACATAGATACATTAAAATGAGGGATTTTTTATATTCAATTTTGGAAAAAATTCCTAAAATAAGGGGTCGTTTTATTCATTCAGACATTAATACCCCACGAATGCAGGTTATATAGGGGATATTGAATGGTGAACCCCCGAAGGTAGCGTTACATGCCTGAGACGCCGCAACTTATAACCTAATTGAAGAGAGAGGAGACGGATACGTAGATAGGGCAAAAGATGGCACTCCCTGAGGCGTTATAGTTGAACCCTCGGCTGACTGCAGGTGCTGCACTAGCTTCCTCTATCACTCTGGATGCACAGGGCTTTATCAAATAATTTAAAAGAATGGCTCACTAACAACTGTGAGGTTAAGGGTTAGCTTCTTGCAAAGTTGCCTACATCAGTAGTCTGGAATCAGGTGCATGCCTTCAAGGAGAGGGCTATTGTCCTTTACTTTACAAGGAAGATCCCACCTATTGGGGACATTGCAGGATTTCTAGATCAAAGATTTTGTCACGTAGCTGTGGATAAGCTTTTTTACAATGGGTTTGTTTTGTTCAAAGTGCTTTTTATCAAACATGAGGATCAGATATCATTTTTTTCCGCTTTGACTATTATACTATGCGGCCACGTAGCACATGTCTTGCCATGGAAGTTGTGTTTATTTCATTGAGCTACTAGCTTTCCTATCATTAGGAAAAATATGAACCCCAAAAGGGCCCTTTAGCTTAAGGGGTGATTAAGCATGGACCAATAGGAAGAGGGTGGTGGCCATAGCTATACCCTCTCAAAAGGTAGGGTAGTAGGGGGCATGGGGGCCTATTTGTTCCCATCATTATAGCTTTGTCCCCTAGAAAGAGAGAGAAGGGGAAAAAGGGAGAGGGGGGGGGGGGGGGGGCTTTCCTTCCATTTTCATGGGCGCCCATAAAAGTAACCCTAATTTCAATATTTTTTTGAAATTCTCTAAATCTCACTTTTCACTCTCCAAAAGCTCTCCTAACCAAATACATGGTCAAAAAACTATTTTCTTTGACCAAAATATGCATTTCTCAGCAGTGCCCTCTATTCTACCTCTTCCCTCTTCTCTTTCCCCTTCTGCCTCCAAGCTTTCCATAGCTGCAGCACATAAGGAAGCCTTCCATAGCTGCACCACTTGTCTCCCCCTTTCAGCTACACCATCCCTTTGAACTACTTCTTCGTCCCTTGCTCCCTGTTGAACCACTTCTCCCCCTCCTCCAAGCTTTCCATAGCTGCATCACAAATGGAAACTTTCCATAGTTGCACCACTTGTCTCCCCCTTGCATGCACACCATCCATTTGAACTACTTCTTCTCCCCTTGTTTCCCATTCAACCATTCCTCCTCACTTACTTCATTCCTGAAGCCACAGGCCTCTCTCTCTAACACCACAACTCTTCTTCTTCTGGTGCTACCATGTCAACACCCTCCACTTCAAGGAAGCCAAAGGATGAGATAGAGGCGGTTTGCTTGCATAACACTAGGGATTCTAATGGGGAATGCGTGCCGCAAATGTTTTCTAAAGGATCTTGGATCTTCATGAAACCTACAACTATCGGGCCTCATCCTCGGGGGGGGGGGGGGGGGGGGGGGGGGGGGGTCACCGTTCAATACCCCCTATAGAATGTGTGTTTGCGAGGTATTAAAAAAACCCCTCTTTTAATATGTTTGAATGAATAAAATGAGTCCTTATTTTAGGATTTTTTCCCCAAAACTTAATATAAAAATCCCTTATTTTAATATATCTCTGTTAAATTGCCTAAATCTTTTGCATTTTAAAACCCCTCCTATCGAACTCACTTTATACATTAACATGATTACATAGTGAACCCCTGGAGGCCTCATCGAGTTCGAAACCGTGGCAATCTTGATGAACATTGGAAGGGGAGACTTCTTGGTTTCAAGATCAACCATCGAGTCAATGGCATAGTGGCCATTGTTCAACACAAGTACTCTTGGCATTCCATGTACTTGAGGAATGGAAGCTCAAGAGATTTCCCAGTACATTGTAAGTCGTAAAACATTGTTGGTTGGGGGATTGTAAACACTTGTTGTTTGTTTTTTACTTGATAGTTTTTGGTGTTGTCATATATATATTCCTATTTGACTGCTGAATCAAGAGTCTGACAAGAACCTTCACACTCTTCATGTCGACATTGGTGTTATGATGCTTCCCAACTCACCACCTTTGATTCTACTACAACGCAGAATCTTCTTCTACTCACACACGTATGTAGTGCCGGCCTTGAAGGATGGATATGGTAAGATCATTGTTGTTGACAAACCTTCATTATTGAGCTTAGAATGGCTACAACCCGATGCGTGGTCACTCTTCTCAGTGAAGGAGAAGATGATTTCCGATATTTTCTCCTCTTTAAAATTTGGGAAGGTTTCCATATTAGTAGGGCTTAATTGGTGCTACTCGTGCATGTTTTTGTACACTTGTTCAAGACATTTCCATTCAATGTCACACCTACTATGTTTCATAGCAAGAATGTCATGTATGAAGCACTAAAATTGGTATTTCGAGATAATGGCAACCATGAAAGTGCAAGAGGAGTGGAGGTTTGGCAATGTGCTTTCTTTAAGTTGATCTGATAATCGAATCTAATGCCACGTTGTAAAGCATTATGCTTAATGGAAATTCAAAACATTTTTGTTGCTATAGTATTACCTTCATTGATTAAGTTTTTTAGATTTTGTTTGGGTGTTTGTGTGCATACCCATGTGTGTTTGTATGTATATCAAAGAGCTTTGGGATGGTATCTTTTTCTGTAGCGGACCGTGGCAGGAGAGGGAGGGGGGGGGATGGGGGGGGGGGGGGGGGGGGGGGGGGGGTATATAAAGGGGAGGGGGCTTCTTATTTTTCTATCAATGCTTGAGAGTGAGACAGAGAGAAAGACATGTAGACAGAGACATAGAGTGAACGAGAGAGAGAGAGAGAGAGAGAGAGAGAGAGAGGAGAGAGAGAGAGAGAGAGCCAGCCATGGAAGAACATGATAGCACATCCTCCTCCCACGCAGCAGCAACATCAGAAGAGCCACACACACCCCTTTTGCGGTTCCTTCTTTTCCTAGAGGACGCCAAATATGTTGGATGCAATGATCTGCACGGATTCTTCACTCGCATAGTGGAATTACAAAAAACCATCCAACTCCACAATGATACTTTTCACGACATCATAGAATATATGCATGTGCATATACTCAAGTATGTTGTGAACTTTGAAGACAACACCATGATGTGGCTGCCATGTGATCTGCTTCGCTACATTCGAAAGGGCAGCACTGCATTTTCAAAGAGGCTAGACCGCTTTGAGGCGATTGCAAATGAGGTGAACCACTTCCGCCAAGTGACAAAGGAAGTTGTAGACTCTTTCAAGAAGCAAAAAATTGGGCAATCTTTCTTTTTTAACATTGCCACTCTCTTCTACCTCGTCAATGAGGAGCCCTCCTTCGAGGAGATGGAGATCCTGCATCTCGCAGTAAGTGGGGTGCTACCGGATCATAAAGATCCCAAGCCCGCCTCTATAGATGTCCAGAGTGAGCGAATACTGCAAGCCGTTGAATATCCCCACGGCTTGGAAGAGGCAATTGCAGTGAGAGAACAGATTGTTAGCATCTCTGAGGTGCTCGACCCTGAGAGCCATGACCCTGCTGCAATTCCCAAAGTGGAGATTAGACATCTCAGCAACATAATTATAGAAGATGAAGAGTATTTATTATTACATGATGTGGAAAAGGGTTTTGGTGTCTGGCTAGATGAGTGTCTTAGCCTCATATGTACCAAGATGGAGTTCGACCCCATTGATTCTACACCAAAAGCTACAGATGACAAGCTGCTTCCATTGGGGGACTATGTTGCTGACACAATTGCACTAGTGATAGCGGATATTCTCGTTGTAGAGAAAAGTGAAGTCACAGATGAGGAGTTTCTTGCAATGTAGGCTAGGGTTGTTGCCAACCAAACTCCTATCTACCTCGACTCGCCTGGTTTTCGAAGCCCCCGCAAGGTTGATGAGAGAAAATCCACTATCAACCTTGAAGCCACACCAACTATGGATGATGAGGATAAGCAACAAGAGGTAATACTAAGCATCTTGTATGATGATAATTCAACCTTTCTTCTTTTATTTTGGTTAATTACATTTTTGCAAGAAGCATCAACCCAATGTAGGATATGTGCATCATACACAAGGATTTTCCCCCAATGGCCATTTTGTTATGTGGGTGCTTAAGGCCGCAAGTAAACTCCTATGCTTAGCCACCATCCCTCAAACAACCCATGTAATTATTCTGGTGAAAAAATCACTTTCAATTTCCACTTTTGGCATTGGTTTTTGCGGCAAGTCATGACACACATAACACTTTGTCAAGCCCTAGGGGTTGACAGTGCCCAAGCTATAGTTTTCTACCCAATGCTATAGAACGTCGTAGAGAGATTGCAAAGCGCCTCCTATCAAAAGATAGTTAAGCGAAATGTACAAGCGTTTAAATGAAAATTATCTCTCTTGTCCATGATCTTTTGCAAAGTTCACTTTACTGATTTGATCATGTTCAGTGACAAGGAAAACTGTGAAAATTCTGCCCATTTGTAATATGTATTAACTATTTGAATGTTGATTTTGCACATTGATTTTTTTTCCCCCAAAAATGGAATATAAATTACTTTTTTGTACTAGATGTGCCTTGTATATGACAATTTATGCAAATCTGAATGTGTCCACAAGGCAACGAGAAAGTGCCTTACAAGCCTACTGTGTAGACAATTCTCGTTGCCTTGTGGACACAACCAATTTGGCTAATTTTACCATATTTTGGAAATTATAGAGAAAATCTCTTACCTAATGGACAATTTTTTGCCAATCAAAAAAATTATTTAGCTTTAGTTACCATTATCTAATCTATGCCTGCCAACTAGAGAACCTTTTGTACAATTGATTATCATCTCACCTTCAACCATTTAACAAAATAAATGTAGACAAATATTGACATTAAATGTAGACATTAAGTTTACATAGAGAAACAAAAAGAGACGTGATTGTATTTGTCACAAAGTGCAAATAATTGAGTTCACAAGAAAACTTGAATCCAGTACAAGGGTTCCAAAGCAAACTTGATTCCAATACAATAGTTAGTTACAAAAAGAGGTTTTGACATCAGAGGGTATCACTCATGCCTTAGGCGACATGCAAGTTGCATGTCCTTGGCCATGATTGTTACACGCTTGACATTGACAACACATAAGAGGTTTTGACATCAGAGAGTATCACTCACGCCTTAGGCAACATGCAAGTTTCATGTCCTTGGCCATGATTGTTACACGCTTGACAAGAACGTGTCCTCAAAGAGACTGACCAAATAATCCTCTACAACCTCCTGAATTGATTCGAGGGCAATTGCAGACATCCAAAGCTCTGTGATGTAGCTTTGTAGCACTTCCTTACATGTCTGTGAAAATGGTGCTTTCCTAATAATTAGGTCCGTTGTCTTTTGATAATGCCAAACTTCAGCAAACGCTCGACAAAACGGTCGTGCTCTTTGAGGTCGGTGTTGTGGGGGCCTCTGAGCTCCTTGTGGTCGTGCTCTCTGCGGCTTCCTATAGAATTTTGACATTCGATGGTGCTTGGGAGGTGGATGGGGGGCATCTTCATCTCGATCATAATACTCATTGTCACTGCTACGCTCATCATTGTTGAGTTGATCAGAAGGCATGACATCCATTCCCCTGGGTAGTGACTTCCCGGCCACAGTTTGGCGACTTGGGCCAAATGGCATCACGCCCATCTGGCCTGGCAACGTCTTTCCATCCACCCTATGATTCACTAGGATATCTTCCCCTTCCCACGGGGTGGACTCTCATTGGACGTGTCTGTCTCTATGCGTTTCGGGTTAGCTAGCTCTTCTGGTTGCAGATTTGCATGCATCTTCTGCCTTATGCATGCCTCATTGGTCTTTGGATTTTTCTTTGTAGTCTGTTTGGTCCTTGCCATCTAGAAAGTGTGTTTGGGGGGCTTCTTAGATCTTGTGGTGTTTGGTGAGGGACTCGAGTATTATGTTTTGTGAAGGGGGGGGGGGGGGGGGGGGGGGTTTGTGGCCATATAAGGGTAGGTTCACATGGTGGAAAAGAGCCTCTAAAAGCATGAGAAAATAATCTTTTGAATTTTCAAACCACATGAAATTAGAGAATTATTCAAACACATAGAGCGAAACGTCTACTTGTAAAATTGCGTAAACAATCAAACAATGAAAACACTCAATCCAAAAAAAAAGAGGGTTGTGGCACAAGAAAATATGATGTAATTCTCAGATTAAGGGGATAACATGTGCATCCAAGTGCAATGGATTTTCCTTTATCATGAGATTCTAAATACATCTACTACCTCATGACCCAGACTTTTCCCACCCTAGTCCTTGATACTCGCCACACTGCATGTCGTGATGGACCTTGTGAGGATCTCTAGTGCTCTAAGGAATGAACATGGGCTAGTCAATGGGATTCTTTTGCTGAGCGCGATGACCTTGCACATTCAATCGACACTTTGCGTCCAAAGGTGGTGTGGTAAAACTAGTTGAACATTTCTTGAAGATAGCATGAGCACACTAAACCCCCTCCATGTCTTGTATTATTGAAGTAGACACCCTTGGCACGATAGTGTGACTTCTCCATACCATGCATGCTCCAAAGATCCAATGAACCATACATGTTCATAAAGTATGCACCATGGGCATAGAGGATGTGTTGCCCATAAAGCCACAACACATCGATGATAAAAAAATAAAGCATAGTATAGACCAAGTCGGAATAGCAAGCACTCACCATCTAGTGTGAAATGTTTGTTTCACCCCATGCAGTGACGATTGCCTTCACCACCAAATTTTGGAATTCTTAAAGTTGCTCATTGGTTGTGCTTGCAAGTCGTAGTATCTTCTTCATCTTGTCAAATACCACCCAAACATGTTGTCGGCTAAGCACAAAACTTGCATTTCTATCATTGTCCATTGTATACTTGCAAAGATCCTTCCACACCTTCCATCCACCTTCAGATGTTGAAGCACTACTTTCCTTGGACCGAACCCTCTTCAAAAAGTGCCTTGCTATAGTCCACTCATGGACACTGGTTGGGCCACTTCCTAAGAGCTTGATTTGTTCTTCTATGCAACAATGGAGGTGTTGGTCCCATGACAACCTATTGAATTTAAGAGCCCTTCCACTTTTGAGATAGCATCAAGCGACCTCTCCGCAGGCTTCATTCTAAATGCATAATCAATATGAAGCTTCAATAAATGATCAAAGATGCACATAAAAGCATGAAGTGTGCAAAAATACACATTTTTGAGAGGTAAGTTAATTATAGGGTTCCATTCACTGTCTTTTGTGTCACGATTGGGCTCCTCCAGCATAGGACATCGTAGAACCGAATGCTCCCGCACACGTGTAATTTGTGAATTGTCATCTTCCTCTGTTTCGTCACTATTGCGATTTTGCCTGCATTCCCCTTATAGCCCTTAACGCAAAATGGAAAAGGATACACAGATCATTCCCCTTGTTTGCACCCTAGAATGCACTTGATTGTTTTCAAATGGCCACCTAAGTGCCAGTCAACTTCAAACTCCCCTATGCCATCTACTTGGCATTTTTCTCCAGCTAGCAATGCCTTAATGACTTCTGTTATCCACGGAATGCGTTCAAAAATCCAAGCAAGAACTCCATGGGTCTCCTTGGAAAAATCAATAGCATTAAGCCAACAAATTTCTTTCTCCGACTTCACACTAAAAGATGGTGCACAATCCTCGTTCATAGATGTACGTTTTGCATGAAATAATGCTTCGTTCATGAGAGTAATACTCATCCTTTCCAGTCTTTGTTTTTTCACAATCTGACACTCGTCTAGCTTGAGCACAAACACCAACTTTGAACTTAGCACTACAAAATGTCCGAAATAACATAAGGAAAACCATAATTTGAAAAAAAAAAGATTGCATTTCTGTAGCCTCACCATTAGGTGGTACACCATAAAAACGTATCATTGCCATTTGAAACCTTCTCAAATCAACAAGAATATTATTTGACATTGAGTAAGGAAATCCCTTGTCCACCCTGTCTGCACCTACACTTGCATTGGCACGTTTCTTAACTCCTTTTGACTGCTTGGTAAAGATAGATGAAGGCATTATCTCCTCTATGTGCAAATAGCCTCCTATTTGAAAGTACACATCTTTGTTCGAGGACTTCTTAGCAAGATTGACCTTAAGTGGTATAGGAAAAACATTCTCAATAATTCCTCTTTCCCTTAAAGCATCCTTAAGGAGACCATATAAGGCAATGTATCCCTTAGTACTAATTCCAAATTCATCACAAGCCTTTTGTACATCAACATCGCTCACAAGATTTGAAAACTTTTGCATCACCTCATTTGTGACAGCATTGTTTAAATGTTCTGCATTTGGTGCTCATAAAAGGGCTACGACATCCGATTTCTTGAGGCAAAAACTTAATAAATGGATGTGATCATCCTAGCTGTGGCCACCACACAACTCTTGGATAAAATTCCTACAAGAATGAACAAAAACATTACCACAAAAGCACATATTGGAGCGTAGCAAAATGTACCTAGTAGCTCTAACTCTTCTTTTTAGCACCACCTTCAGGGGCTAAGGTCTCTATGGCATTGAAGCTCCTCTTACGTTCCCTTGCACCTAAGGGCAAGATGCAAGATCTTATCTTCAAGCTTTGAAATCTTAGAATCCTTCTCTTCCACCTGTAGCTTAAGAGTTTCCACTTCCTCCTCTGCATGAAAAATCCTTTCACCCAATCCACTAGTAGTATGGGAAAGAAGTTGACATTGATGCAAACTAGAACATTGTGTGCTATCAGCTCTAATAGTCGACAATCGCTTGCAGTATCCAAGAAGACCTTGCTCCCCTCTACCTACATATTGTAAGAATGAAGTAAGGCTATTGAATGTTGGATACATATTGATGGTTGGATCATTAGGGTAGAGGCAACCATGCACCCAAAGGTCCACATTGGTGTGATCTATACCATGGCCTTGTTGTGCAGTTTGCAAGTAATGACGCTTTGAGGGTGCGAAGTCCTTTGGCAACCGATCATGTAGAGAAACCATTTTCGAACTTGATGATCTTATTGTGGATGGGGGAGGTTTGTAGTGTCTCCTAACTCCATGGCAAGGGAATAAAATTGGCCTCAAGCAAGAGTGGAGATCTGCAGCAGAGGCACAGAGTGGAGAGGTGAGCTATGGAGTGAAGAGCTATGGGATGGAGAGCTTTAGGCGAGCTACGGAGTGGAGAGGAGAGATATGGAGTGGAGAGATTTAGAAGAGATACGGAGTGGAGAGGAGGGATATGGAGTGGAGAGCTATGGGGGGGGAGAGTTGTAGCAAAGCTATGGAGTGGACCTGCTCAAGGAAAGGGAAGGAGGAAGAGTGCAAGCTGAAAAGTAGGAGAGAGAAGAGAGAGAGGGAGAGGAGTGAGAGAGGGAAGGAGGAAGAGTGTGTGCTAAAAAGTAGGAGAGAGAAGAGAGAGAGAGAGAGGGGAGTGATTTTAGAGGGAAATAAAATAAGGTGGGAACTTTGATATTTTGCAAGTCTAACAGTGAGATTTTGAGAGAGAAAATTGATTTTTGGGTATACGTATAGGTTTGGGAGAGCTTTGAGTAAAAGTGAGGTTTTTATTTTATTTTTTTGGAAAAAGTTCTTTTTTGGGCTGAGGATATGGACGCCCTTGATGATGTGGCAAAAGAAAGGGTGGGAGGGTAGTTATTGTCATAAGGACCACCACTCTTTTGGGTAGAGAGAGAATGTACCTATCCTCCCTCCCTTTCAACCTACAAAAAGCCTATGACAGCCTATGAGAATACCCTCATTCAATGGACTTGTCTCCTAAATCACTCACATTTTCAGCCTTAATCCCTTATAATTAGGGATCCTTACAAGGCCCTTTTAGGGTTCATATTTTTCCTAATGTATGGTTGTGTAGTATCGGAGATTTGGTACCTACTATTAATTTTCCTAATAGAAACAGGGTACACCGATAAACCTATGCTTGAAAAAATGGAAATTGAATTGGAGGATGTGGACAGAATGGTTTTGTATCTAAAAAGGGGAAACCTAACTGATAGTTGCTATCACTATGGATATGTGTATCATTTCTCAAAGAATTGTCCCAAGATTTTATTCCATATTACCCTGGCAGTAAGCACATGGTGCCTAGTGAGTAAATCTTTGGTAAAATACCAAAATATCCTCTCGTCAACAAGTCTCCTCCTATTTCCATTGTCACTCTAGCCCCGATAAGACTTGTGTCTTATGCTCATCCTCTAGGTACTAGGTCTCAAAAAAATGCAAGTAGCCAGGAAACTAATCAAGCTTCCTCATCAAGGGTGTCTAAACCCCAAGACAAGGGAAAAATACCTGTTGATACTGAGGGCTTCGAGCTTTCTAAAAGGAAATTTAGGACCAAATCTAACCCATCAACCTATGCATCTCCTAATTTTTATTATGTGTTGCAAGACATTCCATCTCTAGAGACACTAGCTGCTATTGATACCGTTGTCAATAATTATCAAGAAACTAGGGCTGACCCTCCAGCCATTAACATTGAGGTTACTATGAATGAAATTGAGGATGAAGATAGACAAATTGTGTCGTTGACACCCTTGCAACACACCCCTTCAATATAAAATTTGTTACATACAATGTTAGAGATCTTAATGACCCTAATAGGTACTCTACATTTTCCTACTTGCTTAAACAAGTTGATGATGATGTTTGTTTCATTCAAGAACATAAATTGCATAAAAGAGCATGTGCTATTTTGCATTATTATGGATACACTTGTTTTTTTTTTGGGGGAAGAGATTGCTACTCTAGAACTCTAACATGTATAAATAATCCTTGGATTCCCCAATGGATCACTGATCATAAATCTAGTAAGATGTTTTGTCTTTAGCATCGTAACGGGTTATGGCCAAGTGCCATGTGTCAATGTTTATCTTGACAATGACTATCAAAATAGAGTAAAGTTATGGCATTGGCTGACTGAGATTTATTTGCCTCAAGAAATCATCTATGGGGCCTTCAATATGGTCTCAAATGCTATTGATACCAGTTCAATTGCTACAACTTTTAATGTTGTCGAAGCCTCTTCACCCTTTCCCTTACATTGTATGACCATGACCCATCTACCCCCACGGTAGGCTTGCAGAGACCATTGATGGCTAACAAAAATATTATCTCACATCCTATTTTTAAGCAGAGGTCCTCGATTTGTTTGATGAAGTATCTTCAATGTATAATAATCCTTTGATGTTTTGGGTTCAATTTTTCAATTGCATGTAAGACTGCATTAGACAAGTTGGGAAATTGGATGCTTTCAAAAGAAAACTAGAAATCCATAAGTCCATTAAGGTGATCAAACATACATCTCTGTTGGCATCCTTGGGTGCTCTTGATGCTCAGGTAGTGACCTCCTTTGATGAGGCTAGGGATCAACTAAAATAGGTTGAGGCTTATGAAGCTAGAAAGGCCATAATTCTTTGTTGAGAACATGCACTGACAAATTGTAACAACTTGTTAAAAGGGTTCTATATGAAGATCAAATCAAAGAATAGAAGTGAATGTATGTCAAAGTTGGTTACTAAGGATGGGGAATCCGTGGAGCATCCACAACAGGTGATAGATTATGTAACACAACACTACATTAGTTTGCTAACAGTCATTCTGATATCACCTCAGCTAGACAAGAAGCAAACAACTATTTTGCGCATTGTGGATCTTTGCATTAGTGCTGCAGATGCAGTCAGGTTGGGGTAACCATTCACTAAGGTAGATATCCTATTTGCATTGAAAAAGCTTCCTAATGATAAAACCCCTGGGGCTTGTGAGCTGTCAAATTGTGGGATGTCAAATTAATTCATGGTTCACTACTGGGATGTATTGAAAAATGTGGTGGTGCCTTTACTGAATGCGACTTGGCTCTCCCAATGCATGGATCCTATTTTGAAGCAAGGAGTGACCAGGCTTATACCCAAAACTTTAGCAGATTGGAGGCCCATAACAATGATGGGGATTGTGTACAAAATTTTGGCTAAGAGCATAGCTCTCAGAGCTTCCCCTTTCCTCAGGTAGCACATACACAATTCACATGCCAAGTTCATCGGAGTGAGGTCTATTTTCAATAATATACTTACTATACAAATGGAAATAGAGCACGCATTAAGGAACAATCAGGATATAGTTTTGCAACAAGTGGATTTTGCAAATCTTTTGATATTTTCTTGTGGGACTTTATGCAATTGGTAATGCTACAACTTGGATTTGGGCCTAGATTGGTTGCTTGTGTCCTTCTCTTGGCACTACAAGAGTTAATTCACATTAGCGACGCTCAAAAGTAAAAATCCACGGCGTCACTATTTTCTTTGTTGCATAGTGATGCCCATAGCGACGCCGATAGGGGTAAAAAATAAACCAAGAGTGCCAAAAACTCAAATCTCATATCTGAGTTTTGGCGCTCAAGCGAAATAGGTAAGCCCGCTCTCTCCCTCTCTCTCTCTCTTACACACACACACACAAGGAGAGGAAGGAGAGCCAGGTATGCTCCTTCCCTCTCCTCTCTCTCATGTTCCCTTTCCTTGTTTCTCTCTCTCTCCCTCTCTCTCTCTCTCTCTCTCTCTCTCTCTCTCTCACACACACACACACACACACACACATTGTGTCTTTGAAAAAGAGAGAGAGAGAGAGAGAGAGAGAGGAGAAAACAAAGAGAAAGAGAAAGAGAAAGAGGGAGAGGGAGAGAGAGAGAGAGAGAGAGAGAGAGAGAGAGAGAGAAAGAGAGGAGAAAACAAAGAGAAAGAGAAAGAGAGAGAGAGAGAGAGAGAGAGAGAGAGAGAGAGAGAGAGATAGATAAAAAAAAGTAGAGAAAATATAAAATGAAATGTTATATTAAGATTTAGGGTTATGTTAGATTTAAAACTACATTTAAAATTAAGTTAGATTAATATATAAGATTAAGTTAGATTATATTTAACTTATATATAAAATTTATGCTAAATTTAAGATAAGGTTAGATTACATTTAGGTTTATGTTGAGTTTAAGATTAGGTTAGATTTAGATTTACGTTAGATTTAAAATTAGGGCGAGATTTAAGATTAGCTAGGTTAGATTTAAGCTAGATTACATTTAGGTTTAGGATTTAAGATTGAATTAGATTTAGGTTTATGTTGAGTTTAAGATTAGATTAGATTTAGATTTAAGATTAGATTAGATATAGATTTAAGTTAAATTACATCTAGGTTTAGGTTAGATTTAAGATTAGATTAGATTTAGGTTTATGTTGAGTTTATGATTAGATTAGATCTAAATTTGTAATGGAATTTGCCTATTCAATTTGAGAATAGCGGAATTTAATGAGAGTACTTTCAAGAAATGATTTTGTGAGCATAGCGGGTAGACATAATTGAAGATAGCAACATAATCATAGCAATTAGTTAACTTGGCATAGACAATACTTTTGCAAGAGAGAGAGTTTAGAGAACATGACAACAATTGAGGACCGGATTTATGTGGAGCCGGTCCCCCCCCCAATAGGCATTTGTATTATGATTTCTCCCATAAAGAGAGACTTGTTACAATACAGTCTTTGTGTTCCTTGTGACCTAGGTGATGCCATGAAGATGGAAGGCTTCATGCACCACAAACATAACATAAACTTGAAGAAAGCTTTAACTATCCCAAGCCTCAGTCCCAAGACCTCAAACACCTTCGAAGGTGGAGAGAGCTAGCAGGGAATGAGGGTAGGGAAGAGGAAGAAGAAACATTTCGTAGGAGAAAGAATTAGTTCCTCACTTATCATACTCTTGTTGCTAGCATACATAATAGCATAGTAATGAAGAAGAAGGAGATGGCAAGCTTAAGCATTGAAGCATGGCTCTTGGTTGGATTTGCACTCCATAGCCAAGAGTGTTGGTGTAGGCTCTCAACCTCTACTTCCTTGGAGAGGGAGCTCTTGCACTTTGCATAGCACACAATGAGAGTGCTTGTGAGTGTGTGTGGGTGAGTATACCCCCTAGGCACCCCCCTAGCTTGCTTGGGTCGACCCCCCCTTGTAGCTCATGCCTGAAGCTCATTGGACCCCTCTAGGCCTAGCCAATCACAAGCAGGAGCCATTACAAGCAACATGGGTAGCCTTGGGACAAGTGTCCCCCTTTCCCCTTTGAGAGAGAGGACTTGATAAATGAAAAATCAAGTAGATAATTCAAGTAATTTATCATTGGACCCCTTTGAAGCTTAGCCAATAGGCTTCAAGCAACACATGAAGGTAACATGGGTAGGGGCCTGACATGTGTCCTTGCTGCCTCTTCAAGTTGGGGCTTCCCTTGTGTGTGTGAGTGGGTGTTGTCTCTCTAGCTCCTAGGAAAAGGGCTCGCCCCCCCTCTTGTAGGAATGCTTTTGACTTTTAGGTGATCAAGCACCTTACTCACCAAGCATGACAAAGCACTTGAACTAGGGGGTGTTCCCACAAGCATCTCAGGCAAGCTTCTCAAGGCACCTCAAGTACCTTAATCATGCAGCAAGTCAAGCACCTCAAGCATGGAGCCAGTCAAGCACCTCAAGCATCTTAATCAAGCACCTCAAGCATGAAAAACACCTCAAGCATGACAAGCACCTCAAGCAGGACAAGCACCTCGAGCTTGGGCCGGGTTCCCACCTCAAGCTCAGCCCTAGCTTACTTAAGGTCAAAAGGACTTTTACACACATTTATTGGAGGTCTTCAATGAAGCTAACCCTAAGGTCTTATGCTCCATTGGTTAGCCTTGCTCTTTGATAGACCATCTCCCTTTTGGGCCCCTTTACATTGGCCCCGTGTTGAGATAGATCTAAAAACACATACCTATATCTTAACACTTGTTCCCGTTTATTCTCCCACATTAAGTGATCAATTTAATATGAGAAAATCATTTGGGTTAGTTAGATATTAGATTTTATGACAAAATTAATGTTAGATTTAAGATTACACTACAAGAGGTTCTCTGCACTTGTGATGTTTTTAGCGACGGAAATACATTGGGTTTTTTTAGTCCCCGGTGTTGCTAAGACCATCGCTAATAGCATCGCTACGGGAACGTCGCTATCCGCATCGATATCTACGTTGCTATATAGCGACGCATATAGCGACGGTTGCAGGCTAGCTTCCTATAGCGATGCTCATAGCGACGTTGCAGAGCCTTATATAGCGACGGTTATAGCGACGCCTGAGAGTAAAAAAATTTGGGTGCCAGGGCATTGAATGCCCTGCCACCTATCAACCATATTTAATGTTTCAATAATAGAGTAAGCCCAGATTCACCTTTGAAAGAAAGTGCAAGGTATAGACCCAAAGTAGTCACCCACAAGACAATATAACCATTAACTCCATCATGCATAGTATTGTTTGAGGAATAAAGATACAAAACTTGTAAAAGTAAATTGACAAAAGTAAATCAATGACAATTGTACACATCATAGGCAAAATCACTCGATTGTTAAGCTTTGCAAATGTAATAGTTACAACACCATTGTCATTATTGAGAAATTACATGGTTTTCCAATAGTTGCAAAAAAATGTATACGCCTAGACTAACGTCGTCTAATCAGACGTCTCATCGAGTCCAATCGGCGTATCTATTGGATTCTGCAAAAAAAAACAATAAGACTTTCTATAAGTATAAACATATAATTACAAAACAATCTATTTTCTGAGCTTATCATTAAAATACAACAAATGTAAAAGAGTCAAGTGAAATACTAACCATGCTGCCGTGAGAACTCAGAATGTCCATCAAGGCGTTTAAGCCTTTTTGCCTGTGTACTCACGCTCATATGGTGTGGGGTCACGTCCTGTCATCGACCACTATTCAAAACATACAAAGAATCCATTATGTTAGAATTTAAAAGTACAAATAGACGTAACTACCAAACCTAAAGTGCAATGCAAAAACACTTACAAAATCGGCCTCAAATGATGCCCACTCGCGGCTCCTGCTCCCCAAGTGGTGCGAGCTCCCTGCCTCTACTCGCACTTTGGCTGCCTCCTGTTGTTGATTCCACTTGTCATGATTCTCACGTGTTGCTCGCTTTGCATTCTTCCAATCTTCTTTGGCCAGTCAATCTGGTCTGTTCCACCCATGCTTTATTGCTTTCTATACTTCAGAACGTTTGTGCTTGCAGTATTCGTGCATTCGAACCTTCATCAGGTCTTCATTGAAGCGCTCATCTCGACTTGACACGGGAAACTCGTCATGCATCATGCTGATGACTCTGTCTTTTAATTCACATGGCACTTCACTCCAGGTGTTTACTATGTAGTGTCCAAACACCTAAGAGCAAAGACCACGCATGCGTGAGATCACCTTGTTGCCTTTGTCATCCAAGATGATGCTCTCACTGATGTTGACCAAGTATGGCAAGCCCTCTCGCATGTGACGTGTGAACCTGGGTGTCTTGGCAAGGGTGACTAGCGGTGTCTAGATGGGGGTACGGACGTCAGGTGTCTCCACTAGAGTCTCGGCGCCGAAGTGGGGAGTGTCGACTAGGGTGACTCGTAGAGGAGAAGCTAGTGGTGTGTAGCCAGGAACAGTCGATAGTCGCACAAAACCTGGCGTAGGTGGCGATGTCGTGGCTAGTGTGGGGGTGGACAAAGAAGGGGAAGATAAGGAGTATCGTCGAACACGAGGCGGTTTCGAGGCATCAGCGGCGGCATCCCCACAACAATCATCGCCGCCACCACTAGAGCGTCGGTGCCTAGACAAGTGTGAAGATTGTCTCATGGACACCAAAGCTTTGGAGCGCACTAAACCTGGCGTAGATGGTGATGCCATGGCTAGTGTGGGGGTGGACAAAGAAGGGGAAGGTAAGGAGTATCGTCGAACACAAGGCGGTGTCAAGGCATCAGCGGCGGCATCCCCACAGCAATCATCGCCGCCACCACTAGAGCGTCGGTGCCTAGACAAGTGTGAAGATTGTCTCATGGACACCAAAGCTTTGGAGCGCACTAAATGCTCCAAAATAGAGAGAGACACTGAAGGAGTGGAATGACGTGATGGTGCTCCAGAGCAATGACGCTCCTTGTACCACCTCCTCTGTTGGGGTGACAAAGAAGAAATAAACTCATCATCATCCATACCCACATTAAACACACGAACATTTAATCTTAATATTGAATGGAGAAGAAAATATGGACAAGTTATAATCTATACTTTAGATAATAGGGAGAGGGATTCTTGTGGGAAGAGAGAGAGAGAGAGAGAGAGAGAGAGAGAGAGAGAGAGAGAGAGAGAGATAGAGAGAGAACTCATAAAGGGTGAGGGATTCCTGTGTAGAGAGATTCCTATGAAGTTCTTGTGAATTTGTCTCCCGTGTGCATTCTGCGTATCTTGTAAAAGGATGAAACTCATAGTGCGATCAAGGTTGAGGCTGCAATCTTGAAAGAGGCGATCCATCCCTGTTCATAGATGCAACATCCATGAGCAGTGATAGATCACCTCCTTTGCAATTGTAGCCTCAGTCTCCATTGCACTCGGAGCGCAATGCTGCATTGGTGTATCAGACTTTCACGACACATTGAGGAGTGTCCCTGCTTGTGAGAACATACCTAGAGCATACCTAACGTGGAAGCAATGACGATTAAACACAATTTAAATTTCTCAAGTATATCATATAGACAGGAATGGACAAAAAGCCACGTGAATACAATATGTATTATAAAACGGAGCAAAATTGTTAAAATACAATGTTTATGGCTTTAAGAGGTCTCTCTCTCATCCTCACATAGCTCAGCATAACTCCCTATGTCTATATAGAGATCTCCGTTTAGGCAGATATCCTCCGTTTCATTTTGTAGATCCTCTACATGCACCCCATAGAGAGTAGCAGCTTGATGCTCGTCTTGCACCACCTCAACGGCTTATGACTAAGCATCTTCTCCGATCTCCTCCATTGATGCCACTATGATTGGCACATGGTAGCCCTCATACGTCCATGCACTACGAGGGGCTACCTCTATGATGTACCACCATTTTGATGTAGACTTTGTAGGATAAAATATCACTTCCCAGAGCCACATAACTTACATGAGAGCTTCCAAGCACATAGCTTCTAAAATTGGATGTTAGCTATTTACATACTTACTTGTTCACAATGCTCGTGTAGTACGAAAGTGTCTCTTAGGTCAGTCCATTTTTTAGTTGAATCCACCTCAAAGAAACCAGAATCTCCTCTGCGCACAGCAGCATTGTGACCCTCCATGTTTAGCTTGAACCATTGCACGTCAAACAAGTAGACAAAAAATCCTCTATAATCAATCCTCAAAATCTCTTGTAGCGTGCCAAAGTAAGTGAGTTCTGCCACCAGAGGATTTGCATCAGAGGACCGTCGTCAACTAGACTGTTAAATTTTGCCATGATTCCACGATCTTGAGTAAATTGCTTTTTGTCGATCCGTTCCACCCTAAAATGTCGACCTTTACAACATGCTATTGTGTATGACTTCTACTACAACCAACAAAGATTATTAGTGGCCGTTCAAACATCTAGAAAGTTGCTAGTCATACATTGCAAACTGAACTTGGTCGAGAAACCCCGAGATTACTCCCACTCCTCCTTAGTCACTTCTTTACCGCACTGTTGTGCGCTTTTCAATTGGTTGTGCAACCATCTTAAGCTCATGAATGTTTGTAGCCTCTCGAGACCCGCCGGATAATGCATCGACGGTTTTCTTCCCCGTATCCACTCGATTCGTGCCTTTTATCACTCTTGCTTTGCATCCTCGTATTGTGAAATCCACTTTTGCATCAATGGATTGTGAAGCATGCAAAATCGGTTGATTTTAGCCTCTAGATCTTTTGTCATCTTCTTCTCAACCCTGAGATTGTGCATGACAATCACACATATGTGCTCATCATCTTGGTTCTCCATAGCGTGTCCCGGGATTTATCAAATCCATCTAGCCACTCTCCAATGTAAACTAGGGACTCTGATACCAGCCAACCTTTTACCATGCTACCCTCCGGACGTGCCTTCTGATGCACATATCCCTTGAGCGCTTTCATGAAACATTCTAAAAAGAATATCCATATGGAATGTACTGTGCCAGCTATTTCCACCTCATCAACTATGTGAACAAGAAGATGCACCTGAATGGTTAGCATGGTAGTAGGAAAGTGTTTCTCAAACATGCACAAAACCTCCGTAGCATTTAGTTTGGCAAATGGTATGGAGTCTACATTGATCTCCTTCTGTGAGATCCATTGCACCAACTTCGCAAGTTTGTAGATTGTGTTACGAACGTTAGGAGACAAACATCCCTCAATGGACATTGGTAAAATAAACTGCAAAACATGTCTAGCAATGATATTAAAGTCCACACACAAATTTGTTACACAATTCCCACTATGATATATTCCACTTCAAACATATCTGACACATTTTATGCCAGTCGTGTGACTTCAAACCGGTAAGCTTTCCTTCTTTAGTGAAACACGTTCGGAGCGAGTGCATTACGTCAGTGGGGGTTCGCACAGATCGAATGGTCTCTTTTACTTTTTGTTGTTGGGCTCCTGTCAAAATCCATGGCGCTTTAGGGAGTTTTATCAATCCATCGGATGCTGTCTGTAGTCAATATTGGTCCATACAATCCACATTTCTAAGGTCAACCCTAGCTCCCAAAGTATCTTTCTTGCTGGTCAGATGGTCCCACAGAAGATTACCCATATTCTTGAATATGTGCATTCGATCGAGCAAGTGATTGATCATGAGTCTCGGCCAATATGGTAACTCCTACCATAGAGAGAGTCTCTTCATCTTTAGGGGCAAACCATCATCACACATCTCCTTCTGCTCTAACCATGCTTGTGCAGGCATCCTCGATGGCTCTCTTCCCAAAAAGCCGTCGCGTAACACATGATTCTCTAGAAGATACGCTTGATGACCTTCGTAGATTTGCTTATTTAATGAGGAAGCCCGACGTGCATTGAGTCTAGGTCCACATGTGACACATGCTCTGTATCCGCTTGTTTGAATCCTTGCATGTATACACATAACAATAGATAAGCTTAAGAAAAACCAAGATTTACAGTGTTTGAGTTTGAGTGTAAATCACCTAAGCATTCTGTTAGTCAGGGATAGTCATGCATGGTCCACATTAGAATGCCTCTGATCAAAGCATTCCGTCAACCTGTGTGTCGGCTCATATCCACCACGTCTATGCCAATCTACAATTGTTGTAGCTCTTTCAATAGTGGACGAAGATACACATCCATATTCTTCACTTTATACCGCCCCAAAACAATCAAGCTTAGCCACAGGTGCCCCTTCTTGGTAGTCAACCACGGGGGAATGTTGTAGTTGACGATGACAACGGGCCATACACTGTAAGATGTTAATCTCTGACCAAATGGATTTACTCCATCCATAGCCAAGCCTATGCACAAATTTTGAGTTCCCTTGAAAAATCCGGCCATGTATCATCTATATGTTTCCAGGATGCGCAATCTGCAAGAATCCGTAGCACAGCATCCAAAGATCTATTCTCCTTGTGCCATGATGCTAAGATGGCCATGGACATACATTTGAAGAAATGCTTGATGCGAGGAAGCAGAGGAAAATGTCACAAAACCTTTTGTGGAATTTTTGTTCTGTGGTGGAGAGATCTACTCGATATCTCTCGAAATCACATTTCGGACACTTCTCCATGTCTATGTATTCCCCTCAGAAAAGAATGCAGTGGTTAGGACAAGCGTGAATCAAATTGTAATCCATCCCAAGTTTTGTAAGATCTTTCTTGCTTCCTCTCTGGAATTTTGCATCACATTATCAGCTGGTAATATGTGCTCTTTGAGCAATCTACACAACAAAAAAAATGCGGTACACTTGTGTAAGTAATCTATCGAATCATTATACATCTACAGTTTTTTATTGAAGAAAACACATTGTAAATAGATCACTTGAAAAGTGTTGTGACACTAGTGTCACTCCATCCAAACTTTGCTTGCATGTTGAGAAGAACCAGGAGCGCCTTCAATCTAGACACACGTGCTTTATCATACAATGGCGTATCGGCTTCACTTTTCATATCATCATAGATAATCCTTTCTGAATTCATGATCGTCTCGATCATTTCATCGATCTCGGTCTCAAACATTTCCTCGTTGGGAATGTGGTCTGCATAATCATCCTCCGAGGAGTTAGAGGCTACATCTTGTGGCCTCACGTATGCTGCTTGACCAAAGCGCCTGCGAACTTGTCTACTGGGTTGCAAGATTGTTGCATGTTGGCTAGGTTCAGAGTCCGATGAGTTATAATTGGTAAAAACTCGATCTATAACAGATGGATAAAACTCATCAAATTCATGAACATGCTACAAAGAAAGGCGTCTTGTCCGTCGCATAGCATGCTTGCATTGATTACAAGGACATAAGATCCTTGTTGAGAGATAGGTGTTTCGGTTGGACGGCCCCACATCCTCATCACTACTCATAATGAATGTAAAAATCTTATAACCTGTACATAAATTTAATCTTCTATTGGCATCCTCCATCTTCTCTCTCTCTCTCTCTCTCTCTCTCTCTCTCTCTCTCTCTCTCTCATTCTCTAGTCATGTCTGATCTCCGCACACCTCGGTCTAGAGGTGCATGGAGATCAGAACCACCAGGTTATAATCTCATCTTTATTGGTCAATTCCTATATTTATGGGTATGAGAAATCTACACACCCACGTCTACATGATAGTGCATGTAGTGGACAAAACCCCTTTACCTCTTCTCTAGCTGTAGCAATTCACAACATCTTAACATCTCATCACAGCAGATCTTTGTTCGAGGGATTACTTAGCACATTACTATTAGGAAATATGATGTAGCTAAGTAGATAATAGAGTATATTACTTAATGGAGAGAGATAATTTTCACACACAAGAGATTATAGAGTAGAGAGAGAGAGAGTACACACGATATACGTGGTTCACCCAATGTGGGCTACATCCATGGGAAAGCTGCCACTTAATGGCTTTAGTACTTCAAACAAGAAGTAGGTTACAAAGGGATTATACCCTTAATAGAGCTCCCACCTTGCTTCAATCTCCCGCCTTAATCTCACCTTGTTGCATCAACTTTACACTATGTAATGTGTGTAGAAATGGCCTCCTTTTATAGGCCAAAAGGGATGCCCTCTCTCATGAGAGGCAGCCCATGTGTAGCCGCCCTTGTGTAGATAAGTCCAAATCAGACCCTCCAATCCGCCCATGTGTGGCCGCCATTGGGAAGACAAGTCCGCTTTTGAATTCGGCCACCACCGGCCATTGAATTCAGCCACCGATCACCGGCCATTGAATTCGGCCACCGGCCACCGGCCATTGACTACCGGCCAACCAACCGGTCATTTCCCGACCATAATATTCCTTGAAAGGGAATATTCCGACGAGTGATTTTTCTTCACGCACGATGGCTTCTCCTCATAATAGGCGCCTTACAAATGTGCGTTTTTACCACAGAAAATTACAAGGGATAAATCAGGCTCCATACTTAACAATTACATGTTGGCCTCCAATCTGAGTATCATGTCGTTGAAAGCTTTCCAACTTAAGGTCGCATCCGTAGAGAGGAAGAGAGGGATCACCGTTTGCCTAACTCTAACTTTTTTCCATAATCCCGAAGGTAGACTTTAATATAAAAACTAAATCCAAAATCTAATCTTAAATCTAACCTAATTGAACATATGGTGATTCTGAGCTAATTAAACATAGTTAGTGGGTGAGTTAATAGGTGTCAAATTCTGATGGGAATATACATATTGTTATCACTACAAGAGGTTGTGTGCTCTTGTGACGCTGTTAGCGACGGAAATACACTGGGTTTTTATAACCCCCGACGTCGCTAAAACCGTCGCTACGAGCGTCGCTACGAGAGCGTCGCTATAGACGTCGCTATATGCGTCGCTATGAGCATCGCTATATAGCGACGCCTATAGCGACGTTTACACAGAAGACTATAGCGACGCTCATAGCAACGCTACAGAGCCATAAATAGCGACGCTTATAGCGACGCCCGAGAGAAATTTTTTTTGGTGGCAGGGCATTGAATGCCCTGCCACCCATCAACCATATTGTACTTGATTCACTTTTTAAAAAAAGTGCAAAGGTAGATAATAGACCCAAAATAGTCACCCACAAGACGCATTGTTTGCAAAATTGACAATTGTACACATCATAGGCAAAATGAATTGATTGGCAAATGTAATAATGACAATTGTACAACATCATAGGCATAAAGAATTGATTGGCAAAAGGAACTACGGTGACAAATGTAATAATATACATGGTTCAAAAAGACGTATAAAATCCGTCTCATGATACATAAGCTATGAGAAACCCTAAACTAATGCTATCTAGCTACGGCTAAACTGACGTCGTCTAGTCAGACGTCTCATCGCGTCCAAGCGGCGTATCTGTCGGATTCTGCAAAAAAAGACAATAAGACAGCTTTCAGTAAGTATAAACATATAACGACATTTATAAAACAATACAAAAAATAAAAAAGAGTAAACCCTAATACTAACCATGCCGCCGCGAGAACTGAGAATGTCCATCAGGGCGTTTAAGCCCTTCCTGCCTGCGTACTCGCGCTCGTACGGTGTGGGATCACGTCCTGTCATCGACCACTGTCAAAACATACAAAGATTTCATTATGTTAGAACTAAAAAACTCATAAACCCTAAACTATCGAACATGCATAAAGAGCAATGTGAAAACACTTACAAAATCGGCCTCAAATGATGCCCATCCACCGCTCCCCAAGTGGTGCGAGCTCCCTGCCTCTACTCGCGCTCTGGCTGCATCCTTTTGTTGCTTCCACTTGTCGGGATTCTCGCGCGCTGCTTTCTTCGCATTCTTCCAATCTTCTTTGGCCAGCCAATCTGGCCTGTTCCACCCATTCTTGATTGCTTTTTGCACTTCGGAACGCTTGTGTTTGCAGTATTCGCGCATTCGAATCTTCATCAGGTCTTCATTGAAGCGCTGATCCCGTGTTGGAACGGGAAACTCATCATGAAGTATGCTAATGACTCTGTTTTTTAAATCACTTGGTACTTCACTCCATTTGTTTAGTATGTAGTGTCTAAACAGCTGAGAGCAAAGACCACGCATGCGCGAGATCACCTTCTTGCCGTCATCATCCATGATGATGCCGCCGCTGATGTCGACGGAGTAAGGCAAGCCCTCTGGCCGGTGACGCGTGAACCTGGGTGTCCCGGCAGGGGTCTCTAGCGGCGTGTCGATGGGGGTACGGACGTCAGGTGTCTCCACCGGCGTCTGGGCCCCGAAGCGAGGAGTGTTGAGTGGGGTGGCTCCTGGCGGAGTAGGTAGAGGTGTGTAGCTTCTAGGAACAGTCAGCCGTGCAAAACCTGGCGTAGATGGTGATGCTGTGGCTGGTGTGGGGGCGGGCAAAGAAGGGGAGGGTAAAGAGCCTCATCGAACACGAGGCGGTGTGGAGGCATCGGTGGCGGAATCCCCACAACAACCGCCACCGCCACCACTAGAGCGCCGGTTTCTAGACGAGTGTGAAGCTCGTCTCGTCGACGCCGAAGCTTCGGAGCGCGCCGAATGCTCCGAAAGAGAGGGAGATGCGGATGGAGTAGGAACGCGCGATGATGCGCCAGAGCGATGACGCTCCACGTACCACTGTCTCTGCTGCGGTGACAAAGAAGAAAGAAACTCCTCATCATCCATACCTGCATTAAACACACGAATATTTAAACTTAATATTGAATGAATAGAGTAGACAATGACGCAAAGACCATTAAATACAATGACGTAATGACGCATATAAATACAATGACGCAATGAATCGAGTGATAGAAGAGGCAAGTCGAAAACTCAGAATTTTCAATCAAAAGATGTGAGCGCGAGTAGAAAAGAGCGTTATACACCATGGAAGGTACTTAGAGAGCCAGAGCTTTTACAACACGGAGCAAAATTGTTCAAATACAATATTTGTGGCTTTAAGAGATCTCTCTCTCATCCTCGCATAACTCAGCATAACTTCCTATATCTATATAGAGCTCTCCGTTTAAACACATATCCTCTGTTTCATTTTGTAGCTCCTCTGCATGCACCCCATATAGAGTAGTAGCATCTTGATGCTCGTCTGGCACCACCGTAGCGGCTTCTGATTGAGCATCTTCTCTGATCTCCTCCATTGATGTCGTTGTGATTGGCACATGGTAGCCTTCATACGTCCTTGCACTACGAGGGGCTACCTCTATGACGTACCACCAGTTTGATGTAGACTTTGTAGGATTGTGAAGCATGCAAAATCGGTTGATTTTAGCCTCTAGATCTTCCGTCATCTTCTTCTCAACACCGAGATTGCACATGACAATCCCAGATATGCGCTCATCATCTATGGTTTTCCATAGCGTGTCCCGGGATTTATCAAATCCGTCTAGCCACTCTCCAATGTACACTAGGGACTCTGATACCAACCAACCTTCTGCCATGCTACCCTCCGGACGTGCCTTTTGACGCACATAAACGCTCTAAGAAGAACATCCATCTGGAATGAACTGTGCCAGCTATTTCCACCTCATCAACTATGTGAACAAGAAGATGCACCTGAATGGTTAGCATTGTAGTAGGAAAATGTTTCTCAAACATGCACACAAGCTCCGCAGCATTTAGTTTGGCGAATGGTATGGAGTCTACGTTGATCTCCTTTTGTGAGATCCATTGCACCAGCTTTGCAAGTTTGTAGATTGTGTTACGGATGTCGAGAGACAAACATCCCTCAATGGCAACCGGTAAAATAAACTGTAAAGTATGTGCAGCAATGATATTAAAGTCCACATTTTATGCAATGATATTAAAGTCCACTATGAACGTACCTGACACATTTTATGCCAATCGTGTGACTTCAAACCGGTAAGCTTTCCTTCTTTAGTAAAACACGCTCGGAGCGAGTGCATTATGCCAGTGGGGGTCCACAAAGATCGAATGGTGTCTTTTACTTTGCGTTCTTGGGCTCCTGTGAAAATCCATGGTGCTTTAGGGAGTTTTATCGATCCATCAGACGCTGTTTGCGGCCAATATTGCTCCATACGATCCACATTTCTAAGGTCAACTCTGGCTCCCAAAGTATCTTTCTTGCCGGTCAAATGGTCCCATAGTAGATTACCCACATTCTTGAATATGTGCATTGGATCGAGCAAGTGATTGATCATGAGTCGGGGCCAGTATGGTAACTCGTACCATAGAGATAGTCTCTTCATCCTTGGAGGCAATCCGTCATCACACATCTCCTTCTGCTCTAACCATGCTTGTGCAGACATCCTTGGTGGCTCTCTTCCCAAAAAGCCGTCGCGTAACACATGATTCTCTAGAAGATACGCTTGATGACCTTCGTAGATTTGCTTCTTCAGTGAGGGTGCCCTACGTGCATTCAGTCTAGGTCCACATGTGACACATGCTCTGTATCCGCTTGTTTGAAGCCCTGCATGTATACACATGATAATAGATCAACTATGGGAAAAAACAAGATTTACAGTGTCTGAGTGAGGAGTGTCAATAGATCACCTGAGCATTCTGTTAGCCCGGGATAGTCATGCATGGTCCACATTAGAATGCCTCTGATCAAAGCATTCCGTCGTCCTGTGTGTCGGCTCATATCCACCACCTCTATGCCAATCCACAATTGTTGTAGCTCTTCCAATAGTGGACGAAGATACACATCCATATTCCCCACTTTATATCGCCCTGGCACAATCAAGCTTAGCCATAGGTGCCCCTTCTTCGTAGTCAACCACGGGGGAATGTTGTAGTTGACGATGACAACGGGCCATACACTGTAAGATGTTGATCTTTGACCAAATGGATTTACGCCATCCATAGCCAGGCCTAAGCGCAAATTTCGAGCTTCCCTGGCAAAATCCGACCATGTTCCATCTATATGTTTCCACGCTACGCAATCTGCAGGAATTCGTAGCACACCATCCGAAGATTTATTCTCCTCATGCCATGATGCTAGGGCGGCCATGGACTTACATTCGAAGAAATGCTTGATGCGAGGAAGCAGAGGGAAATGTCGCAAAACCTTTTGTGGAATTTTTGTCCCGTGGAGATCTACTCGATATCTTTCGGAATCACATTTCGGACACTTCTCCATGTCTATGTATTCCCCTCTGAAAAGAATGCAGTCATTAGGACAAGCGTGGATAGAATTGTAATCCATCCCCAAGTTTCGCAAAATCTTTCTTGCTTCATCTCGGGAATCTGGCATCACATTGTCAGCTGGTAGTATGTGCTCTTTCAGCAATCTACACAACATAAAAATATGATATAGTCGTGTAAAAATCTATCAGATCATTATACATTTAGAGTTTTATTAAAGTAAACTAATTGTCACTCCATCCAAACTTTGCTTGCATGTTGAGAAGAACCAAGAGTGCTTTCAATCTAGACATACGTGCTCCATTATACAATGGCGTATCGGCTTCACTTTTCATATCATCATAGATAAGCCTTTCTGAATCCATGATCGTCTCGATCATTTCATCAATCTCGGGCTCAAACATTGCCTCGTTGGGAATGTGCTCTGCATGATCATCCCCCGAGCTGTCAGAGGCTACATCTTGTGGCCTCACATATGCTGCTTGACCAAAGCGCCTGCGAACACGTCTATTGGGTTGCAAGATTGCTGCTTGTTGGCCAGCGTCAGAGTCCAACGAGTTATAATTGGCAACAACTCGATCTATAATAGATGGATCGAACTCGCCAAATTCGCGAACGTGCTGCAAAGAAACACGTCTTGTCCGTCGCACAGCATGCTTGCATTGATTACAAGGACATAAGACCCTCGTTGAGAGATAGGTGTTTCGGTTGGACGGTCCCACATCCTCGTCGCTACTCATAATGAGGATAAAAAACTTATAACCTGGACAACAAATTTAATATTCTATTGGCATTCTTCGTCTTATCTCTCTCTCTCTCTCTCTCTCTCTCCCTCTCTCTCTCTCTCTCTCTCTCTCTCTCTCTCTCTCTCTCTCTCTCTCTCTACCTCACATTCTCTAGTCATGTCCAATCCCCGCACACCTCGGTCTAGAGGTGCACGGAGATCAGAACCACCGGGTTATAATCTCGTCTTTATTGGTCAATACCTATATTTGTGGGTACAAGAAATCTACACACCCACGTCTACATGATACTGCATGTAGTGGACAAAACCCGTTTGCCTCTTCTCTAGCTGTAGCACTTCACTTCATCTTAACATCTTTTCACAGTAGATCTTTTCACTGTTCGTCTAACTCTAAACCCTAAACCGTAAGTAATTCTTGCGTGGACTCGATCTAACGTAAATAAGCGTAAATCTAAATAAACGTAAATCTAACTAAAAATAAAGCTAAATCTAATTTAACGTAAGTCTAATGACTAGAGGTTGTCTAGATGGTCATTGTGTCGGGGATGTAGTGACTCTTGCCGCCCTGAAGATCCACCTTCTTCCCTATCTTTTGAAGACATTTCACCAGTACTTTTGGATCGACGGAGCCCACCATGAGTGAAGGCAGCAATACCCTATATTCCATTGAGGGCTTTCTTCACCCGCTTCATGCAGGCATCGCAGTCTATGGAGACCTAAATCTAATCTAATATAACGTAATCTAAATCTAGCTTAAATAAACGTAAATCTAGTTAAAAATAAACCTAAATCTAATTTAATGTAAGTCTGCATATAACCTAATCTTTAACGTCTTTTAAGATAGTTTCCTACGACGTTATAACTCTCTTCTTCTTGTGTGTGTGCGCGTGTGTGGATGTGTGTGCCAATAAAAAGAGATAAATGGTATAACCTTTCTATCACCCATGCCAAGTATGATAGATTGATTATGCCATTTCCCTCTTGAATAATAGGTCTTGAGTTCAACTCCTCGTCGGCTAGATCTTTAGGTCTTTTAATTTTAATTAGTTTCCTACGACGTTAAATTAGTTTCTCTCTCTTTCTCTCTCAATGTGTGTGCGTTTTTTTGGATCGTATGCATGTTTTCTCTCTCTTTTCCTCTCTCAATGTGTGCGTTTTTTGTTTATGCATGTTCTCTCTCTCTTTTCCTCTCTCAATGCGTGCGTTTTTTGTTTATGCATGCTCTCTCTCTCTCTCTTTTTCTCTCTCAATGTGTGTGTGCATTCTTTGTTTATGTATGTGTGTGTGCGTTTTTGTTTTTGTTTGTACTCTCTCTCTCTCTCTCTCTCTCTCAAAAACACTATGTGTGTGTGTGTGTATGTGTGTGTGAGAGAGAGAGAGAGAGGGAGAGAGAAAGAGGGGAAGGGAACATGAGAATGAGGAGAGGGAAGGAGCATACCTGGCTCTCCTTCCTCTCCTCGTGTGTGTGTGTGTGTGTGTGGAGAAGAAAAAGAGAGAGAGAGAGAGAGAGAGAGAGAGAGAGAGAGAGTGAGGGAGAGCGTTACCTGCTCCTTGCTTGAGGGCGCCGAAAAACTCAGATCTGAGATCTGAGTTTTTGGGCGCGCTCGGTTATTTTTTTACCCCAGTCGGCGTCGCTATGAGCGTCGCTATAAGCGTCGCTGTGTGAGCGTCGCTAATATGAAGAGCCTCTTGTAGTGTATGTAACTAGTGTTTTGTCTTTGGGCAAAGCCTTCATTGACATGCCCTAAAATCTAACCTAAATCTGATCTAATTTTAAATCAAACATAAATCTAGATCTACTCTAACCTTAAACTCAACATAAACCTAAATCTAATCTAATCTTAAATCTAACCTAAATCTAAATGTAATCTAACTTAAATTGAAATCTAATCTAGTCTTAAATCTTGTCTTAATCTTAAATCTAAATCTAATCTAATCTTAAATTCAACATAAACCTAAATCTAATCCAATCTTAAATCCTAAACCTAAATGTAATCTAACTTAAATCTAACCTAGCTAATCTTAAATCTTGCCCTAATTTTAAATCTAACGTAGATCTACATCTAACCTAATCTTAAACTCAACATAAACATAAATCTAACCTAAATCTAAATGTAATCTAACCTAATCTTAAATCTAATTTAAATCTTAACTTAATCTTAAGTTTAAACTAATTTTAAATTTAGCATAAATTTTAAATAGAAGTTAAATGTAATCTAGCTTAATCTTAGATCTTAATCTAATCTAATTTTAATTAAATGTAATTTTAAATCTAACCTAACCCTAAATCTTAATATAACATTTTATTTCATATTTTCTCTACTTTCACTACAAGAGGTACTTCACATTAGCGACGCTCAAAAGTGAAAATCCACGACGTTGCTATTTTTTTTGTTGCATAGCGACGCTCATATCCACGTCGATAGGGGTATAAAATAAACCAAGAGTGCCCAAAACTCAGATTTCAAATCTGAGTTTCGGCGCTCAAGCGAAAGAGGTAAACCTGCTCTCTCCCTCTCTCTCTCTCTCTCTCTCTCCCTCTCTCTCTCTCTCTCTCTCTCTCTCTCTCACACACACACACACACACACGAGGACAGGAAAGAGAGATAGATATGCTCCTTCCCTCTCCTATCTCTCATATTCCCTTCCCCTCTCTCTCTCTCTCTCTCTCTCTCTCTCTCTCTCTCTCTCTCTCACACACACACACACACACACACACACACACACACATTGTGTCTTTGAGAGAGAGAGAGAGAGAGAGAGAGAGAGAGAGAGTGTACACACATGCATAAACAAAAAACACATACACACACACACACATGCATAAACAAAGAATGCATACACATACACATTGAGAGAGAAAAAGAGAGAGAGAGAGAGAGAGAGATAAAAAAATTAGAGAAAATATGAAATAAAATGTTATATTAAGATTTAGGGTTAGGCTAGATTTAAAATTAGGTTTGTGCGCTCCTTGTCGCACTGTCGAAGCAAGGGACTTGCCAATACACCGTGTGCGAGCCACAAACGGCTCCAAGCACACAACAAGCCTAAACTAGCAAGCTCAAGAAAACAAAGGGTGTGTCACTCACCGCTCTACGCTCGCCTTCGTGGTGGATTCCTCGCCGCGATGAAGAAGAAGCTGCAGTCGTGCCGCGCTCAACCGCTTCGCCGCCGTCGTGCCTTCGTAATGCTCGATCGCACACACACTCTCCCTCTCTCTCTCTCTCTCTCTCACACACACACACACAAGGAGGTGAAGAAGAAGAAGATGGAGATGGAGATGGAGCAAGAGCACTCTTCAATTGCACAAATGAGAGAATGAGTAAAAATTAGGTTTAGTTGGCTTTTATAGGAGCTCACCCCATTCACACTTGGGCGCCCATGCTTAACCAACTAATCCCTTGAATGTCCAAGTTAAAGTGCGCCTCTCATCGACGATCACTCTACCTTTCCCTATTGGTCCGACAAGCCCGGTACCTGACTCTACCAAATACATTATACACGTCCATCGTAGGTGATGGGGTGTCCGTGTGCCGTGAGGGTTAACATGCCCCCCTTCCTGATGTAGATTCCGTCCTCGGAAGCTATTGAGTTGAAGCTGGTTCGTCGAGGTGGAAGAGCATTTGAGATGAATGTCCTTAGCCTTCTTCAGTCACTGCAAAATCAAACAACATTGGCACAGTAATGGCATTCTCTTAAAAAGCATATGCAGTTTTAGGTAGAAAAATTGATTGGTAAAAGAATTTCAAACAATTTGTCAGCAATAAACATTAAATTTCAATGTAATCAAATGCATAAACAGATGTAAAGGTAAAAAATTAAACAAGTCTGGGGTCGCTAATATGACGGTCAAAAGGCACTAGAGATCGAATATTAATACCATGGGTAAGCTTCTTAATTTTCTGTGGTCAATTAAGTTGTTTAATCGCGAGAGCCAAGTATTCATGTTCAAGGGCTGACTAGAGGCTATATCTAGAAAACCTTGTAGTTAAGCTACCATAAAAGGAATTTCTCATGAAATCATCGCCTGACTGATTACTTTTTCTTTGACCCCCCAAGGTCTTTTCACAGTGATTCAATTATGATGTGTGTGCTTATTTTGTATGCCTTGGGTTTTTTGATTTTCAAGGAAAAGCGCCCACACTGGGAACCTCTAGGGCTCTAGTACCATAGGCAATACATGTGAGTGAAGTACCAAATCAAGCTGAGATTTCTCTTCCAGCTTAAAATTTTACATTGTGGCACTTTGATTTTTTGTTTGTTCATTTTCATCATTTTAATTTTGTAACTTTGGGGGGTCATATAACACTGTTACCCTCCCCAGGCTCATCACATTAGTAAACTCCCTTTATAATACTTAAGCTAAAGGTCACTAGGGTTAAGCCCACTAGAAAGCCCTAGTACATTTCATACAATGCTGCCTAAATCGGATTAAGAACCTAAGTAACCATTGCTTATTAGGAAGGCATTCCCCATGGTATTAAGAGAAGATCTCTAATACCTAGCTTGGTCAAACTAGCTTAGTCGGACTGCTTGATTTTTAAACCTAGACAAGTGATTATGACAAAACATTACATTGAATTAAATGTTTGATACTAAGCAAATGCACTGAATAGTATGCTACCAATCACAATCAAAGCAGACAATCATGGATGCAAAAAAGATAAGGGCAATGCTAATGGACAAGAAACACCTGTTTGTGTTGATGGTCGCGCTTGATTTGAAGGTTCCATGAAGGTCCAAATCCTATCAATAGCAACACGCTCCTGTACACACTAGGAAACAAAAGGAATACCTCCAGGAGGCACATCAGTGGGAAAAGAGAACTTTGCTAATCTCTCAACTCTAAAACAGAAACACTCCTATCGTACTAATCTTACTTACCCTCCATCACTCAAGTGATGAGGATCAAAGGTGTTTTATGGCATAGGTTTCTGTTTCACTGTACCAAATGTGACATGTGTAGGTCTGAGTCAATGTTTTGACTTTAATGTGCATACTCGTTTGCTAATTTCTCTTGCTCTTTATTTTTTGTTTTTGTGAGTATAAGGCTATATATATACATTCCCTAAGATTGGAGATTGAGAGGTCAGGGAAAAAGGTTGAGAGGGAAACAAGTGAATAATGGATGTCAGCAAACACTCCCCCTTTCCTTGGGTAGATCATACCTTTTGAAATGAGCTTGTCACCCTTTGAAACCAATTGTTCCAGTTGGTAATAGGTGAGGATTTTTGCCAGTAGTTTTCTATTACCCTAGGTGCCTCGTCAAGTTGCAAGGGTGGTAAGGTACTCTCCCAGGATTGAACTTGAAGTGGTTCATCAGGTGATTCTTGAACACTGGGAGGTGTGGATTCTTTGGTAGCTTCATGGAGGTCCACTACTATAGATGGAGGCTGTGTAGAAGCTTTTACCTCTATGGATGTATTACATGATGAGCTAGAATCTTCATGGGACTCCCCCCTTCCTGAGCTAGGTGGAACAAATCGTTCTTTCTTTGGTACCCAAACTAGCTCGGGAGCAGGTGTGTAGCATTCTGTGATCTTTCCCTTTCCCCGATCATTGATTCGTTTTGGAGCTACGGGATTGGGCTCACTTGGGTCAGGTGATAGGTAAGAGCACAATCTACGTTTTGGCACCCAGATTTGATCATTTCCTTGATAGTAGCCTTGGGCTTCCAATAGTCGTTTAGGGATCCATCGCAACATTTTCTTACTTTTCTTGGAGCGAGTGGTACGTTTCTTACAAGGCTTCTGTTTTTTAGCACTAGCTATGGTCGCTACAGAGGTTTTAGGGACCCACTTGTATGTTTTCTTTGTTACCTTAGGATGAGTCTTGTCGGAAGCGATATGCATTGCTTGTAGCATATTTAAGGGTATAGGCATTTCATCCCCCTCAGGTGTTACCCAGGTCGTCCCCCTATTTCCCCAAGTGTCTATGGTTGATGCTAGGTGGACCCAGTCCACATTGTCTGATTCAGTCATCCCAGGTAGGATATCCATATAAGGAGAATCTTGGCCAATGTCTGTATCCTTCTTACAAGTGTAACAATATTGTAGTGGGGCCGAGTGAACTGTGGTGTCAGAGCGATGATCAATAATGGTTTTACTCCCTAAGGGGTGTACCTTACCAGTCACCAAATCCACTCTAAGGACAGAGTCTTGGAATTGCAAATAGACATGATTTTTAGACCAATCATGAACCATTTGTGCTTCCCTCATGAATGGTCGTCCTAAAATCATTTCATATGACATAAGGTGTTTAGAGAAATCCATTACAATGAACGTATGTCGTACCTTGTGTCCTAGAACTTTGATCTTAAGATCCTTGAGCATCCCCATAGGTTTGGCTATGGTACCATTTGCCATCTTTACCACAATGTTAGTAACACTGAGGCGGGGTTTTCCCATGGATTCCCAACAATCTTTTGTAACGATGCTAACTCCCGCACCACCATCAAGAATTCCCTTTATAGTTAATCCCTTGGTAGTGATGGGTAGGGTCGCATTAGACTCGTCGCCTTCAAAATACTGGCCTAATTCGTTAATGGGTACCTCGATCACAGACTCGGGTCCATCTAAGTCAAGTGATTGCACATGATTTTCCTCATCAATCATAATCGAGTCAGGCCTATTTGGTTGCGCAAACTGCGGTAATCCCGTTCGTAGCTCTCCGTTAAGGAATGCTCGAAGTGCAAGGAATAACTCAGGATCTCCATACAGCTTTGCTATGATCGTGGTTCGGACCTCAGAAGACATGAAGTCCACTAGTTTGGCAACATTCATTGGCGTTTTGCAGGGTGTAGGTCCTTGACTAGGAACTGGTGAGGATGGAATCTCATATTCCTCAATGGGATCAGGTATTCCTTCGTTAAACATCCTTTCCAACAAGAAGGGTGTATGCTCACTTTCTGATGTCCTGTCCTCACTCCCTTCTTGGATGATACTAGATATGGCTAACGGTCTATGGTTCATGTGGGGTGGATGAACTTGCGTGGGAAACACTGTGTCATGAATTTTGATATGCATGGGTCCTGGTTCTAGTTTCCTTTGAGTCTCCTCCACTAAACCTCTTAGATGTTTCACCTGCTCAATCTCATCTACTGGGTTTGGGTACGTCCCAATCTTCTTTTTACGATTTTTCCCTTTTTGCCCCTGCGATTTATCTTGGGGGTCGTGGATTGGATTTGGAAACACTTGTGGCGTTTTCAGAGGCTCTTTATGGTTTTCTCTCATTCGGTTTTCATTTGGTTCCATGTTACGGTTTTCTTTGTCCGTCTTTCCCTTTGTGGTATTGGTTCTAGTCTCCATTGTCTCGACTGAATCTGAATCATCCTCGAGGTCATTCATATACACGGGGTCATCTCCTGTTCCTATGTTTGTTTTGGAACTTGGCTTTGAATTTTCCGTATTCTGCGACTTCTTCCTTCGTGTCTTCTTTTTCTTTGCTTGGATAACTAACGCGGTATCTCTCTCTTCGAGGATATGGCTTGGCCCTTGAAGCATGGACCGTGTAATCGCATAAGCGGGTGCGACGGGTGGTATTGGCGATGTCACACTAGCAATTTCGACCAAATTTAGGGGTGTGATTTTAGGCACATTTGGGTTATAGGGGCATTGGGCAATCAAGTGATCTATGCCACAACGATTACATGTGAGTATTGGCATTGCAGACGTGCTCCCTTGATTCACTTGCATCTGTGCAGCATTCTTTTGCAGCCTAATAGGGCACTCCGCTACTCGATGTGGTCCACCACACTCGTAGCATTGAAGAGGTGGCCTCCTAGCCTCGGTGTTGATATTTTGACCTCTGGATGCGAGAGCAGCAGCTTGATAAACCGGCTTGACTTGTCCCCAACAATCTTCCATGTAGTATATAGGACATTCTTCCAATGTATCAAGTCCGTAGGCAATACTAGTGTCTATTTCCTCCTCACAACCATCTGCATAAGCATTAGATGGCTCGCAACCCACTTGGTTCATAGGGGCGACTCTTGGATGCGGGGGCTGCGGTCCTAGCACAGGAGGTGGTAACGGCGTAGCTTGTACAACATTTTGAGGTCTAGGGACCATGTGTTGCGGTAGTTGCTCAACAGGTGGAGTAGGCATCAATACAGGAGCTCGAGGCGCATCCGTCCAGGCTACAGGTGGTCTATTTGCCATCATACGTTTGATCATTAAACAATCCTTAGCTTGGTGACCATACCTACCACATGCGTTGCAAGTTCCATTAAATTTTACTCTAAATGTAGGGCACTCACTAGTGCTATGTGGACCTAAGCAAATGGAACACCATTGTTGCTCCCTTCTTGGATACATGTGACTATTTTGAGGGGGTCGATTATCCTTAAGAGACTCTTGGATTGCCTTGGTGAGGTCTGTCAAGAATGTCTCAAATACCTTTGGCTCATTGGCAATGGGCTTTGCAGTCATGGGTTCATACTCAATGGCTTGTGAGCTAGTGGATCTCGTGTCAGTAGACACCCTCATGCCTGCTATCATCAAGTTGTCCTCTAATTGGATTGCATTGGCAGTGACATCTTCCCAGGTTGTGATACCTCTAATCACTAGTCCATTATAGATTCCTTCATTCCTCAACCCTCGAATGAATCGATCAAGTAGTTGGTTATTGTTGAAGCGCTCATTTACAGGGCAGCGAGAGTTTAAGTGCTTTAGACGACTAATGAAGTCCCTTACTGACTCTCCTTCCTTACGTTCGGCCTTCTGTAGCTGAGATGCTACACCCCAAAGCACACCTTCTCATATGTACTCCTTTAGAAACAACCTTCGAAGGGTAGGGTAGATTGTTTTCTCGTCCACCCTCAGGGTCCTATACCAATCTCCAGCCTTCCCACTTAATGTCAAGCTTAAGGCATTGCACTTATGTAGTTCGTTGCGTTCCCCTAAGGAATCACATACTTGTTCAAACACTTCAATGTGTTTCCTAGCATCTTCGCCCCCATTGAATTTTTGCGTGAGTTTGGCAATTTGTACTGCCTTACTTCTAGGCTCTCTATTAGATGCATGACGCATATTTTCCGCGATAGATCGACCTATGGTTTGAGCAAACGCTGCCAAGTCACCTATGTGAGGAGGCAGGGCCGGTGGAGGTACTCTTGGAATCATATGTGGGAGAGGAACGGGTACCGGTCTTGGCATATGTGTGGATGATGCAGGATATGGAACATAACCAGGCATAGGTCCACTCGGATAAGAGCTAGGGAGCGGCACTCGAGGAGCATAAGCAAGTGGTACTATTGGAGGTGTGGGGGCCATGTGTGCATAAGGGGTTAGAGGCACATATGGTCGAGGCCCCATATTAGGTACTACGACACTAGGTAGTGGCACTGCGCTAACCGTAGATATCATTGGTACATTTTCTGTCAGGCTTATCCCTGGAGTGAGCACTGTGTTTTCCTTAATAGAGGGTTGAGCCAAGTTAGGGAAGCTAAAGTTGTCGCTCGGAGGCTCAGATTGCATAGAGACCCCAGGTGAAATGACGTAAGATGGGTCCATGGGGCTCATTAGAGGAGTCTCCATTTGTGATAGAGTAGGCTGTTGAGCCTTGCTCGTATCCAGAAATCTCATGGGGCCAGTTGAGAGTATATTTACCCCTCGGTTTTGCCTTTCTGATTGAATAATGCCATGGATAACATTACAGATCATTTTCTGTTGATCTTCGATGCTCGTGGCACTAGAGGTGGATTGTACAATCTCTATCCATCCTACATGGTAGGCGTGGCCAGAGTGTAGATCCGTCAACACCTCAGTGTGGAGGTCGTATGTCCAATGATCATTAATGAACAATCCTTCTAGAGTCGACGTGTTAACGGTTTCTTGTGAGGTAGAAGCAATGTTGCTCCCCGTGGTTTTACTTGCCACCAACGGTACTCTAGAGGGAACTTCTGAAGGAGGCAGCTCAACAGGGCCTTCTTGGTAAGAAGTTGGTAGGATATCCACATGGACACTCTTTGGGGGTGTGGGGTCCACGTGCGATGTGAAAGGAGAGTCCACTTCCCCACCCCCTTCGTGTGCTTCATTTGCCTCAGGTTCCGAGCGAGTAGCTCTACCTAATGTTTCCATGAAACGGCTAAACATACTAGTACTAGGCTGTGGAGCTTCGGGAGGTGCATGGCCTTCTCTCTCAGTGTTTTGGGTAGGGTATGCTTCCATGATTTCTGAGTCGGAGGAGGAATCACTAGCGGCTATTTTAGGGTCTTGGGTGGTGCTACCTTGTGTCCCCGCTGAGGGTCTAGATCCTATCGTGGATGGGTAATGGGTGTCCGTATGAACAGAGGCACCCTCAATATGCTCGTGTTCTAGTACCCGCCCAGAGCGTAAGTGCATGTGCTTTTGATACCCTAAGGTGTCAAAAAGCTGCTCTAGGAGGCCTTGTGACTAGTTTTTAGCGTGTTTTTTGTTTGTTTTTTTGCTAGATTTTTTAGAGCGTGTCGTGGAATGGGTCGTGTGATAGCTCGAAACGAGCGTATCGGTCAGAGGGTCGTGCCGTGCTTTACAGCCCTCCGTTTGGTCACTCTATGCCCTCGGAATCCCTAAAACTGTCAATTTCCAGTAGGGAACTAGGCCCAAACTAGAAAGTCTAAGGGTGCAAGTGGGAAGAGAAAGGAGGAGAGTGGAGGACTTGTCCCACATGCTCTCATTCTCTCTTGAGGGAGTAGGGTATATATATAAGAGTGAGTCTAGTATATATCATAAGACTGAGGACTGAGGCCTGGGCCTGGGCTTGGGCTTGGGCTTGGGAAAATGATCCCGATCCCGATCATTACAGGAAAAAACGAGGAAATTGCAGGAAAAAACGCAGAAAATGCAGAAATTGCAGAAAATTAAAAAAACGCAGAAATGCAGAAAATTGCAGAAATTGAAAACGCCGAACTTGAAAATGCAGAAATTGCGGAAATTGAAAAAACGCAGACAATAGCAGAAATTGAAACTTGACAGCAATTGCAGAAAACGCAAAAAACAGAAATCTCCACACACTCCTTCCCTGCCTTTCCTATGATAGAAATTGCACCACAAGGAAGCGTAAAGTGCTAACCGAGCTTAGTGTAGGGCATATCCCCGGCAGCGGCGCCAAAAATGTGCGCTCCTTGTCGCACTGTCGAAGCAAGGGACTTGCCAATACACCGTGTGCGAGCCACAAACGGCTCCAAGCACACAACAAGCCTAAACTAGCAAGCTCAAGAAAACAAAGGGTGTGTCACTCACCGCTCTACGCTCGCCTTCGTGGTGGATTCCTCGCCGCGATGAAGAAGAAGCTGCAGTCGTGCCGCGCTCAATCGCTTCGCCGCCGTCGTGCCTTCGTAATGCTCGATCGCACACACACTCTCCCTCCCTCTCTCTCTCTCTCTCTCACACACACACACACACAAGGAGGTGAAGAAGAAGAAGATGGAGATGGAGATGGAGCAAGAGCACTCTTCAATTGCACAAATGAGAGAATGAGTAAACATTAGGTTTAGTTGGCTTTTATAGGAGCTCACCCCATTCACACTTGGGCGCCCATGCTTAACCAACTAATCCCTTGAATGTCCAAGTTAAAGTGCGCCTCTCATCGACGATCACTCTACCTTTCCCTATTGGTCCGACAAGCCCGGTACCTGACTCTACCAAATACATTATACACGTCCATCGTAGGTGATGGGGTGTCCGTGTGCCGTGAGGGTTAACAAGGTTAAATTAAGATCTAAGATTAAGTTAGATTACATTTAACTTATATTTAAAATTTATGCTAAATTTAAAATTAGGTTATGCTAAAGATTAGGTTTAGATTTAAATTAGATTTAAGATTAGGTTAGATTACATTTAGGTTTAGGTTAGATTTAGGTTTATGCTGAGTTTAAGATTAGGTTAGATTTAGATTTACGTTAGATTTAAAATTAGGACAAGATTTAAGATTAGCTAGGTTAGATTTAAGTAAGATTACATTTAGGTTTAGGATTTAAAATTGGATTAGATTTAGATTTATGTTGATCGAGTTTAAGATTAGATTACATTTAGATTTAAAATTAAGACAAGATTTAAAATTAGATTAGATTTAGGTTTATGTTAAATTACATTTAGGTTTAGGTTACATTTAAAATTAGATTAGATCTAGGTTTATGTTGAGTTTAAGATTAGATTAGATCTATATCTATGTTAGATTAGATTAGATTAGATTTTAGGGCATGTCAATGAATGTTTTGTCCAAAGATCAAACACTAGGTACACAAAAATATGTATGTTCCCATCAGAATCAGATACCTATTAACTCACCCACTAACCATGTTCAATTAGCTCAAAATCACCATATGTTCAATTAAGACAGATTTAAGATTAGATTTTGGATTTAGTTTTTTTTATTAAAGTCTACCTTCGGGATTAGGGGAGAGAGAGAGAGAGAGAGAGAGAGAGAGAGAGAAGACAGAGGATGCCAATAATAGATTAAATTTATGTCCAGGTTATAAGGTTTTTACATTCATATTGAGTAGTGATGAGGATGTGGGGCCATCCAATCGAAACACCTATCTCTCAACAAGGATCTTATGTCCTTGTAATCAATGCAAGCATGTTGTGCGACGGACAAGACGCGTTTCTTTGCAGCATGTTCGTGAATTTGGCGAGTTTGATCCATCTATTATAAATCGAGTTGTTGCCAATTATAACTCGTCGGACTCTAACGCTAGCCAAGAGGAAGCAATCTTGCAACCCAATAGACATGTTTGCAGGAGCTTTGGTCAAGCAGCATATGTGAGGCCACAATGTGTAGCCTTTTACAACTCGGAGGATGATCATGCATACCACATTCCAAATGAGGAAATGGTTGAGCCCGAGATCGATGAAATGATCAATATGATCATGGATTCAAAAAGGCTTATTGAAAGGGCGGTGGTAATGCTTGTGCTAGTCTCCACCCAACCGTGATATCTTATAGACTCCCCCTAGCGTACACACTGTCCGGTCGTGCCGGTGGCCTTGCCCATAGGACCCATGTCCTTACATTACCTCCCCCTTCGAGAATCATCGAACACGAACGTAGGAAAATGTTTCTTCAGTGCGGAGACATTCTCCCATGTAGAACCTTCTTCAGGTCTATCTAGCCATTTTACCAACACTTGTCATCTGACATGATGTCTGGTGCGAAGCTCATGAGAATCCAAAATCTTTTCGGGCTCATGAGGAATACTTGTTAGTGTGATAAGGTCAACCAACACACCTGTGTCAATGACATTATCATTCTGTCCTAGCTCATTTCGTAAACGGCTAACATGAAAAACAGGATGAACTCGTGAGTGCTCTAAAAGAGCTAACTTATAGGCCACTTGACCTATACGTTTGAGAATGGTAAACGGTCCACAATAGCGTGGTGAAAGTTTAGCAACTTTTCCCGTCTTCAGCCTTTCTAAATGCTCTGGAACTTTGAGGAAAACATTGTCTCCTTCTTCGAAAGTAGCACGACGTCTATGCTCATCTGCGTACTTCTTATATCGATCTTGAGCTTGCTTAACATTCTGTCGAGAAACTCAAAGCATGTCAAAATGGTCTTGGAGAAAATCATTCGCTTGTTGTATCTTCTCCTTAGCCAACCCCACCGTAACGGGTGATCTAGGTTGAAATCCATACAAAAGCATAAATGGACTAAACCCTGTAGTCACATGCTTTGAACTATTATAAGTAAATTCCAATATAGGTAAGTAGTCTTTCCAATTGGTTTGCTTCTTGCTAATGTATGCTCGTAGCATATCCTCTAGCACTTGATTAACTCTTTCTGTTTAACCATCCGTTTCAGAATGATCAGCCGTACTTAGATTAAGTTTAGTTTCCAACTTTTGGAACACAGCTCTCCAGAAGTGATTATTGAACTTTCGATCTCTGTCACTAATCATACTAGCTGGAAGACCGTAGAGTTTGTATATATTCTCTACAAATAGCCGTGCTAATTCCGGTGTCTTAATCGTAGTCTTAGTGGGAATGAATCGACCCATTTTTGTGAGACGGTCTACAATTACCCAAATGGCATCATGGCCACGATTTGTAGTAGGTAGTCCTACTACAAAATCCATAGAGATACTCTCCCACTTACCTTGTGGAATCTCTAAAGGATGTAAAAGGCCACCTACCTCTAGGCGCTCTGTCTTATTAACTTGGCACTGTTGGCAGTTTAGTACGTACTCTTGAAGACCATGATGTAAGCCCGGCAATTAAAATTGCCGTTGAACTAAGGCATACGTCTTATGAATACCTGGATGACCAGCACTTGGACTATCGTGACACTCAAATAAGATTTGGCGCCTAGTGTCTGAGTCCTTTGGCACACATACTCTACCTTTGTGGAGTAAGTAGCCATCATCAATGGAAAAATTCTTCCATTTCTTAAGCTCTTCCTGAGTAGGGGTGGAGCTCTGTGTGTTGGAGTTTCTATCTGCACGTGCAGAGACATGTTGATCTGGCTGTTCAGAGACATGTGAGTGTGAGGGATCCCTTTTTAAAACTGCACTCCACACTTTAGCATATGATTGATCTTGTGCACACTTGCCACGTAATGACTCCAAAAATCCACTCTTTAGTTCCGTGAAAGCAAGTGAATTAATTTGAGGCATCCGACTTAGTGCATCCGCTACTACATTATATCGCCCCTTGCAATATTGTAGCTTACAATCATAATCTTGATTTTTGCCCATCTAGCTTTACGGCCCTTCAAGTATGTTTGAGTAGTAAACCATCTGATACTCTCATGGTCGAAAACTACTTCAAACTCGGCACCATATAAATAGTGTCGCCACTTTCGTAAAGTGTGAATTATGGCATAGAACTCTCTCTCATAGACATAATAATTCTGTTGAGCTCTATCTAACTTTTTACTTTCAAAGGCTACAGGTCTTCCCTATTGGAGAAGTACCACACTGATGGCTTTATCACTAGCATCAGTCTCTACCACAAACAGCTTAAGTGGGTCGACGATTGCTAGGATGGGAGCAGTGGGTATAGCTACCTTGATCTGTTCAAGATTGCGTTTTTGGGCTTCTTTCCAAGAGAAGGTCTTACCTTTTTCTTTAAGTTGATCCGTCATAAGAACAGTGATTTTGGCATAGTCATGGATATACTGTCGATAAAATCCAGCCATGCCTAAGAATATTTGAAGCTCCTCAACCGTGTTGGGATGTGGCCATCGAAGAAAGGTAGCGACCTTGTTAGTGTCCATCTTGATGCCAGAATAAGAGATCACATGATTGAGGTAATGTATCTCTGTTTTAAAGAAATCGCACTTGCTTTGCTTAGCATACAGCGCGTGAGCTCGTAGCTGTTCAAACACTAATCGTAAGTGTTCTATGTGTTCATCTTCAGTCTTACTGTAAATGAGAATATCATCAAGGAAAACCACAACAAATTTTCCAAGATAGGGATGTAAGACACTATCCATGAGTGTCATAAATGTAGTTGGAGCATTGATTAGACCAAAAGGCATAACCAAAAATTCAAAATGCCCGAACCGTGTTCTAAAGGCAGTTTTGGAGATATCTTGCAGTAGGATACGTACCTGGTGGTATCCTGAACGAAGATCTATCTTTGCATAGTATCTTGCCCTGTGGAGTTGATCAAACAACTCATCCACTCGAGGCAGAGGGTAATTGTCCTTGATGGTAATCGCATTGAATCTACGATAATCTACGCACATGCGCATAGTACCATCTTTCTTTTTTACCAATAGAATTGGTGATGCCCAAGGCAAAGTTCTAGGTCTAATGAAACCACGAGCGAGGTAGTCTGCCAACTGACTCTCAAAATCCTTGGCTTCTTTAGCACTCATACGATAAGGTGGTTTACTCACCGGTTTAGTGCCTGGCAAGACTTCTATGCCATGCTGCACATCACGTGTAGGGGGTAAACCCGGTGGTAAATCACTTGAGAACACATCACTATACTCCATGAGTAAGTGAGTCAGCTTTTTCCGTGCAAAAGGAGAAAGTAAACTAGAGTTATGCTGGGATGGAGAATCTTGTAATTCTTGTAATGTTTGTTTTACAATAGTTGCACATTGTTCTATAGAATTAAAATTGAGAGCACTTTGCTCGTTAGATTTTTTAATGCTTTGTTTATCAGTAGAATTCATTGCATGTTGCATACCATTAGAATTCATTGCACTTTGCATACCATTACTGGAATTCATTGCACTTTGCTCTTGAGAATTCACAAGACTTGGAGACAAGCAGTAACACAAAAAGACTTCATCTATTAAATTTGCTTTATGCAAAATAGAAAGCTCAACTGTACATATAAGAGGTGCAGATGGTATATTTTTCTCACCAAGCAAAAGCACATGTTTACCATTGGCCATAAAGGATAAGGAGTTGTGTTCATAACTAGTGTGCAATGTGTTTCCTAAACCATGCAGCCACTCCCATCCTAAAACTACATCAGTACGATCCATGTTCATAACTTGGAAGTCAAGGGTCATAATATGATCTTGAACACTAAGCTCAACCCCTTGAACTACCGTGTCCCCTACTTCTTTATCATTCCCAGACATTTTCTCGCTCCACCACATACTTGTGAGAGCAGGGAGTCTGTGTAAGCTTCAATTTCTTGACTAGCTTATAGTTCAAGAAGTTATGAGTTGCACCATCATCCACTAAAATACGAACACGTTTTCCGTTAATAGTGTCATGCATGCGAATCAAATCATGGGGGCCAAAGGTGGGCTGCCACATTGAAGCAGGCACACAACACTTGTCCTTTTCTTCCATATGACGAACCTATACAACACAATATTTAGGAGATGAATCTAATGTGAGGTGTTGCACCGTGTGCATGGCCTTTTCTTTGCCTTGCAAAAGAGGACAATCTTTCTTGTTATGTTGATCCAAAAGACATCTAAAACACAAATTGTGTTTCTTTGCACGCTCAAAATCAGCAGTGCTTAGAGACCCACATGGAGTATCTCATGATTGCTTAGGCTTCTTAGCCTCTTGTGGATGTGAAGAGGTAGATTGTCTCTTATGCCTCTTGGAACGTGTGGGAGATCTACCTCTCCATTGGCTCTTAGCCACATTGCTCTTAGCAAAAGTATTCTTAGAGTAGGGAACATTTCCTTTCCTCTCTTGGTCATCATCATATCATTGTGCATGACTAATGGCTTCTTCCAAAGTTTTTGGATGTTGGGTCTTGACATGAAGACGATAGTCTTTGTCAAGACCCCTATTAAAACCCCGTATCTTTTGGAATTCATCTAGACCTTCTAGTTTTAATATGATTTCCCGATACTTTGAAAGGTACTGTGTGAGAGAGAGGCCAGACATGCGGTATGCATCCCATGCTAACCAATTCTTATTTTCTTCCTTGGAGTCCAAAAACTGTTTGGAGACAGAAACTTGAAAAGTAGCCCAAGACAAAGAACGAGCATCTATTGGAAATGTCATCCACCACTTATAGGCCTTGCCTTTAAGAGATAGACTTGTTTCCACATCCGTGTTTATATTCGAGGTGTGTCTCAATCTATGAATATCACTCCATTTGTGTAAGAACGTATTGACCGCATCCTTGTTGCGATCACGCTCTTCCCCGTGAAACTCAGGAATGGTGATATTCTTAAGTAATGCATTGCTACCTTCTGCATCTTCTGCAGCACTTGTCTCTTGGACTCCTTGAGTCGTACGAGCTTGGTTCCCTTGAACCGTGCCACTTGTGGCTCCTTGAGTTTTTTGTGAATTCATAAATTTCACAAGTAACTCTGTAAGATTGGTAACATTTACATTGAGTGCAAAGAGGTTTCTTTCAAGTACGCTTTGGCGATGTTCCAAAGTCTTGAAATGTAAGACCTAGGGAACTGAACATAGGATCCTCCACCCTACCACCCTTATATAGGCCTAGCTCCTAGCTCTTGCCCTAAGTAGATCCCCAGTCCACACTAGTCCAGTCCAGGCCCATGGCCTAGGTCCCTGACCCCCTAGGTTAGGCCTTGCTTGTAGGACCCTTGTCTTGACATTACTCCTCCCTTAAGGAAGATTTTTCGTCCTCGAAAACACAAGTAGTAATATCTTCTTAAGGATACTGATGTTTTCTTTATTGACGTCCCATACGTGAGCCAGTTGGCTGTATGACCGATAGTTGGTGCAGTATGGAGGTTCAATGAAACCAAGAGAAACATCTTGATTCTCAACATTGTTGTCCTTTTGCAACCACTTGGGTCTAAATGGTAACCCCATTTATAACTCACTTGAGTACTGTAAAGGAGTAACCACAACTAAGAGTTGTCCAAATGCATAACCACTTTTCAAATCTTCTGAAGGTATTGGAATAATGCAAGGACACCTTGGCATAACTTTCCATGCAGTTGTGAGCCAGATTTCCTACTCGCGTGAGTATCTTGAAAAGTTCATAGATAGGGAGTGTCCTCTTGTTAGAATTCTGAATAGTTTGGAACACAAGAGCTACATGTTCATCCCGAATGAAGGTTACTTGCCAACATACTTTGTCAGCACACCTGGTAAGTCCTTGACGTATGAAACTATTGAAACAATCTCCAACCCCACCACAACAGGTGTTCAAAGTTGAAAACCGTACTTAAGAAAATTCTAGAATAGGGAGAAAATCATCTATTTAGAAATGTGTTGTGCTAACGTATTCTCTTAGTAGATCCTTTAGCAAAAGAAATATTTGTAAGTTGCCCATCCAACACGAGATGAATAGCAGCCGTAAGAGTGAGGTGTTGTTCCCCAATCACTTACAGACAGTCTTCCCTGACTGTCGATAAACTAGGACTCAATCATTGAGTATCCAGCCATATATTTTATATGGAGTGAAGACAACCAACTAGGTTGAAAGCGGGTGGACTGGAGTAAGCTCCTAGAGTTTAGACCATCCAACCATAGACACCCATCCTGAGCCAGTGCCTTGTATGGCAGGGTGTAAACGCATAATAAATCTGTAGGAGAGATTGCACATGCAGTGCAAAAAGGTGCAGAGAGAATAAAAGTCCATGAATTGGCATGCCGCTCCAAATAAATCAGTGTTAAACACTAGGGCCCATAACACCTAGTGTGCATGCATTTAACACAAATTTATCCAAACCGCAATTCCATGACGAGACTTTCCACGGTACGTAAGTGAAAGCCTTTTAACAAGAGTTGGACCATAACAGAATGTGAAAGATCAGTCACACCTAGGTACCAACCATGAGACATTCTCAGTAACTTAGCATACTTGGCTATCTATAGAAACAACCCTCCATTAAGGTGGTTTCAAAGCATTTGTCAATCGCAACAAATCTGTACTGAGTACCCGACAATTTCTGGCCACTAAAATTGTTCCTGATATGGTGTGCTCTAGATGGTCTAATAAATGGGTGAGACCAGCATGTAGGGACTTTATCGTGACACATCATTAAGAATTAGGTGCCAGTGTCAGTCCCAGAGACTCATATTCGCCACATGTGGAATATGTCTCAAATAAGGATGGCCGAAAAAAGCAACATCCATCAAGTACAAGATATACTTGTGTGTGGAGAAACTGCAAAACACTCCGCGACAAGAGTGAGAGGGACCCTCATTATCTTGCTCCGCACTAGCTAAACCGAACTCCTTGAGTTCCTAGACCATGTCGTATCCCATGTGACAACATGTACCAAATGGAACCCTACAAGTAGGTTCGTAACATAAGACAAAAAGATAGATTGGACACTTGGCCCAAAATACTTTGTGCCAACATTCCCTTGGCATGGCTCTGTAACATTCAAGCGTACTTAGACATATTGAAAAACCAAGCAAAGCATACTAGAAATGGAATAACACCAAATCAATAGATGTGTACCTGGAGATTTGAACGTAATGTACACTTACCTGTATTCAAATAGAGAGGAGCACGTCCCCTACCTGAAAAAACAAACAGCATTGCACTGGGAACCCTGGCTGTTGCCTTTGCAATCCAAGCCCTTGGATTAGAATCTACGTAGTCAAACCCCTTGGTAAGACTCTTTGTAGAAACTGCTCAACTAGCAGATAATGGTAACCAACATAGTCAACCGTGTACAGAATGATTGGAATCAACTTGAAAAGTGTGTCCATCCGCTATCGCGTTTGGTAGATCATGGAATTCTTTCTTTGAAAGTATAACTAGGAGAGATCAACTGTGATCCTCAATGCAGATCAAACTGTGATCCTTAATGCCTATGCGGTGATGTAACAATCACCCGCCGGAGCTTACCCCAAAACAGTATGTCCATAGACAATCCATAGTGCTATAGAGAGAGCAGGAAATCCACACAAGTGAATTGCCGAACTCTTATGGACAGCCATGCTGTTGTAACTGATTGCTACATCTATACTTTCTTGTGGAGATCAGCTACTGCTGCTGCTGTGAGTTGAAGATTATCAAAAACTCAACTTGAATGTCGCAATGAAAGCATGTAGTGCAAAAATGACACCCTAAACATCCGTAATGACCAGAATCTTGCTTGTCCATTGACGTCGATGTGTACTTTGTGACGTACTTCTTTGGGAAGATCTTGAAAACAATCACCCAAAGAATGCCAATAGTTGGGTCTTACCCTTGGCCTGACAACGGCTCTTAGCCTGTTTGGCGCATAGGCCTTATGAAAAATAGTGTTCAATTGATGAACCGATGAAGACTAATTTGAGTATCATCTTAGCCATGTGCTAGTTGTGAGTTAGAGCACCTTGGCTCAAGCTGACTCACAAGCAAAACCTGTATCAAAAGCTTCTCAGAAGAGTTTCATTTTTTTCTTAAAGAGAGAGATGGAGAACGAAAAGAAGAGCATGCTGGGCTGAGGAACTTTCCTTAAATTTCTAGTGTGTGTGTGCCCAGAATGTGTGCTCTTAGACATCTTATGCCTGACTGGTAGTTTATCCGATAAGCATGCAACAATCGCCTGTATAATGTTGTCATCGAGAGAGGAAAGAGAAAAAACAAGCCACAGCTTGGGGCCACTTACCATGTATGGGGTCGTGACTTTACAAAAATGACTTAATATGTCACTTCGCCTGTGCAATAAGTCGAAGTTCTGTTTAGTGTTGTTGTAAACAATCCCTTTTCTAGTCTATCCGTGACATAGTTGCAAGTGTGATAGCGAAAGCGTAATTCACGAGGCGGTGGAATTGAATCCACCTAAGTAGCATGCCTTGCATCCCGTCAGGTAAGCCATTGCGGAGAGTGGTGTCCTCAACCGCCCGTGAGAACCAAAACCATAAGTGCCTTGCACAATTTATACTGGTAGGGATTTGATGAGATGATATCTTGATTAATGTAGGTGCCCCGAACTTGGTTGCCAACTGCTCTTGAAACCGAGTCAATCGTAGCAGGAATTAGAAGCCTTGTTCCATGTGAAATGGGCCAAGCATTTGGGTGTGCACAACAAACAATACTGTCCAAAGTAAATGCAAAACGTAAAATTGTAGAACCCGTGTATCATATACAACCTAATTCAGTGATCTTGCCTGCATCTCATAATGTTCTTGGCGGATCGTATAAGCCGAGATGATGTGACTAGTCGTACCAAAAATGACTATAGAAAAAGAAATTTGAGGCATAACAGTACCCAATTCAAAAAACTTACAATACGCTGAAAATCCATTCAAGTATGAGAAAATGGATAAGCATAACATGTTCAAAAGCCATATAACTATTGTGCCGTGCACCAAAACTAGAGTTTATGTCAAACTTTCACGAACTCATGCATCATGCTTAAGTTGTCGGACATGTTGATACTGTTTTTTTTGATACGTTCCTAAGCAATGAAAGCATAATTTTTGACGTTTTGCCCGTTGGAAGTCTTCTTGTGAGAGTCGCTTCCTGACCACGTTGGTCACGACCAAATCTGTATCGACAACCGATTTCTCTTGTACCTCCTAGACCTCTTTGGTCATAATTGTTGGGTAGACAACCCCTTGGGTTGCTGGCAAGTGAGAAGCTGATTTTGGTAACATATTGTAAATTAATCGTGTGAGGTTGTCCACTTGCGTAACCAATATTTGGACCCGTACATCTAGCTTGCGAAATTGTGTCTCAAAAGTTTGCCAGTTCTGTCAAGTGACGAGCTCACTGGCATCCGGCAAGTTACTAGCATCCTCCAGAATATCAAACACGCTCTGAGGAGGAGGTGTAGATACTCCCGGAGAGAAAGATAGACTACTTGGGTATGCATTATCCATCCCAGTTGCCACGTGGGTACCCTCCGTGAGAGTATCCGGCCACACGGCATCCACAGGTGAAACAGATGCCAAGCATTCAAAATCAAACATGTGTTGATCATCAATTTCCGCACTCATGGCGAATCCGTGTTGTGCGAACAAAAGAGAAAATAGTACCTTAGAGTACAAAAAAGTTTGTAGCCATATCGAACACAGAGGCTGGTGATGAGCCGTACGAACTTCGCCCGCGGTTGTAAAGAAGGTGAATTTCAAGCCACGGTAGAATTCGTGAAGAGTTGAAATCGCCGAGGAACTTCAAATTGCCGATGACATTGAAGGTGTCGAATAAGTCGAGCTTCCCAACGAACTCCTGGCATCAGATGCAGTCCCGCAAGTTGCAAGTCACCGTATGCGGACTTGATGAAGGATCGTGCAAATGTTGGTTGCCAAATTTTGGTCCACAATTTTGGGTCTTCAGGACCCGTGGAGCGTCAAAAAATAGCAAAAGAACAAGCGTCCAAATGCACTGTAGATAATTGGAAATTTTGCAAGTGCTGAAATTCTACTGAAAATAGAGGTCTTGCCGACAAAGGGACCCTTGTCGGTATGCCGAGCCTTGCCGAGCTTCACAAGAGGGAGGGGGGGTACCTCGCTGTGGGTACCGTCCCCTGTTTGGTGAAATTTTTTTTTGGCCTCTAACCCCAAATGGGTTGGGCGCCCATGGGGTGTGAAAAAAGACCTTACACAGGCGATGGCAGCCTGCCGATAGGCAATGCGAGAGCAAGCGGAGGTGAGGGGGAGCGCTGCAAGGATAATTGGGCGCCGCCCCTATGTCGAACCCTGCTCAGAATCCTAGGGCACTCGCGTTGAGCCAGTCCGGGGTCGATATGCAACAGCTTCACTCGGCGGCTCTCCTTGCCAAGGGCGCTTGCCCACGCAGTCCCGCCTTTGTCGTCCCCTTCACAGGAGATGGTCTCCACGGCCTTGGTGACCCTGACATGCAAACAACATGCAAGACCACGGCTGTGCCTTCCCAAATTTAGAAACCTTGCTCTGATACCACTGTAAGACCTAGGGAGCTGAACATAGGATCCTCCTCCCTACCGCCCTTATATAGGCCTAGCTCCTAGCTCTTGCCCTAAGCGGATCCCCAGTCCACACTGGTCCACCAGTCCAGGCCCTTGGCCTAGGTCCCTGACCCCCTAGGTTGGGCCTTGCCCATAGGACCCTTGTCGTAAGATGAAAGAAGCCATATCTACAAGCCCATGATCTCCTAGATCATCATCATCATGCATATTAGTGTAAGCAACACCCGTGGTGCCCTGATTTTGACTACGTGCTCAAAATCAAATGTGTGTGTAGGTGGGATATTTTCATTGGCCATGGTAAACACACACTAATGCAAAGAGAGAAAAAGAAACAAAAACTTGTACCTTGAGAAATTGAAGTCTTTGTGTTTTGTATGCTTATTGATTTGCGTTGCTTGCGAACCTCGCCTTGCGAGAATTTGAGTGCTTCACTTGTCCTTCCTTGTAAGAACACCTTTGATGATTATTCACAAAAACTCGTCGTTTTTGTGAAGACTTTTCTTCACTTTGAAGCTACCTCCTTGAGGAAAAAAAGAATTTTTGAAAGAAAGCTTGGCTTCCTCCGAGAAGTGAAAAGGAAGGGTAAAGCTACTTCCTTGAAGTTTAAAGCTTTCCCTTTCCTTCTAGTTTTCCTTTCAACACAAGTAGACTATCTTTCCTTGTTATACACAACAAGGGCAAATAGCTTGATGGTAAAGTGTTGGCCTCTTACCCTCACGGGGTGGGTTCAACCCTCCTTCATGCAAGGGTTAAGTGGGCCTTCCTATGCGTGCAACCAACAGAAGACTTCGGAGCCTCAATGCCGTCGAGTTGCCAATCGAGTTTGCCTTGGTCGCCCGCCTTAGTTGTTTGTCCACATGCTGCTCGCAGAGGAAACTGTGCCTGTCATCTTTTTGTTGCACAGTGGAGGCGTCACTGTCTGCGGAACGTGGGAGATAAGCAGAGCGTCGCACGCACATGCAAGGAGCTTTTAGCTGTCTCCCAAAAATAGCTCGGATATCAGTGAAAGGGCGGTGGTAATGCGTGTGCTAGTCTCCACCCAACCATGCTATCTTATAGCCTCCCCCTAGAGTACACACTGTGCGACCGTGCCAGTGGCCTTGCCCATAGGACCCATGTCCTTACACTTATCTATGATGATATGAAAAGTGAAGCTCATATACGCCATTGTATGATGGAGGACGTGTGTCTAGATTGAAGGCGCTCCTGGTTCTTCTCAACATGCAGGTAAAGTTTGGATGGAGTGACACTAGTGTCACAACGTTTTTCAGGTAATCTATTACAATGTGTTTACTTGAATAAAAAACTTTAGATGTATAATGATCTGATAGACTACTTACACAAGTGTACCGTATTTTTTTGGTTGTATAGATTGCTCAAAGAGCACATATTGCCAATTGATAATGTGATGTCAGATTCCAAAGAGGAAGCAAGAAAGATCTTGCAAAACTTGGGGATGGATTACAATTCGATTCACGCTTGTCCTAACGACTACATTCTTTTCAGAGGGGAGTACATAGAGATGGAGAAGTGCCCGTAATGTAATTCCGAGATATATCGAGTAGATCTCCACGAATAAAAATTCCACAAAAGGTTTTGCGACATTTTCCTCTCCTTCCTCGCATCAAGCATTTCTTTGAATGTAAGTCCATGGCCACCCTAGCATCATGGCACAAGGAGAATAGATCTTCGGATGGTGTGCTATGGATTCCTACAAATTGCGCAGCCTGAAAACATATAGACGATACATGGATGGATTTTTTTAGGGAAGCTCAAAATTTGCACAAGGTCTGGCTATGAATGACGTAAATCCATTTGGTTAGAGATCAACATCTTACAGTGTATGGCCCATTGTCATCGTCAACTACAACATTCCCCCATGTTTGACTACTAAGAAGGGGCACCTGTGGCTAAGCTTGATTGTGTCGGGGCGGTATAAAGTGAAGAATATGGATGTGTATCTTCATCCACTATTTGAAGAGCTACAACAATTGTGGATTGTCATAGAAGTGGTGGATATGAGCCGACACACAGGTTGACGGAATGCTTTGATCAGAGGCATTCTAATGTGGACCATGCATGACTATCCCAGACTAACAGAATGCTCAGGTGATTTACACTCAAACTCAAACACTCTAAATCTTGGTTTTTCTTAAGCTTATCTATTGTCATGTGTATACATGTAGGGCTTCAAACAAGCAGATACAGAGCATGTGTCACATGTGGACCTAGACTTAATGCACGTCGGGCGCCCTCATTGAAGAAGCAAATCTACGAAGGTCATCAAGCGTATCTTCCAGAGAATCATGAGTTACGCGACGGTTTTTTGGGAAGAGATCCACCGAGGATGTCTGCACAAGCATGGTTAGAGCAGAAGGAGATGTGTGATGACGGTTTGCCCCCAACGATGAAGAGACTGTACGAGTTACCATATTGGCCTAGACTCATGATCAATCACTTGCTCGATCAAATGCATATATTCAATAATGTGGGTAATCTACTGTGGGACCATCTGACCGGTAAGAAAGATACTTTGGGATCCAGAGTTGACCTTAGAAATGTGGATTGTATGGAGCAATATTGGCCGCAGACAGCATCCGATGGAACAATTAAACTCCCTAAAGCGCCATGGATTTTGACAGGAGCCCAAGCACGCAAAGTAAAAGAGATCATTCAATCTGTGTGGACCCCCACTCGCGTAATGCACTTGCGTCGAACGTTTTCACTAAAGAAAGAAATCTTACCGGTTTGAAGTCACATGACTGGCATAAAATGTGTCAGGTATGTTTGAAGTGGAATATATCATAGCATGAATTGTGTAACACTACAAGAGGCTATTCATATTAGCGATGCTCATACAGCGACGCTCAAAAAAAAAAATTCCCGGCGTCGCTATGAGCGTCGCAAATTTACAAGTAAATTTGTGACGCTCATAGCAACGCTCATAGCGACGCCGGCTGGGCTAAAAAAAATAACAGAGAGCGCCCAAAAACTCAGATCTCAGATCTGAGTTTTTCGGCGCCCTCAAGCAAGGAGCAGGTAACGCTCTCCCTCTCTCTCTCTCTCTCTCTCTCTCTCTCTCTTTCTTCTCCACACACACACACACACACACACACACACACACGAGGAGAGGAAGGAGAGCCAGGTATGCTCCTTCCCTCTCCTCACTCTCATGTTCCCTTCCCCTCTTTCTCTCTCCCTCTCTCTCTCTCTCTCTCTCTCTCTCTCTCTCTCTCAAAAACACTATGTGTGTGTGTGTGTGTGTGTGTGTGTGTGTGTGTGTGTGTGTGTGTGAGAGAGAGAGAGAGAGAGAGAGAGAGAGAGAGAAAGAGTACAAACATAAACAAAAACGCACACACACATACATAAACAAAGAATGCACACACACATTGAGAGAGGAAAAGAGAGAGAGAGCATGCATGAACAAAAAACGCACACATTGAGAGAGGAAAAGAAAGAGAGAACATGCATAAACAAAAAACGCACACATTGAGAGAGGAAAAGAGAGAGAGAAAACATGCATAAACAAAAAAACGCACACACATTGAGAGAGAAAGAGAGAGAAACTAATTTAACGTCGTAGGAAACTAATTAAAATTAAAAGACCTAAAGATCTAGCCGACGAGGAGTTGAACTCAAGACCTATTATTCAAGAGGAAAATGGCATAACCAATCTATCATAATTGGCATGGGTGATAGAAAGGTTATACCATTTATCTCTTTTTATTGGCACACACATCCACACACGCGCACACACACAAGAAGAAGAGAGTTATAACGTCGTAGGAAACTATCCTAAAAGACGTTAAAGATTAGGTTAGATGTAGACTTGCGTTAAATTAGATTTAGGTTTATTTAAGTTAAATTAGATTATATTTAGGTTTATTTTTAGTTAGATTTACGTTTATTTACGCTAGATTTAGATTTACGTTATATTAGATTAGATTTAGGTCTCCATAGACTACGATGCCTGCATGAAGCGGGTGAAGAAAGCCCTCAATGGAATATAGAGTATTGCTGCCTTCACTCATGGTGGGCTCCGTCGATCCAAAAGTACTGGTGAAATGTCTTCAGAAGATAGGGAAGAAGGTGGATCTTCAGGGCGGCAAGAGTCACTACATCCCCGACAATGACCATCTAGACAACCTCTAGTCATTCAACAGCAACTTCAAAGTTAGTAACAAGAGCAAGAACGATCCAAAGGGCCAATTGCTGTCGTCAGATGTGCATGGAGATGAGGCAGCGTCACCGCCGGAAGTTAACTCTCACATCTTTAGTGATGAGAATGCCAACTCTTGCCGAGTTATGTGAAAAATTATGTGTTAAATCAGTTTTAAGGTTCTTATAATCCCTGTTAATTTAGTTCTTTGTTTTTAATATAACATAATTTACGTTAGATTTAGATTTATGTTATATTAGATTAGACTTAGGTTTATTTAGGTTTACCCACACACACACACATACACACACACACACACACACACACAAGAAGAAGAGAGTTTTAACGTCGTAGGAAACTATCCCAAAAGACGTTAAAGATTAGGTTAGATGTAGACTTACGTTAAATTAGATTTAGGTTTATTTTTAGTTAGATTTACGTTTATTTATATTTACGCTTATTCACGTTAGATCGAGTCCACGCAAGAACTACTTACGGTTTAGGGTTTAGAGTTAGACGAACAGTGAAAAGATCTACTGTGAAAAGATGTTAAGATGTTGTGAAGTGCTACAGCTAGAGAAGAGGCAAAGGGGTTTTGTCCACTACATGTAGTATCATGTAGACGTGGGTCTGTAGATTTCTTGTACACACAAATATAGGTATTGACCAATAAAGACGAGATTATAACCCGGTGGTTCTGATCTCCGTGCACCTCTAGACCGAGGTGTACGGGGATTGGACATGACTAGAGAATGTGAGGTAGAGAGAGAGAGAGAGAGAGAGAGAGAGAGAGAGAGAGAGATAAGACGAATAATGCCAATAGAATATTAAATTTGTTGTCTAGGTTATAAGATTTTTATCCTCATTATGAGTAGTGACGAGGATGTGGGACCGTCCAACCGAAACACCTATCTCTCAACGAGGGTCTTATGTCCTTGTAATCAATGCAAGCATGCTGTGCGACGGACAAGACGTGTTTCTTTGCAGCATGTTCGCGAATTTGGCGAGTTCGATCCATCTATTATAGATCGAGTTGTTGCCAATTATAACTCGTCGGACTCTGACGCTGGCCAACAAGCAGCAATCTTGCAACCCAATAGACGTGTTCGCAGGCGCTTTGGTCAAGCAGCATATGTGAGGCCACAAGATGTAGCCTCTGACAGCTCGGGGGATGATCATGCAGAGCACATTCCCAACGAGGCAATGTTTGAGCCCGAGATTGATGAAATGATCGAGACGATCATGGATTCAGAAAGGCTTATCTATGATGATATGAAAAGTGAAGCCGATACGCCATTGTATAATGGAGCACGTATGTCTAGATTGAAAGCATTCCTGGTTCTTCTCAACATGCAGGCAAAGTTTGGATGGAGTGACACTAGAGTCACAGCGCTTTTCAGGTGATCTATTACAATTAGTTTACTTTAATAAAACTCTAAATGTATAATGATCTGATAGATTTTTACACGAATGTATCGTATTTTTATGTTGTGTAGATTGCTTAAAGAGCACATACTACCAGCTGACAATGTGATGCCAGATTCCCGAGATGAAGCAAGAAAGTTTTGCGAAACTTGGGGATGGATTACAATTCTATCCACGCTTGTCCTAATGACTGCATTCTTTTCAGAGGGGAATACATAGACATGGAGAAGTGTCCGAAATGTGATTCCGAAAGATATCGAGTAGATCTCCACGAGACAAAAATTCCACAAAAGGTTTTGCGACATTTTCCTCTGCTTCCTCGCATCAAGCATTTCTTCGAATGTAATTCCATGGCCGCCCTAGCATCATGGCATGAGGAGAATAAATCTTCGGATGGTGTGCTACGAATTCCTGCAGATTGCGCAGCCTGGAAACATATAGATGGAACATGGTCGGATTTTGCCAGGGAAGCTCGAAATTTGCGCTTAGGCCTGGCTATGGATGGCGTAAATCCATTTGGTCAAAGATCAACATCTTACAGTGTATGGCCCGTTGTCATCGTCAACTACAACATTCCCCCGTGGTTGACTACGAAGAAGGGGCACCTATGGCTAAGCTTGATTGTGCCAGGGAGATATAAAGTGGAGAATATGGATGTGTATCTTCGTCCACTATTGGAAGAGCTACAACAATTGTGGATTGGCATAGAGGTGGTGGATATGAGCCGACACACTGGACGACGGAATGCTTTGATCAGAGGCATTCTAATGTGGACCATGCATGACTATCCCGGGCTAACAGAATGCTCAGGTGATCTATTGACACTCCTCACTCAGACACTGTAAATCTTGTTTTTTCCCATAGTTGATCTATTATTATGTGTATACATGCAGGGCTTCAAACAAGCGGATACAGAGCATGTGTCACATGTGGACCTAGACTGAATGCACATAGGGCGCTCTCACTGAAGAAGCAAATCTACGAAGGTCATCAAGCGTTTCTTCCAGAGAATCATGTGTTACACGACGGCTTTTTGGGAAGAGAGCCACCAAGGATGTCTCCACAAGCATGGTTAGAGCAGAAGGAGATGTGCGATGACGGATTTCCTCCAGGGATGAAGAGACTATCTCTATGGTACGAGTTACCATACTGGCCCCGACTCATGATTAATCACTTGCTCGATCCAATGCACATATTCAAGAATGTGGGTAATCTACTATGGGACCATCTGACCGGCAAGAAAGATACTTTGGGAGCCAGAGTTGACCTTAGAAATGTGGATTGTATGGAGCAATATTGGCCGCAAACAGCGTCTGATGGATCGATAAAACTCCCTAAAGCACCATGGATTTTCACAGGAGCCCAAGAACGCAAAGTAAAAGAGACCATTTGATCTTTGCGGACCCCCACTTGCGTAATGCACTCGCTCCGAACGTGTTTTACTAAAGAAGGAAAGCTTACCGGTTTGAAGTCACACGATTGGCATAAAATGTGTCAGGTACGTTCATAGTGGACTTTAATATCATTGCATAAAATGTGGACTTTAATATCATTGCTGCACATACTTTATAGTTTATTTTACCGGTTGCCATTGAGGGATGTTTGTCTCTCGACATCCGTAACACAATCTACAAACTTGCAAAGCTGGTGCAATGGATCTCACAAAAGGAGATCAACGTAGACTCCATACCATTCGCCAAACTAAATGCTGCGGATCTTGTGTGCATGTTTGAGAAACATTTTCCTACTACCATGCTAACCATTCAGGTGTATCTTCTTGTTCACATAGTTGATGAGGTGGAAATAGCTGGCACAGTTCATTCCAGATGGATGTTCTTCTTAGAACGTTTCATGAAAACGCTTAAGGGATATGTGCGTCAAAAGGCACGTCCGGAGGGTAGCATGGCAGAAGATTGGTTGGTATCAGAGTCCCTAGTGTACATTGGAGAGTGGCTAGACGGATTTGATAAAGCCTGGGACACGCTATGGCGAACCATAGATGATGAGCGCATATCTGGGATTGTCATGTGCAATCTTGGTGTTGAGAAGAAGATGACGGAAGATCTAGAGGCTAAAATCAACCGATTTTGCATGCTTCACAATCTAGTGATGCAAAAGTGGATTTCACAATATGAGGATGCAAAGCAAGAGCGACAAAGGGCACGAATCGAGTGGAGACGGGGAAGACGACCACCGATACACTATCCAACGGGTCTGGAGAGCCTACCAACATTCATGAGCTTAAGATGGTTGCACAACCAATTGAAAAGCGCACAACAATGCGGTGACGAAGTGACTTAGGAAGAGTGGGAGTACTCTCGGGGTTGCGCAACCAAGGTAAGTTTGCAATGTACGACTAGCTAGTGACTTTATTTCTAAACGTTTGAACGGCCACTCATAATCTTTGTTTGTTGTAGTATAAGTCATACACAGCAGCGTGGTGTAAAGGTCGACATTTTAGGGTGGAACGGATCGACAAAAAGCGTTTTACTCAAGATTGTGGAATCATGGCAAAATTTGAACAGTCTAGTCGACGACGTTCCTCTGATGCAGATCCTGTGGTGGCGGAACTCACTTACTTCGGCACGCTACAAGAGATTTTGAGGATCGATTACAGAGGATTTTTTGTCGACTTGTTCGACGTGCAATGGTTCAAGATAGTCATGGAGGGTCGCAACGCTACTGTGCGTAGAGGAGAGTCTGGTTTTCTTGAGGTGCATTCTACTAAGAAATGGACTGACCTAAGAGACACTTTCGTACTACCCGAGCATTGTGAACAAGTAAGTATGTAAATAGTTAACATCCCCCTTTTACAAGTTATGTGTTTGAAAGCTCTCATGTAAGTTATGTGGCTCTGGCAGGTAATATTTCATCCTACAAAGTCTACATCAAACTGGTGGTACGTCATAGAGGTAGCCCCTCGTAGTGCAAGTACGTATGAAGGCTACCATGTGCCAATCACAACGGCATCAATGGAGGAGATCAGAGAAGATGCTCAATCAGAAGCCGCTACGGTGGTGCCAGACGAGCATCAAGATGCTACTACTCTATATGGGGTGCATGCAGAGGAGCTACAAAATGAAACAGAGGATATGTGTTTAAACGGAGAGCTTTATATAGATATAGGAAGTTATGCTGAGTTATGCGAGGATGAGAGAGAGATCTCTTAAAGCCACAAATATTGTATTTGAACAATTTTGCTCCGTGTTGTAAAAGCTCTGGCTCTCTAAGTACCTTCCATGGTGTATAACGCTCTTTTCTACTCGCGCTCACATCTTTTGATTGAAAATTCTGAGTTTTCGACTTGCCTCTTCTATCACTCAATTCATTGCGTCATTGTATTTATATGCGTCATTACGTCATTGTATTTAATGGTCTTTGCGTCATTGTCTACTCTATTCATTCAATATTAAGTTTAAATACTCGTGTGTTTAATGTAGGTATGGATGATGAGGAGTTTCTTTCTTCTTTGTCACCGCAGCAGAGACAGTGGTACGTGGAGCGTCATCGCTCGGGCGCATCATCGCGCGTTCCTAATCCATCCGCATCTCCCTCTCTTTCGGAGCATTCGGCGCGCTCCGAAGCTTCGGTGTCGACGAGACGATCTTCACACTCGTCTAGACACCAGCGCTCTAGTGGTGGCGATGGCGGTTGTTGTGGGGATTCCACCGCCGATGCCTCCACACCGCCTCGTGTTCGACGAGGCTCTTTACCCTCCCCTTCTTTGCCCGCCCCCACACCAGCCACAGCATCGCCATCTACGCCAGGTTTTGCGCGGTTGACTGTTCCTAGCATCTACACACCTGCAAACACAAGCGTTCCGAAGTGCAAAAAGCAATCAAGCATGGGTGAAATAGGCCAGATTGGCTGGCCAAAGAAGATTGGAAGAATGCAAAGAAAGCAGCGCGCGAGAATCCCGACAAGTGGAAGCAACAAAAGGATGCAGCTAGAGCGCGAGTAGAGGCAGGGAGCTCGCACCACTTGGGGAGCGCTGGATGGGCATCATTTGAGACCGATTTTGTAAGTGTTTTCGCATTGCTCTTTATGTTCAATAGTTTAGGGTTTATGAGTTTTTTAATTCTAACATAATGAAATCTTTGTATGTTTTGACAGTGGTCGATGACAGGACGTGATCCCACACCGTACGAGCGCGAGTACGCAGGCAGGAAGGGCTTAAACGCCCTGATGGACATTCTCAGTTCTCGCGGCGGCATGGTTAGTATTAGGGTTTACTCTTTTCTATTTTTTGTATTGTTTTATAAATGTCGTTATATGTTTATACTTACTGAAAGCTGTCTTATTGTCTTTTTTTGCAGAATCTGATAGATACGCCGCTTGGACGCGATGAGACGTCTGACTAGACGACGTCAGTTTAGCCGTAGCTAGATAGCATTAGTTTAGGGTTTCTCATAGCTTATGTATCATGAGACGGATTTTATACGTCTTTTTGAACCATGTATATTATTACATTTGTCACCGCAGTTCATTTTGCCAATCAATTCTTTATGCCTATGATGTTGTACAATTGTCATTATTACATTTGCCAATCAATTCATTTTGCCTATGATGTGTACAATTGTCAATTTTACGCTTGTCAATTTTGCAAACAATGCGTCTTGTGGGTGACTATTTTGGGTCTATTACCTACCCTTGCACTTTTTTTTAAAAAGTGAATCAAGTACAATATGGTTGATGGGTGGCAGGGCATTCAATGCCCTGTCACCAAAAAAAAATTCTCTCGGGCATCGCTATAACCGTCGCTATTTATGGCTCTGGAGCATCGCTATAGACTTCTGTGTAAACGTCGCTATAACCGTCGCTATGAGCGTCGCTATGAGTGTCTCTATATAGAGACGCTTATAACGACGCATATAGCGACGCCCATAGCGACGCTCTCGTAGCGACGCTATTAGCGACAGTTTTAGCGACGCCGAGGGTTATAAAAACCCAGTGTATTTCCGTCGTTAACAGCGTCACAAGAGCACACAACCTCTTGTAGTGTAACAAATTTGTGTGTGGACTTTAATATCATTCGTTTTGCAATTTATTTTATCAATGGTCATTGAGGGATGTTTGTCTTTGTCTCCTGACGTCCGTAACACAATCTACAAAATTGCAAAGTTGGTGCAATGGATCTCACAAAACGAGATCAATGTAGACTTCATACCATTCACCAAACTAAACGCTGTGAAGGTTGTGTGCATGTTTAAGAAACACTTTCCTACTAACATGCTAACCATTCAGGTTCATCTTCTTGTTCACATAGTTGATGAGGTGGAAATAGCTGACACAGTACATTCCAAATGGATGTTCTTTTTAGAACGTTTCATGAAAACGCTCAAGGGATATGTGCGTCAGAAGGCACGTCCGGAGGGTAGCATGGCAAAAGTTTGGCTAGTATCAGAGTCCCTAGTTTACATTGGAGAGTGGCTAGATGGATTTGATAAAGCCCAGGACACGCTATGGAAAACCATAGATGATGAGCGCATATCTGGATTTTCATGTGCAATCTTGGTGTTGAGAAGAAGATGACGAAGATCTAGAGGCTAAAATCAACCAATTTTGCATGCTTCTCAATCCAGTGATGCAAAAACGGATTTCACAATACGAGGATGCAAAGCAAGAGCAAACAAGGGCACGAATCAAGTGGAGACGGGGAAGACGACTACCGATGCATTATCCGGTGAGTCTGGAGAGCCTACCAGCATTTATGAGCTTAAGATGATTTCACAACAAATTGAAAAGTGCACAACAGTGCGGTGAAGAAGTGACTGAGGAGGAGTGGGAGTACTCTTAGGGTTGTGCGACCAAGGTAAGTTTGCAATGTACGACTAGCGACTTTCTAGATGTTTGAACGGCCACTCATAATGTTTGTTGGTTGTAGTATAAGTCATACATAACAGCATCATGTAAAGGTCAACATTTTAGGGTGGAACACATCAACAAAAAGCATTTTACTCAACATTGTGGAATCATGGAAAAATTTGAGCAGTCTAGTCGATGACGGTTCTCTGATGTAGATCCTGTGGTGGTGGAACTCACTTACTTTGTTGTCAAGGGATATGTGTTCGCTACGTGAGCCGGGCAGGCACCGGGCCTCTGGCTGTGGGAGGTGTGAAAGAGAGAGAACAAGAGACACTGACAACTATGCCAATCATCGCAATCATCAATTAATTGAATATTACTTTGAGTACAACTTAGTCCTTAGCCAAGGCAGGCTGTTAACAACACCGTCACTTGGATCATCTGCTTACGAGGAGTTTAAGCTCCCGTTTACAAGATTAACCGGGTCGTTAATGACACCGGACTTAACAAAATGCTAATTTAATCTCTAACGGATGACGGTGATGGAAATTTTCCTCCACTGCTTTATCTGCTTCAAATACTTCGCAGATTCTGCAAGATTCAACTCACTTCACTACCTCGATCATCCAGCTTCAGTTACTACCAAATTATGAAAAACGTGTTTAGTGAACCCCGCCAGACTCAAGTGCTCCAATTAATGATGCACACGGCTTGACCATTAAGCTCGCTTTAAGGAACCCTGCCAAGCTCAAGTATGCCTTACTCTGTCTCCACATGGAATGGCCGTCAAGTCCTTTACCTCAAGTTTTGGTAGCAGAACCAACTCAAAAGATGTAAAGATACTTCAGCATTTGTCCAAATAAGTCAGCTGGAAGCTAGCCATGTAATCTTATTGAATGCCTAACCAAAACTCTCCTGACTCAGCATAAATCTAGAGAACAAAACTTTGTACCATGAAACTTACTACAACAGATAACTGGTACTCTTCAAATCTGGAACTTGCACTTCAGTAGCCCCCGGGATCAAACAGGAACCCAATCATTTGTCCCATTGTGAGCATTTCTTTAAAAAAATTATACCATCCTCCAGGATCATAGGGAAAATACGAGAATTTCCAATCATTACAGCATAAACACAAATTAACCCACAAATCTTCATGCAAACCGCCTGGATCGTATGGCATATAAGTCAATTGCCCAGGATCATGCATATATATGTCTCCTCTTGGGTCAAAAGCTAGCTCAAAATCCCCTACATCATAGGGTAACATCAGATTCCATATAGCATCAGGTAGCACCAGATACTGCCATACCCCTTGTGCAACTGGCTCATCCAATTGTCGATCATCAGTCACATGTAAAAGCATTGGCAGTTTACCTTCACTCTCACTAGTATTGGAATCTCAATCATGCATATCTGAATACATCAAGTCTGGTAAAATCCTCTTCATTAGGCTCAAAAGATGCATATGAAAACAATTCTCTATCTTGTAGAGTCTCAAAATCAAGTGGTGCACCATCTAACAACTGCATCAGATCATCATTGACTACATCTGAACAAACTTTCTCATGCATGAATATAGATTGATTGGTATACTTAGCATCTGTATTTGAGAACCTTTCCAAAGCTTCATCCAATAAGAACATAAGATCTAGGTCCACCGCTTGAGAAGGTTCCTCAATCCTGTACATCTCACGTTGCTGCAATAAACAAGGATTTTCACATATGACATGCATACTAAACTCATCTTCTGCAGTAAACTGCTCTTCAAGTCTTTCACCCTCAGCCAGATACCTTTGCACTTCTATAGCACAAAGTTCAGCACGCACATTGAAAATTTCATCTACTGCCCTGTCTGTATCATCGGCACAATAAAAGCAATCATATTCATCAACAAGAGATTGCACTTCACTATGCACCCCCTCTGAATCATTATCAAGTTCATGATCATTCTACCATAGTGTGAGTCCTGTCTCACAAATTCTCAATAGAGAAGAAGTTTGCTCCCTCTCTAAATCACCATCATCAAATTAAGGATCAGTCTGCCAGATCGGTAGCTCTAGGTCACAGAAGCGTGTCAAAGGAGTCTGCACCCCCTCTGAATCATCATGATCACGTTCAAGATCAGTTTTCCAAATCGATAGCTGTGCTTCACTAAAACTTATCAATGAAGGAGTCTGCACCCCCTCTGAATCAAGCACATATTCTTGCTTAGCCAAGTCCTCAAAATCTGGTACATCCAAATTCAATAAATCTGGTATACCAAAATTCATGGTCCTGCTACTCTCAACAGCAACCTTGCTTTGACCTATGACATCTGTATCATTAATCAACTCTTTGCATGTACTAATATCTTCAATCACTTCTATGGAAGAATTTGTACCAGAGAAATTTTTCTCTAATTCTGAGTCAGTAGCAAAAGTATTAGCTGTAACCGAATCTTCCGGCATGTCTACTTGAATATGGTTGCACTCATTTAGCTGCAAAATTTCTTCTTCAGCTTTAGCCACTTCAATGTTTTGATCCCCTGATTTCTTTTCTTCATGTACTACAGGCATATGTTCTTTGCAAAATTCGCCTTCTGTATCTTTAAGCTGTAAAGCCTCGCCCTCAAAGACTTCCACTTCATGCACAACATCTACAAAACCCAACTTTGCATACACAACTTCAATTATATCTTCATCACTAGCCTGTAAGAAGGTAGCATCCTACACAATAAACACATCAATCAGAGCTTCTAACTTTGATCGTACTTGTCCTCGAATATCTGCGTAGTTTGGTAGACTTGAACTCTGTTCTTGATAGCTTTCATACTGCTCATAATGTACTTGCACAATAGATTATTTGAAATACTCCCAGTCATCATTGAAATATTTGATAACTTCTTGAATTTGCTCCTTTGCATCTGAACTCACTAACTGCTCAAAAGATTTGATCATCAACTCTTCTGGTATCCCTCTTACCTTGGTCTCCAGCTCATAGCACTCTAGGTAGCCCTCTGGATCGTATCCATCAAAGAGTCGTCTCTCGTCGTATACTGCATCTAAAGCTGCATCCAAAGCTTCATCCATCTGATTTTTCTTCTTTACGGTCTCTATTTCAAGCAGAGATCCTTGAACCAATTGAAGCATCTTTGAAAAGTCAAGAACTGTAGACTTATCATCAAAACTGTTTGCACTTAATTCTGCAATCATCTTCATCATCTGCTCTAAATTATCCATCTTTACCTCCCACCCCGGCTCGTTTCGCGTTCCGTTCACCAAAGATGTCGGGGGATATGTGTTCGCTACGTGAGTCGGGCAGGCGCCGGGCCTTTGGTTGTGGGAGGTGTGAAAGAGAGAGAACAAGAGACACTGACAGCTCTGCCAATCATTGCAATCATCAATTAATTCAATATTACTTTGAGTACAACTTAGTCCTTAGCCAAGGCGGGTTGTTAACCGCATCGTTACTTGAATCATCTGCTTACTAGGAGTTTAAGCTCCCGTTTTTACAGGATTAGCCGAGCCGTTAACGACACCGGATTTAACGAAATGCTAATTTAATCTCTAACGGATGACGGTGATGGAAATTTTCCTCTACTTCTTTATCTGCTTCAAATACCTCTCTAATTCTGCAAGATTCAATTCACTTCACTACCTCGATCATCAAGCTTCAGTTACTACCAAAGTGCATGCCTTCTCCTCTTTGGCTTGCTCTAGCCTCACTTGGAATCCCCTCTTGCTCTTGCTTCTCAGTAGGAGAGAATGAGAACATCTTCCTTCTTTCCATGCTTTCCAATCCTCAGTGCCTTTCCTTGCTTGCCGGGAATGAGAGGAATCTTCGGAGAGAGAGAGAGAGAGAGAGAGAGAGAGAGAGAGAGAGATATTTTCCCTCCTTGACCTTGACTTGAGCTTCTCACCTTGCTTGCTCGAGCCTTGGATTTGCTTGTAATCCTCTTCCTACCTTGGCTTGCTCAAGCCTCGACGAGCTTGCCCTCAAGCTTCTCCCATGAATCCCCTACTCGCCTTGTATTGCTCAAGCTACGGCAAGCTTCTTGCTCAAGCTCCTCGCCGAAGCTCCTTCTTCCGCTTTCTTCCCAAGCTCTCCCACCTTCCTTGTTAACTCTTTCTTCCTTCTCATGCAAGAATGCCCCCTATTAATAGCTCTCTTTTTCTCTAAGCAGTAACGCCAACGTCACTGCACGGAAACGTATATGATGATGTGGTAGTTGTGAATTTGACCTGAAAAGAACGATGCACCCCACAAAGTGATCACCAGGGATTTTAATTACGCGATGACGCACTTTGTTAAATGTTAATTATTGTTTTTATTATCACTATTTTTTTCATGTTAATAACATATCTAATGTCATGACCTACGAAAACCGGTAGAAAACGTAGAACCGGCGGGACAACCAACAATCCCGGCAGGCCCGGCGGGTTTAATATGAAACCTGGCGGGCTCAGCGGGACAACCAAGAATCCCGCCGGGCCCGTCGTGTACCCCCTCCATATTTGGCGGCTCCATATAACCCTTTTATAGACATCACATCACATCACCTCTTCCTCTAAATTTGGTCATCCTTTAAAATTTAGAAGAAAAACTAAAGGTAAAAAACTAAATAGTCTTTAAAAAAAATTAAAACTTAATGTAACTCTGATCATGGATCATTAGTTCTTTTTTGGACTGAACTGATTCTTGAAAGGAGTTAGAAAGGTGAATCTTTGGGTCGGTATCTCTACATTTGGGATGGACTGATCTCATGTTTGGTTCACCGTTATATTTTCTAAATTGATTGCTATATTGATTAGAACTTCTATCATGGGTCATTAGTTCTTTTTTGGACTGATCTGATTCTTGAAGCTCCAATCATGGGTCATTAGTTCTTTTTTGGACTGGACCGATTCATGAAAGGAGGTAGAAAGGTGAATCTTTGGGTCGATATCTCTACTTTTGGGATGCATGGACTGATCACATGTTTGATTCACCTCCGCTGTATTTGCTTGCTATTCCGATTAGAGCTCCAATCATGGGTCATTAGTTCTTTTTTGGACTGGACTGATTCATGAAAGGAGGTAAGAAGGTGAATCTTTGGGTCGATATCTCTACTTTTGGGATGGACTGATCACATGTTTGATTCACCACTGTATTTGCTTGCTATTTCGATTAGAGCTCCAATCATGGGTCATTAGTTCTTTTTTGGACTGGACTGATTCATGAAGGAGGTAGGAAGGTGAATCTTTGAGTTGATATATCTACTTTTGGGATGGACTGATTCATAAAAGGAGGTAGGAAGGTGAATCTTTGGGTCACCTCAGCTCCAGTTGCCCAGTCCAGTGTGGATCTGCAATCGACTCAAACTTCAATGTGCCATAACTTCTTCATCGTAGCTCCAATCGACGAGCCGTAAAGACAGGCCACTAGTGCACTTTAAGCACTATAGTTCTAGATCATAAACTCCCATCTATGCTCACTTCAAGAATAGTCCTTTTTAGCATAATTAAGGCATCAATAGGCCCTTTTAAGCTGCATCTGGCGTACATTAATCATTAAACTTGACCTATTATCAAGCCATGATCATTGCTCACTAAATGTGTAGGCTTCAAAGAAGCTAGCTTGCATTTCTCTACTCTTTTTCTCATCATGGCAGCGGAGCTGCACGACATCGGCACACTATTAGAGATTTTGAGGATTGATTATAGAGGATTTTCCATCGACTTGTTCAATGTGTAAATAGATAACATCCAATTTTAGAAGTTACGTGATTGAAAGCTCTCATGTAAGTTATGCGGATCTGGCAAGTTTTATTTCATCCTACAAAGTCTGCATCAAACTGGTGGTACATCATAGAGGTATCCCCTTGTAGTGCATGGACGTATGAGGGCTACCATGTGCCAATCACAGTGGCATCAATGGAGGAGATCGGAGAAGATGCTCAGTCAGAAGCTGCTTAGGTGGTGCCAGACGAGCATCAAGATTCTGCTTCTTAGCATCTCTTTCACTCAATCAACTAGATCTAGTGGAGGGACGAGCAGCATCTATGAGCAGAGACAGATCACCTTCTTCGGGATTGCAGCCTCAGTCTCCATCGCACTCGGAGTGCAGTGCTTTTACAAGATACGTAGAATGCACACGGGAGAAAATTTCACAAGAACTTCACAGGAATTCCTCCCCCTTTATGAGTCCTCTCTCTCTCTCTCTCTCTCTCTCTCTACACATGAATCTCTCTCCCTATTATCTATAGTATAGATTATAACTTGTCCATGTTTTATTCTCCATTCAATATTAAGATTAAATGTTCGTGTGTTTAATGTAGGTATGTATGATGATGAGTTTCTTCCTTCTTTGTGACCCCAGCAAAGGAGGTGGTACGAGCAGCGTCATCACTCTGGAGCACCATCACATCGTTCCACTCCTTCAGCGTCTCCCTCTGTTTCAAAGCATTCAATGTGCTTCAAAGCTTCGGTGTCTGACGAAATGATCTTCACACTCGTCTAGGCACTGACTCTCTAGTGGTGGCATCGGCGATTGTTGTGGGGATGTCTCCGATGATGCCTCGACACCGTCTCGTGTTTGACTAGTCTCCTTACCTTCCCCTTCTTTGTCCGCCCCCATACTAGCCACGACATCGACATCTATGCCAGGTTTTGCGCGGCTATCGGCCGTTCCTGGCTACACACCACTAGCTACTCCTTCTAGAGTCACCCTAGATGACACTCCTTGCTTCGGGGCACAGACTCCAATGGAGACACCTGACGTCCGTACCCCCATCGAGATGGCGCTAGAGATCCCTGCCGAGACACCCAGGTTCACACGTCACAGGCGAGAGGGCTTGTCATACTTGGTCGACTTCAGCGGCGGCATCATCTTGGATGACGAAGGCAAGAAGGTGATCTTGCGCATACGCGGTCTTTGGTCTCAGGTGTTTAGACACTACATACTAAACACGTGGAGTGAAGAGCCAAATGCATTAAAAGACAAAGTCATCAACATGCTGCATGACGAGTTTCCCATGTCAAGTCGGGATGAGCGCTTCAATGCACGAATACTGCAAGCACAAGCGTTCTGAAGTACAAAAAGCAATAAAGCATGGGTGGAACAGGCCAAATTGGCTGGCCAAAGAAGATTGGAAGAATGAAAAGCGAGCAGCATGCGAGAATCCTAACAAGTGGAAGCAACAAAAGGAGGTAGCCAAAGCGCCAGTAGAGGCAGGGAGCTTGCACCACTTGGGGAGCGGCGGGTGGGCATCATTTGAGACCAATTTTGTAAGTGTTTTTGCATTGCTCTTTAGGTTTGGTAGTTACATCTATTTGTACTTTTTAATTCTAACATAATGGATTCATTGTATGTTTTCAACAGTGGTCGATGACAATACATGACTCCACACCATACATTTCAGAGTATTTGGTGCAAGTTTGGCACAAGTTGATCCCTCAATGCCTCACATGTGGTCAGATGAGGAAGATGCAAGGATGACTTCACACTTGTCAAGTGGAAAGGCAAAATTATTTAACATGGATGAGGAAGATGCAAGGATGACTTCACACTTGTCAAGTGGAAATGGAAAATTATTTAACATGGATATGAATATATCCCGAGTGGTCAATACCTTTTGTATCCTTAATGTAAAGGTTATGACCAAGTGGGTGGACGTGGGGACAATGGCAAAGACAAGGCATTTGCAGGAGAGGAAAGCATGGAAGCAAGCGCATGGAGGTAGGAGGGCACCCCTAGTGCCTTGACACCTTGCATGTTTCCCATAACTCATTAGTGCCAAGTGGATTCATGAGAGAATGACCAAATCAACAGCACGTGGAGAACACATCATTGGCAAAGAATGGGACTATGCACAATGTTGTGTTCCAAAGGTGGAGTACTCATTTACTTAAACCATATTGTTTAGTTTTCCCTTGATTTTATCTTTGTAATGTGATTTTTGTGATAAAATAAATTTTTCTATTTTATAGTGTTTTTCCTTTAACTTTATGTGGTCAAAGGGTCGACACTTTTGTACACACCACATTGACGAGCATCAAACCACCATGGAGTGTAGCATCATGGGAAGCTTTGACATAGATGGTGATAAAGCCTGGTACTGTGGGTCTATTGAAAGGATATTAAAGGTCAATTTTAGAACCTTTCATACCTTCATATTCAAGTGTAAGCGGTTTGCAAATGTGTCTAGACGGCATGAGAATGTCCTTTACATGGTGTCTTTAGTGTACATCACACGGGGAGGTATGACAATTTAGTTTTCCCATGCAATCATGAGCAAGTGAGTTATTACCTTATTTACCCTTATTTGCTTGTAACATTAATTATACCAATGTTACTCACTTTGAACTTCTCTTCTTTAGGTCATCTATATCCAATCAACCCACCAACCAAAACTTTGGTTTGTAGTTTCCGTAAAACCTCGGAGAAGAACCATTTTTGTCAAAGAGGAGACCATCTTCGACCCTCTCTTTCCTACTACGTTGTATGAGGGGGAGAAAGGAGAGAGATATTGATGATTCAAGTCCTACGGTAGTCAGTCTTAGCAAGGATGATTTCAATGATGATGATGATGATGATGCGATGGAGGATGAAGAATTCAAAGATGATGAAGTCAACACATCCACAAACGACAATTCTATTTCTCTCTATATTGATTTAGGTGCCGTGGGCTTAGAATTGGATGACGCTTCTTGTAGAGATCTTTTAGAAGATGATTCATAAACATTTTGTGTACTTTAAATTAAGGATTTTTTCCCATGCCATCCATTCATCTCTCTCTCTCTCTCTCTCTCTCTCTCTCTCTCTCTCTCTCTCTCTCTCTCTCTATTTCGTGAAGCATGATACATTATGTTAATCAAGTGGGTGTGATTAATTTAATTAATGATAAAATATCTATATTTATTGGAGCAATTATTTATGGAAAATAACAAATTATTTGTACATTTCTATGGAAAATAGATAAATGTACACAAATTTTCATAGTTTGGCTCCAAATCATTGTGCGATCTAATGCTACAGACAATAAAGATGATTATAACCTCTTTCTCTCCCTTGCATCCACATTCGCACATTGCATTTTGTTGTTATTATGAAGCATTATGGATGCAAGTGGTGTGAATTTTGTGTTGTGCGTACTGCAAGAGTGCTTTGAAGAAGTGCTTCTTTATTGTGCTCCTTGCTCAACACCTTTTCATGACAAGATATCTCTTTGGTACCAGTACGCAAAGCCTTTCAAAATATGCAAAGAATGCATGGATGAAGTTTATCAAGTGAAATGTGTGTGTTGTTTGGGGAAAATGTGCAATAGTAGAAGCGGTAATAAAGGCGGTCGTGAAAATGATAATATCTGCGATAAAATTTAAACACCAAAATTTTGGTGTCCCATCCCCCTCTCTCTTCTTTGGCCATCCCATTCTTTAAGAGAATGAGAAAGGTTCTTGCAAAAGTGTAGGAAACTTACACATTGTTGCAAGATAGAGCTTGAAAAATCTAACATAGATGCTACCATCTCATAAAATGTGGGGACACTTTCCTCTATCATGATGAAAATGAAAAATGTGGGCTAGGCTCAAAAGGGGCAAATATCAAACAACACTAGGATTACCTTTAAGGCAAGGAAGCTTTGTTGAACAAAGGGCTTTCTCGTTCATCACAAGGGAGGATATCCCCAAGCTTGGAGGGTGTAGGTAGAAGTCAAGAGGTTACACTTGCAAAATAGGCTTGACTCTATTTTACTATAACGAGATGAGTTGATTGCCTTTGTTTTTTGTGAGAGCCAATCCAAAACATGATGGATGGATGCCATGGAGGTCGCTCCTGTGGGCATATGAAAAGCCCAAGAAAGTAGTTCCCATGCCTCAACTAAAGATGTCGTCCATGTCTAGCTTCTCATCTTTGATGGTTCTTGCTTTATATGGAGATGCATGCATAACTCTAGGATGGAGCTTCCTCTTCGTAGTTTCATGTTTATCCATATAGCCATTTTTTCATGTTTTAATATCATTTTTTTAATTTTTCTAAAATTTTAAATATTGTTCTTTAATTTTTATTCACAAGAAAAACAAATGAAACCACCAAAATTTGAATGTTGCTAAAGCGGGGTTCGGTAATAAACGCGACAAAAATTGTGGAAAAACACGTGGTAATACAAGCGTTAATATACTCGATAATATTTGAAAAACAAAAAAAATATCCCCCTTCTCTCTTCTTTAGCCAGCCCATTTTGGACTCTCTCTCTCTACAAAATTCCGTAAAAGATCGCCATAAACGTTTTGAGATTTTCTCAATGTAAATATTGCTATGCTAAAAGAGATGAAAATATACAGTGGTCTCCTCTAGAGTTGGTACATGCAGATCTCTCTAATAAAATGTCTACTTCTACTTTGGGTGGATCTTTTTATTTTTTGTTGTTATTTGATAACTTTAGTAGAAAGATGTAGGTGTATTCCATTCGTGAGAAGTATGGAGCTCTTGGAAAATTCAAAGTGTGACATGTCTTGTAGAAATTGATACAGGAAAGAAGGTGAAGAAACTTCACACATATGAAGGTGGAGATTTCATTTCAAATAAATTCAACAACTATTATAGTGACCATGGCATTAAGTTCCACTTACTACTACTTACACACCACAATAAAATGGAGTTATGGAACATCCCAATCAAACTGTGGTAGAGATGGAATGATGCATGCTCAAAACCAAGTATATTTCAGATTGCTTTTGGGATGAAGTAGTAGGTGAAATGAAGATGGAATCTTCATGCACCAAATAATGCTTGAAAGACAAACCTAGTGTCCCTAGCCTCAGTCCCAAGACCTCACACACCTTCAAAAATGGTAAGAGCTAGAAGGGAATGAGGATAGATTGAGAGGAAGAAGAGGTATCTTACGAGAAAGAAGTATTCTCCTCACATAATCACTCTAATAGCATAGCTTAGCTTAGTAATTAGCATGGTAGAGGAGATGAGCATGCCATTAAAGGCTTGGAGAAGGAGATGGAGTTCTTCTTGCACACATGAGTTGTGTGTGTGTGTGTATGTAGCAATGAGTTAGAGTAAAATGCAGCCCTTCTCTCATCTTAGTTGACCCCTCTTGCTATTTTCTCATGCTAGCATCACATTGGCCCCTGTAAAGCTTAGCCAATCACAAATTAGAAGCATAATTGATAGCCTTTTGACAAGTGTCCCCCTTTCCCCTTTTGTGAGAGCTTTAGGTAATTAAATAATTCAATTAAACTCTCATTGGACCTCTTAGTCTTTTGGCCAATAGGAATCAGGAAATCCCTTGGGCTGTTGAATGCTCATTGGACCCCTTGGTAGACTATCCAATAGTCTTCTAGGGAGCTTAATTTCAATTGGTTCTTTTATCAAGAATTTTTAAATTGATTAGACTAATTTTACTCTAACCTAATTCTCATTGGTCCACCTCTATGGCCATCCAATAGGATTTGAAGGAACGTGACATGTGTCCAGTACTCCCTTTGTGTACCAATAGGATTTGAAGGAACGTGACATGTGTCTAGTATTCCCTTTGTGTAAAGGGGGAGCCTTGGAGTGTGTGTGTGTGTGTGTGTGTGTGTGTGTGTGTGTGTGTGTGTGTGTGTGTGTGTGTGTGTGTGTGTGTGTGTGTGTGTGTGTGTTTCTCTCTCATCCCCTACTAATAGGGCTTGCCCACTCCTTCCTAGGGATGTGGGAAGACTTCTTAGTCTTCCGATGACCATCCAAATTTCCCCTTGCTTTGGCCATTGGATTAATGAGTTAATTTTTTGGAACCTTATCCAATGGAAGTCTTAATGGAGCTGAACCTTAGGTCTTTTAATCTCCATCGAAGCACATTGCTCCTTTGCAAATTGTCCCCCTTTGGATCCCTATTTTTCCTCCTTTGGATCCCTGACAGAGACCGGTCTGGCAGCCTTACCAATGTTCTAGCTTCTACTCCCCTGGTACTTCCCCATATTAAATGATCAGTTTAACATGAGAAAATCATTTGGGAGTATTAGATATTAGTTTTTATGACACTTATCATCAAAGTGACTCCTCCTCCTCAATTTTTACTTGATTTTGATCTGACACAAGTTGGCTTATTTCTTCATTTGATAAGAAAGTGGACAAACCTATTTTCTCCACTGAATGTGGTCCCTCTTTGAATACCAAATTGAGACTAGTGAGTATCTTCTTTTTCTATAGATTATAGATTCTATATGACTTAGACTCTTCAATATATTCAAGAAATAGGTATACAAACTTCTTGATTTTGTCTTCTAACTTTGTTCTTTGGAATAAAAAACATGTACATAACAAAAACACAGAAAATTTTTGAAATACAAAACTGAAGGTTTCTTACTAGAATTGGCTTCTTGAGGTGGTTTTCCTTCAAAGAACTTGTGTAGCTTTGATTGAGGATATAAACTATTGTACTACCATTATTGATGAGCTATTAGAAGCGTGATAGGAACCGGTGCTATCTTGGCTCTGTTGAACCCTCTCTTCTATTCCTTGTAATTAATAATATTTGAGCCACGGGTATAGATGGTTGAGTGCTTATCTTTGAAGGTAAAGAGGAGTAGCAATTAGGGCTTAAAGTGCCAAAGTACAAGTAAAAGTTTACACCTAAAATTTGCAAGTATTGCTGACAAAGGAAAAAAGATTGAAATGAATGTTGATAGCTTTCATTTTGCTAATGAAAGAGCAACTAATGATGCCCCTATGCTTGTAAACTATCTTGTTTCTACGATTCAACAAGCCCTGTGCAACCCATCCCTCCAAGGTGAAGTGCTATAGCAATTGCACACCCATGGTATTCTCCAAACCCCCCACCAAGAAGAGAAAGTACCTAGGAAGCCTCCTAGTGATACTTCCAAAAGAGGACTCTCTCTGATAAGGGAAGAAGAAGAGGATCCATACGAAGGGCTCAAAAATCTACTACTCGATGACACATCTCCTTCCCAAAAAAGGAGAACCCAAGTTTCAATGATAGATCCCCCACCAAAAGAACAAGAAAGAAGTGAGTCTCCTGCCACCTTGGCGGAGATGGCTCCACAAAGATGGCGGGCAAAATGCTCTCCAAAACCCCCTAAATAGAGAAGACCATCGCATACTTCTCTACACCATAATTCAAAGAGGGACGAGAGAAAACAAGAGAAGAAAAATGCGAGAAAGAGGTCACCCTCTTCTCCATCTTCTTCTTCATCTTCCTCTTCTAAAGAAAGTGATGGTGCAGACAAGGAGGAACAAGGGAAGAAAAAGGCGAGAAAGAGGTCACCCTCTTCTCCATCCTCCTCACATTCTTCCTCTTCTGAAGAAAGTGATGGTGCAGATCTTGAACCACCTAAAAGAAGAGGCTATAGGATATCCTATGCCGCCTGGACGAGGTTGTCCAAGCTCAAAAAGTTCAAAGAGGGAGGAAAGAACATCTCTTTCCTTACCTACGATGGCACTTTTGGTGCTACAGACAAAGTCTTGGCCTTTATCCAACAATTTGATGCAGCATTTGGAGATGAGGGATTCACGGAGTCCTCTAAGCTACTTCATGTAGCCATGCATTCTCAAAAGTCTGCCAAGCAATTGTGTTCTAGCCTATGATCAAACGGTGAAGCTCCACGAACATGGAAATCTTTAAGAGCTTGCATCATGAAGTAGTTTTTGGCTACAGATGCCAAAGACAAAGTACTCTCCCTATGAATCTATTCATAAATATGTAGACAAGTTTTGGGTTTACATCTCAAAGCCACTATATTCAAAAAGATGGATTTTGGAGAGAAAAAACAACAATTTTGTGTGGGTTTAACTGAGGATATAGCGGAGTATGTTAACTCGCAAAGGCCACGCACCATATCTGCGATCATACACCATACCATGGTGGCTTCACAAATCAACTTCAAACAAGGGGCTAAGAGAAATCTTAAGCCCACGAAAAAGAAGGATCATAATGAGCCTAAGGGGAAGGACAACATACAAAAGTCTCCCAAAGGCAACGCCAACAACAACAAAGCTAAGGAGAAGAGAGTTTATAAAGGCAAAAATAAACCCTCTCTTGAAGAGCTAGAGTGTTATCAGAAAGATAATTGTTGTTTCAAGTGCTGGGAAAAAGGGCATGCTTATCGTGCTTGCCCCCACAAGAAAGAGGTAATGTCATAAAAACTAATATCTAATACTCCCAAATGATTTTCTCGTGTTAATATGATGATTTAAAATGGGGAAGTACCAAAGGAGTAAAAGGTAGAATATTGGTAAGGCTGCCAGACCGGTCTCTGTCAAGGATCCAAAGGAGGAAAAAGAGGGATCCAAATGGGGACAGTCTACAAAAGAGAAATCTACTTCAATGGGGCTTAAAAGACCTAAGGTTCAGCTCCATTAAGACTTCCATAGGCTAAGGTTCCAAAAATTAAGTCATTAATCCAATGGCCAAGGCAAGGGGGAATTTGGATGGTCATGGGAAGACTAAAAAGTCCTCCACATCCCTAGGAAGGAGCAAGCAAGCCCTGTTAGTAGGGAATGAGAGAGAAACACACACACACACTCCAAGGCTCCCCCTTTACACAAAGGGAATATTGGACACATGTTAGGTTTCTAGGCTAGTTGCCCCTAACCTCCCCTCAAATCCTATTGGATGGCCATAGAGGTGGACCACTGAGAATTAGGCTAGAGTAAAATTAGTCTAATCAATTAAAAAATGCTTGATAAAAGAACCAATAAAAATTAAGCTCCCTAGAAGACTATTGGACAATCTACCAAGGGGTCCAATGAGCATTCAATAGCCCAATGGCTTGCCTGATTCCTATTGGCCAAAAGTCTAAGAGGTCCAATGAGAGTTTAATTGAATTATTTTATTACCTAAAGCTCTTACAAAAGGGGAAAGGGGGACACTTGTCAAAAGGCTGTCAATCATGCTTCTAATTTGTGATTGGCTAAGCTTTACAGGGGCCAATGGGATGCTAGCATGAGAAAATAGCAAGAGGGGTCGACCAAGATGAGAGAGAAGGCTGAATTTTACACACACACACACAACTTATGTGTGCAAGAAGAACTGCATCTCCTTCTCCAAGCATTGAGAAGTAGAGGGATACACCAACAACTTTTGGCTATGAAATGAAAATCCAACCAAGAGTTCAGGTTCATGGCATGCTCATCTCCTCTACCATGTTAATTAGTACGCTAAGCTATGATATTAGAGTGATTATGTGATGAGAATACTTCTTTCTCGTAAGATACCTCTTCTTCCTCTCAATCTATCCTCATTCCCTACTAGGTCTCACTAGTTTTGAAGGTGTGTGAGGTCTTGGGACTAAGGCTAGAGACACTAGGTGTGTTTTTCAAGCATAATTTGGTGCATGAAGCTTCCATCTTCATTGCACCAATGAGTTTTGTCAAGGAGCACAAGAATTTTATTGTACAAAAGTCTCCTTTGATGGAAGAATCTATAATACAAAACCTTTATGGAGGGGGGACTGCTCCATGTAAATCCGGTCCTCAACTGTTGTCAATTGTTCTATTTCTCTCTCTTTTCAAGTATTGTCAATGCCAAATTAGCTAGGTGTAAATCGCTAGGTTTCTTTCTCAAATTAAGTACTCTCTCTATGAACATTAGGAACTTGTTCTTAATGAAATGTTCACTATGTTATCAATTTCCGCTAGACACAAGTTACTAGTGCATTAAATGTTATAGTAAGAACTTAAACAACACTAACAAACTTGTTGTAGCATCATAGGAGAAGCCACTACCAAAGTGGACTTAACATCCCTTTGATGATCAAAATCCTCATGTTCATAATCCTCCTAAAGAAGAGGATGCTTTGCAAAGGTCAAAGAGAATAGAGGAGAAAAAAAGAGTCTCCGAAAAAATCATCAACATGGCTCTAATGATTAAAATTGTAGGCTTTGTCGAAAATTCAACCTCCGCCTAAGAGGCCATGGCTAATCCAAAGTGGAAAGAAGAAATGCAGTAGAGTATGACAACATAACAAAGAAAGATACATGGGAAATAGTGGATCTATCATGAAAGAAGAAGGTCATCAGTACCAAATGGGTGTACATTAAAGTCAAACACAAGGTTGATGGATCATTAGAAAAGTACAAAGCAAGGTTATTAGAACAATGTTTTTCACAAATTGAAGGGTTTGATGAGAGTGAAACCTTTTCTCCAATAGCTCAAATGACCACTATTCACATTGTACTTTCTCTTTTATCTATCTTTTGTTGAATTATTTTCCAAATCAATGTAGTATCCGCCTTTTTAAATGAACTTCTCAATGAGGCAATTTTTGTAGAGAAACCACCATGGTTTGAGTCACCTCATTCAAAAGGGAAGATTTGCAGGCTAAAAAAGGCTTTATATAACCTAAATCAATCACTAGGGGCATGGTATGTAAGGATAGATAGGTTTTTCAAGAATTGTGGCTTTAACACTAGGTTGGTAACCTAACAGGACATAAAAGTGTCCTTTCAGGGTTTTGAAAAAAACCTCCAAAACCATAGTAGATCCATTCATTTTGTAAAATCCTTTCATGAGGTTATAGTTCAAGGCCTACTACACATGGAAAAAAATAATAAACTTGTAAAATTTCTCATCTTTTGGTCACACCAAGCCTCCAAAGTTGATGGACCAGTACATTTTCATCAAAACAGTCATTTCTTACGTTTTGTTGCATAAAAATAAGATTAGGGATTTTTGTAGGACTTGAGATAAATTCCCTTGTTAACTTCAATGGGTTGGTGATCAGAACATATGATTGCTTATCACTCACTATTTTTTGTTTTGCCAAAAGAAATAGGTACAAAAAGTTGAATTTTTACCATTCTGCAAACCTATCATCAAAGTTTCTATAGCCACGCTCAATACAAATAATATATGCATGTTTTCTTAGTTCCCTATTGTCCTTTAGGTTCATAAGGAGCCATGGAGCATGTCAAAAGAATAATACATCTCTTACCAAGGGGAATCTTGGGGACAAATATAAAGTACTAAATACAACAAACATGAAAAAACTAGGCTCAACATTATGAGTTGTAGAATCCCATAGAAACTATTCAATATCTAGCCAAATTTGATCCTTATGACTAAATATGGTTACTACCTACAAAATGCATGTAGTTGTCACAAGAAACTAACAATATTGAAAAAGCTATACTTGATATACTAGAATGTTTCGTTTTCTTCTATATTTGAAAAAATCAACCATCATTGTCTACTATGCAAAATAGGGTATTAGGTGCCCCAAAACTCAAGGAATATTAGCTTTATGTTACAATATGCGACATAGAAAATCAAAACTGCATTTGGATATCATGAAAGACACCAAAAAAATCATAGAAGAGCTAAAATTGGCTAAAAAACAGGATTTGACAATTTTTGTAATTCGGTCATAACTTACAACTTTAGCATTTATTTCTCCCTAGAAGCATCAGGCATGTTGAGGACTACTAAAGATAGTTCTCTAGCATTATAGACCTCACAAACATGAATTCTAGAGTGGTATAGTTGCAAAAAGTTGAAAAAAGCCAAAAACAAGACCCGTTTTTTCACACGGTTTAGGTTGTGAAATGTTGTGCAAGGACAAGGTTAAAGATGGAATTGATATTCCAAAAAAATGTCGAGTTTTTTTCAGGTCATGAGACAACTTTCTAGATAGATAGCACCTCAAAATCCATTTTGAAACTCTTTGACATAATTCAAGGAAAATGGTCACTTAACAGGACATAAAAGTGTCCCATTACCAACCTAGTGTTAAAAGAAGTTCTTTTGATGTAAATTTTTATTTAATAAAAGAGAATGGAAATCAAGCCATTGTTATCCTACATGTAGATGGCTTAACTGTCACATATGATCATGAAGAGCTCGTTCAACAAACTCAAAATAGTTTGAGCTTCGAGTTTGAAATGAAAAACTTTGAACTTTTATATCATTGATTGGGAATTAGGTTCGTCAATCCACACAAGGTATCTTCATCTCTATGAAAAAGTATGTAATAGAAATTCTAAAAGCATTTGGGATGATGGATTATAACCTATGAGAGCTCCAATGGAGGTGACTTCAAAACTCTCCATGGAGAATTATTAGGAGAAATTGGGACTCACTTTTGGGCCCTATAAGTTCCACATCAGCTTAGAGAGAGAAAATAAAAATGTTAAAAAGTACATTTTAGTTGATGCTTTGTTGAGCCCAAAAACAAAAATACAAAATGAAATATTCTTTGTTAGATAGGCATTGTCTATCTTTTCTTATCCTTCATTCTCTTGTCAGAAATCCAATTAGCCGTATAAGTGATGATTTGAAATGCCAAATTACAAGTGTTCCCTCCAAAAACTTGATTCGCAGTCGGTAGTCTCCAATTATCAACTCTAAACATAGGACTAATGATTTCAAGCAGGAACTTACAAGCCTTCCCTCCTAAAACTTCATATATTTTTTCAGTCTCAAGTGTCTCTCTTGATCAACTCTAGGCATGGAAAATGATTCTTTTTTCCAATGAAAACACCAATTTGAACTTGTAATCCTCAATCCTTCAACTTCCAAAGAAAGAAGAATACACATTATCTTCATGTTGATGCATTTCAAGAGTACGCACCATTGCAAAAATGAAGGAGGGAGTCTTTCTTATCTCAAGGGGAGAAAGAATTTAGAAGGATGAACAAGAGACATCATTTGGATTTGTAGACTGATGGGTTTATTTACCCAAAGTATCCTACAACAAATGTGCCACCTCCCTTTGCTAATATCACTAACCTTTTACATTTCACAGGCGATGGCAAGGATGGGCTATTGGGTTACACTCAACATTTGGAAATGCAAGGATTGAATGTAGAAAAGCAAAGAGAACTTCTAGTGATGTATAAAAGCAAAGAGAACTTCTAGTGATGGAGAACATGCAACTGATGAAATTGAACAAGACATACACTCTGAAGGTTTTATCAACAAACAGAGATACAATCCAAAGCCTCAAGAAGAAGATCAAAAGTTTACATAAGAAATACACCATGCTTGGGCATTAGAAAAGAAAACAAGGTCTATGCAACATAGATAATATGAAGATTGATGATAGTGGCGGCTTAAAAAAACGAATATCAACTTTAAGGTAGCTCAAATTTTATTTCTGCTTTTGTATCCTATATATGCTTTACACAATCTTACTTTTAATCATGACACATGGTGTTATCATTGCATATCTTTTCTACATCCAAATGCAAATGTAATAGGTTCAAATGTCGGAGTACATTACACTCGTCTTGTTCCAAAACAAGCAGTTGAAGAGATGATAACTAAGAAAAATTTCATAAATTGAAAGGGATTCTCCTTACCTCCTTTATGAAGGAGAACCAGCTAGAACCAATGAAAGTGAAAGCAATACTTGATGAGAGTGGCATCTCACAAACAGGCTACAAGGTACTCTTCAAAGCATTAGCTAAAAAGTCTCAAAATAATTTACAGAGAATATCATTCTTACCAAAGCCATCATATGTAAAGGTTTTACATTGGCATGTAAACGATGATTTGTTTGAGAAAATTGTCTCACCATTCCATAGTGATGCAACATTTTTTGGCAAGGGGAAAGAGAGGTACATTATAATGAGCACAACAATTTCTTTGTTGATCTTGAAGAATTACAAAGGTATGTAGTTCACTTCTTTGATATGAATCAGGAGGAGTGCTCTTTGAAGCTCCATGAGTGTGAGGTCTTGAATAACAAGAAGCTGGAGAGAGTAACCATTACCCTCATGAACAGAGCTTTGGATCCATCATGATAACAAAAGAGGACCCAGGATACTTTAGGGTGTAGTCTGAAAACAACATTCTAAGACCAAGAAACCTCAAGCTTGGACCGAGTTCCCACCTCAAGCACAACCCTAGCTTACCTAAGGTCAAAGCACTTTTAATATTAGCTATTGGAGGTCTTCAATGAGTCTAATCCTAAGGTCTTTATGCTCCATTGTTTAGCCTTGCTCTTTGATAGACCATCTCTCATTTGGGCCTCTTTACCACTGGCCCCGTGTTGAGATAGATCTACAAGCACATGTCTATATCCTAACCCTTGTTCCCGTTTATTCTCCCACATTAAATGATCATTTTAATATGAGAAAATCATTTGGAGTGGTTAGATATTATATTTTATGATAGTACCTCTCTCTTGAAATCATAGTCGTCCTCGACTATGAGGTAGAAGAGATAAAGCCTTAGTCATTAATCAATCTTACCTAGCGGGTAGAGGATCCCTTTTTACCCTACGACATCTTTCCAAGATGGATGACTAATCCATTTGGTGCTTGGGACACATAGCTATTGCAAGCATTTCTGCTCTTTAGTCCATTTCATTCTCCCAAGTAGAGTGACAAATTTTCTATCACTTCTTTCTCGTTCCTTCGGTGGAGGCTCTTGAGTTCTCCTTTGGGAAGGAGACGCATCATCAAGAAGTAAATTATTGAGCCCTTCGTATGGATCCTCTTCTTCTTCCCGAATCGGAGAGAGGCCTATTTTGGAAATCTCACAAGGAGGCTTCCTAGGTGTTCTCTCGTCATGGTGGGGAGCTTGGATAATTCCATGAGCATGGAGCTATCGTTGCACTTCACTTTGGAGGGATGGATTTCCCATGGCTTGTTGAAGCCTAGAAACAAGATAGTTACCAAGCATCGAGGCATCATTAGTAGCCTGCTCATTAGCAAAATCAAAGTTATCAACATTAATTTCACTCTCTTTACTATTGTCAGCCATTCTAACAGCTTTTAGGTGTAAAATTTTTCGATGTACTTTGGCACTTCAAGCCCTAGTTGCTACTCCTCTTTACCTCTTTAGAAAAAGCACTCAATCTACTGTACCCGTGGCTTGAATACCATTCATTGCAAGGAATAGAAGAGAGGGTCGTTCAACACCAAAATATCATCGGCTCCTATCCCCGGGGCAGTCACTTATCAAAAGATCCCTATATCACGTGCGTTCAAGAGGTAATTAATAATACCCCAATATACATACTATACTTACACTGTGAGCCTATTTAAAAAACCCCCACCCCCCTCTAATGTATACATAAAAGTATACATTTTTATACATTTGGGTCTTTTAATAATCCTCTCCGGTTAACTCACGTGATATCATACACATTCTAAAAAGTGACCGCCCCGGGCTCCTATCAAGCTTCTTATAGCTCAATAGTGGTTAAGCCATAGGAAAAAGCCATAGGAAAGCCCCGTAGGACTCCACTATTAAGACCATAGCTCTTGACGGTGATTCCCCATTAACTGCACGAAGGCAAGCGCACTCCAAGGCTGAAAAATCCCTATTCTACTTACTCACATGCAATTTTATAATACCAACCATTTATAGCTAGCTTGAGGACCTCCCTTCTTGAGCAAGAAAAGAGAAACCTTGTGCTCTGATACCAATGTAACATTTAATGGCCTAGTAACTTGTTTGCAGTGGATATTAGCATGAGCATAGTGAGCATTTCATTAGAATAGATTCCTAATGAGAATAACAAGAGTGCTTGGGTGTAGAGAGCAACAAAAAGCATAACACCTAGTTAGATAGCATGAACAATACTTCAAAAGAGAGAGAAATTAAGCTATTGACAATAGTTGAGGACCATATTTACATGGAGACGGACCCCCCTCCAAAAGGCTTTGTATTATGGTTTCAGCTCCCATCAAGAGAGACATTTTACAATACAATTCTTTGTGTTCCTTCAATACTAGCTAGTGCAATGATGATGGAAACTTCATGCACCAAGAAAAACCCTTATCAAACACAACATCAATTCCCTCACGATCTCAGACCCAAGACCTCACACACCTTTGAAGATGGTGAGAGCTAGTGGGGTATGAGAGTAGATTGAGAGGAAGGAGTATTCTTACGAGAAAGATGTACATCTCCTCACATAATCACTCATATTAGCATAGATTAGCTTAGTAATTAGCATGGTAGAGGAGATGAGCATACATTGAAGCTTGGATCTTGGTTTGATTTGCATCACAAAGCCAAGAGTTGTTGGTGTAGGCCTCCCTTCTCACAAGCTTGGAGCAGGTGATAAGCTTTACATTAAAGCTTGAGAAGATAGAGAGAGTCTTCTTGCTCCACACATGAGCTAGTGTGAGTGTGTAGGTGATAACGCCTTTGAAAAATCAGCCCCTTCTCTCTCTCTCTTTTGGTCGACCCCCTTTGCTAAAAGCTCTTGCTAGCATCTCATTGGACCTTCCCAGGCTTAGCCAATGGCCATTAAGCAGCATAAGTGATAGCCTTCTGGCATGTGTCCCCCTTTTCCCTTTTGTGAGAGCTTTAGGTAATTAATAAATTCAACTAAACTCTCATTGTACCCCTTTGCCTCCTTGCCAATAGGCAAGCTATTGGGCTAGTGAATGCTCATTGGACCCCTTGGGAGACTATCCAATAGTCTTCTAGAGAGCTTAATTTCCATTGGTTCTTTTATTAAGTGTTTTTAAATTAATTAAACTATATTTACTCTACCCTAATTCTCATTGGTCCACCTCCAAGGCCATCCAATAGGATTTGAGTACTCCTTGTGGGCATCTGGGCTAGGGAGCTGGCATGTGTACCTCATTCCCTTTGTGTAAAGGGAGATTGTGTGTGTGTGACTTTCTCTCTCATCCCCTACTTGCAAGGCTTGCCCCCTCCTATGTAGGGATGGATGAAGAATTTTGGGGCACACACAAAGCATCCAATTTCCCTAATGATTGACCTTTGGACACAACCTTTGAATTTTGGAACCTTAGCATTTTGGAAGTCTTAATGGGCTGAACCTTAGGGTCTTTTAAGCCCATTGTTGCACATTGTTCTTTTGCAGATGGACCCCCCTTTGGATCCCTACTATGGCCGGTCTGCTAGCTTAACCAATATTCTATCTTTTTCTCCCCTGGCACTTCCCAAGATTAAATGATCAGTTTAACATGAGAAAATCGTTTAGGAGAATTAAATATTGATTATTATGACAAAGAGCATAGTCTCTTGCTTCTATTTCAATTGCTCTTTGGCAATGTTTACTCATATCCTCAGGAAATGTTCGGCTTGGTAAGTAAGCAACTAAATAGTTGCTCCACTTACGAACAAATGATATTTGGAACAATGTCACATGAGGTATGGGTGCTTGTTTCTGCATTGAGAACATTGTTTTACAAATGAGTGAACATCACTCCTCATAGTTGGCCAAAATACTCCAAGTCTCAAGATTCGTCACATAGTTTTGTCTTCCGCAAAGTGAAGTCCTACTATGGTAATATGTGCTTGACTTAGGTATTGGTTTTTCTCCTCGGGATTAATGTATAAATGCAATATTCCATCTTGATTTCTTTTGTACAACCTTCCAGCTAGTAATTGATACATAGCCGATTGCTCAATTAATCCAATTGTAATAGGAAGTGGTATTTGAAAATCCACTTGAGCTATGGTCATCAATGATACCATATTTTCCAACCATCGAGGTATCATTTCCACGGAGAACAGATACGAATTTGGTAGATCATCGTCTACCCCCTTAGGTGGTTCTCTTGAAACAATCCTTGACAAATGATCTGCTATTTGATGAGAGGTGCCCTTTTTCACAACTACAGTGAAATCAAATTCCAAAAGAATGATGAACCATCTCACTATTCTTCCTATGTTGCATGGCTTGTTGACCAAGTACAATAAGGCTTGGTTGTCCACAAAGAACACAAATTTGTTATCTAATAGGTAATGTCTATACTTTTTCACGACATAGATCATTCCTAATCCTTCCCTTTCGGTGGTTGTGTAGTTTTTCTTTGCCATATTCAATTGTCTGCTAGCTTGAGAAATAGGAAAATCAATTTTCTCATCTCCTGATTGAGCTAGGATATACCCAATGGAAAAGTTGGAAGCATCTACATGTATATGGAATATCTTATTCCAATTTGGTGCTTTCAATATTGGAGCTGAAGTGAAATCTTGCTTAAGCTTCATGAAGGATTCTTCACACTCATTAGTCCATTCAAAGAGTGTAATCAAGCTATACATGGGTTTTTCATTTATAGCGTACATATAAATGAGTCGTTTGTAATATCCACAATGTTTCATGAAAGCTTAAACCCCTTTGATTGTTGTCGATCTAGGAAAATCAGCAATAACATGAATTTTATCCATATCAATAGCTATGCCATTTTTAGACACTATACGTCCAAGAATTTTTCCTTGTCTACCCATAAATGTGCACTTTTCAAGATTTAAGCAAATCCTAGAAAGTCTAAATTTTTCAAATACCTTTTTGAGGTGTTCAAAATGATCAACCCGGATTGATGAATGTACACATAAATCATCCATATATACTTCCAAGAAATTCCAAAGGTATTCCTTAAAAGCATGGCTCATCAATCTTTGGAAGGTGGCAGGAGAATTAGTTAACCCAAAAGGCATTACCAAATAGGCAAAAATACCCCATTCAGTTGTAAAGGCAGTTTTATGTTGATCTTGGGAGTCAACCAAAACTTGATTGTATCCTGAAAATCCATCTAAAAATCTGTAAGATTCTTTTCTTGCAAATCATTCTAAAACATGCTCAGTGATGGGAAAAGGAAAGTTGTCTCTAATGGTAGCTGCATTCACTTTCTTGGGATTGACTCACACTCTTAATTTTCAATTTTTCTTGGGTACTACCACTATTGGAGACACCCAATTTGTGTGTTTAATTTCATAAATGAATTTGACTTCCTTTAGATTTTCAATCTCTTGTTTGATATTCCTGGAAAATGTTTCATTATATGTGTATTGCCTTTGTCTACTTGGTTTCGCATCATCTCTCATCGGTATGGTATGTTGATAGATTTCTAGATCAACACCCTTGAGATCCTTATAAGACTAAGCAAAGATATCTCAGTATTCTTTCAGTAAGCTTAACAAAATCTCTTCTTCTCCTTTTGTCAGATTGTTTGCAATGTAGGCAGGTCTACGCTCTTCTCCTGGTTCGGCCAGATCTAACTTTTTTTCGTTTTCAGGTCCTTCGTAGGACTCGCCCTGTTTTCATAGTTCCCTGACAGGTTGTTTGACTATGATTTTTTGGTCTTGGAGAGTATATTTCTTGTAATGGGATGGAACACTTATTACCATTTTACCTTACTTCCTAGTGGTTTCCATTTCAGTTGTATATATCTCCTTTAGAGATTTTTTCAACTCTTGATATTTCTTTCTCCGTTTACCTCGTGTCGTGGTTGTGAATCCTTATCCTGGTATTTAGGTTTTTCTTGAGTTTCCTTTCTCGTTTTTCTCAATGTTTTTTATATTTCTTGATTTTCATTTGAAGGATATCTACTAGTGATTTTGTCTTTGCATCTATCATGTGCATCTATCTGCATCAGAAATTGTGTTCTACTAGAGACTGATGGCATAGGTCTAGCTTTCAAGTTTCTTGTGTCTCTTTTTTCTTCTATATCATTTATGTCTTCTTGGTTTCTGGTTTGGAAAGTCAAAAAACTTTTCCTCCCCTCCTTTCATGAGTAGTTTAGATCTCACATGTTCTTTTTCTGACCCCAAATCATCTGAGGTAGCTGAATGTTCTTCTAAATCATCTGTTGCATCATAATAGAGGTCTCAAAAGACTTCTTGAGCCTTCATCAAGTCCTTGGATTCTTGAATTTTGTCTTCAATGTGAAGGGTTGAGATCCTTTGTATGGGAATTATGTCATAGCCGTCCATATTCATAGACGTATTTACACATACATCCATTGTTTCTAAAATTTGAGTCCACTCAAACGGCTCAAACAAATGCTCTGGAAAAGGGTTCAAGTACATAGGCTTCATCTATGCAATCCCTTTCGAAGATACATTCTTCTCATTTTAAGCTCCCGTTTTCTCAGGCTCCGCACATCCAAATAGGTGTGTCTTTGTTCAACCAAGATAGAAGCTTAGTTTTAGCTGAATAAGCTGAATCAAATTCTTGAATGGGCATTTTCATGACATCTCAATAAGTGTGATCTTTTAGATTAACCCTTGTTATTGATCCCACTTGATTCAAGTACAGATAATTGCTTCCCAATCCTGGATGAGTTGCACTTGTCACATGAAAGGTCTTCCCAAGATGATTTTATAATTGAGTTTCTTTCCAAAGTCCACTATGGCAAAAGTGTGTTGATAATCAATCCCACAAGAATTAACTATCACTTTTTCAAGCAGACCTAAGGGTCTTTCGATGTGTCTATCAGCCAATTGCAATTTCATTCAAGTTTGTCTAATGGCTGGTTGTCCCCATGGCTCCCATACTGCTTTCGTGACTATGGCTATGCCTGCCCCACTATCCAATATTTCCATGGTTTCTATATCATTATATCTCACTGGAAGGGTTGTGTTTCCTTCTTCCCCTTCATAGTATTCTCCGACTTTGTTCATTGGAACAGATCGAATCTCTTTGTTATCCAATTTGTGTTTTAAATTTTCCAAATTCTTTATCATTAACCCTATTATCCACATCTTCTCTAGAGTTTTCTGTAGATCATTCCATAAATATGGTCTAATTTTTAATAGCTCTCCTAAAGTAAGAGTGCATTGAATGGGTGTAGACATGATTGAATGGATGTTGTCTACCTCTAGGGTCTGTTCTAGTCTTTTTACTTAAGTGGTTTTACACACTATGGATTCATCTTCGTTATCTCCCAAGTAAGAGGGTAGTGTTTTCAAAGTCAATGGTTTAGACATTCTTGAAGCTTCAGAGCCGCAGTCCCCATACAAGGATTGTACATCCATGTCCATATCAAGAGGTAGATTGTCTAACCAAACTTCCTCTATAGGAGCTCACTTCTGAGTTAGGCTCCAATCATTAATCTCTCTCTCTTTTTTCCATAAGTGTCCTGGCCAGTCTTCTTCTAAGAATGGTATTCCGTCTAAGGCATCTTCGATGTCAGGCACTGTGAGTTCTGGTTCTTTTGTTTCAAGGTGAGTTTCTACGACCATTTCATATTTTTCTTAGGTTTTTCCATACTCTCGAGCTTGGGTTTTTGCTCCTACCACAAGCTCCTCAGGTTTTCCATACTCTGGAGCTTGGGTTTTTGTTTTTCCAGCATCTCTTGAGTAATTCTTACCAAATTTTGAAAAGCTTCAAGCTTAGCACTAGAATGGTAACAGGACACTTTTATGTCCTTGGACACTTTTGTGTCCTGTTAAGTGACCATTTTGCTTGAATTATTTGAAGAGTATGAAAATGAATTTCTAGGTGCTATATATCCACAAAGTTGCCTTATGAGCTGAAAAAAACTTAGCAATTTTTTTGGAGTATCGATCTCACCATTAACCTTACTCTTGCACAACATTTTTGAACCTAAACTGTGGGAAAAAACGGGTCCTGTTTTTGCCTTTTTTCAATTTTTGGCAACTATACCACTCTAAACTTCATGTTTATGAGGTTTAGATGGATAGATGTTAGGCCTTCATGGTTCTCAACATGTTTTGATGCTCGTAGGGAGAGCTAAGTGTTAAAATTGAAAGTTATGACCAATTTACAAGAATTGCATAATCCTGATTTTTGGTCAAAATTAGCACTTTTATGATTTTTTTGGTGGCTTTCTTGATATCCAAATTCAATTTTGATTGTGTAATTGTAATGTATAACATAAATCTAATCTTCCTTGAGTTTTGGGGTACCTAATATGCTATATAGCATAGTATATGATGATGGTTGAGTTTTTTGATTTCTGAAGAATACGATACATTTTAGAGTAGCAAGTATAACTTTCTAAATATTGCTAGTTTCTTAGGCCAATTGTGTGTATTTTGTAGGTAGTAACCATATCTAATCATACACTACAAACTTGGCTAGATATTGAGTAGTTTCTATGGGTTTCTAGAGGTCATAATACTAAACCCAGTTTTTTCATGTTTGCTGTATTTAGCACTTTATTATTGCCCCCAAGGTTCCAATTGTAAGAGATCCATTATCCTTTTGACATGCTCCATGGCTCCTTTTGAATCCAAAGGCCCAAAGGGAACTAAGAAAACATGTATATAGTATCTGTATTGAGCGTGACTATAGAAACTTTGATAATAGGTCCGCAGAATGGCAAAAATGTAACTTTTTTGTACCTATGTTTTTTGCCCAAAAAAAAATTAATGAGGTAAAAGCAACCATATGTTCTGGTCACCAACCCATTGAAGTTAATGGGGCATTTTATCTCAGGTCCTGCAAAAATCCCCACTCTTATTTATATGCAATCAACCGTAAGAAATTACTGTTTTGGGCAAAATGCACTGGTCCATCAACTTTGGAGGCTTGTAGTGACCAAGGGATGAGAAAAATTACAAGTTTTTCATTTTTTCCATATGTAGTAGTTATTGAACTATAAGCTCATGAAAGGATTTTTCAAAATGAGTGGATCTACTATGGTTTTGGAATTTTTTCCCAAAACCCTGAAAGGACACTTTTATGTCCTGTTAGGTTACCATTCTAGTGTTAGCTACTTGCATATATGGAGAAGGATAGTTTTTTTATTTGTTTTTCATGTTTTGGCCTATTTTAAGTCCTGCTTGGTAAGCTTCTAAGGATGCATTAATAGGCTCAAAAAATTTGTCTACCAAAATTGATCCTCCAATTTTCACAGTGGTTTCCTTTCTTGGAATAGTTTCTTTGCTTTCTCCTCGATTTCAGCCCTTTGTTTCTGTTTTCTCATCTCATACCTTTTGCTTCTATTTCTTTTGGTCTTTTGAGAGAAAATTTTAGTATTCTCCGAATCATCAGAAGAGTTATGTTTCTTTTTCTTAGCCTGGGCTCTGGAGATTACCTTGATTGGAACAATCATTTCACTCTCAGATGAGCTACTAGGTATCACTTGGACTATGTTCACTATTGTTTTACCCTTGTTTAAAGTATTTTTTGGAAAATCTTCAGGGAAGTGTCCTCCCTTTTTGCAACATTGTATGCAATAAGCTTCAACCGGCTTAAGGCTCTTGTTGGCTCTGGGCATTCATTTTTCCAATTATCATCTGCACCAGAGTTATGACAGTTTCTAGTTCTTGGCTTAATCATGGGTCTTACCATCAGTGGTCTAACACCTTGATTAGCTACACAGTACATCGGTGCAAGCTCTGGTGTAGTATAAGTCATAGGATCTTCCATTGGTGGGGGATGTGAATTATACCAGTCTCCTTCTACCATTAATGTAGATGGACTAGGCTCTGCATAGGGTGTAACAGGCACTAGTGCTTGTTCATCTATGACTCCCTCTAAATGCATGTACTTTACATACACTGCATTATGTCCAGGATATGGAGGTTGTTGACCCAACACTGGTTGAAGTCTTTCCATACCCATCGGTGGTCTTTGAGTTGGGGCCATATTAGGGTGATATCTGTACATGGGTTGTCCTTGTGGCCTCATAGGAACATATTGAACATTCTTATCATACTTTGGTTGGTAATAACACTCATTGATCTCATGGTTGGTCCATTTACCCTTGATTGCACACCATTTTTGTGGCCTAATTGGTTGTCCCTGGTGAGGTATCCCTTGCCCTGGTCCCCTCATAGGTTATTTTTTCATGTTATTCATCATGTCATTCATCCTTTTGAGCATGTCTTCTATGGATGTAAGTGGTGTTGTAGCAGCTGTTCCCACTTGTGTTGGTTTGGTTGAAGCTTTTTTCTAGCTTAGATTATCCTTAGGGACATCTTAAATATCACAATTGTCTCCTAAGTCAATAGCATCTGACACACACTCTTCTAGGGTCATATGTTTCTTGCTATACAATATAGCATGAAGCTCTTTGTTTAGCAGTCCCTCTAGAAACAATGATACTAGTATTTCTTCTACAGGTATCTCTAGCTATGGGCATCCAATGTATTGCTTCATTCTAGTTGCACAATCCCTAACAGACTCACCTTTTTTCTATTTGAAGCAATAGATTTGAGCTATTGTATTATTTTTTATCCCCGTTTTGGAACAAGTAGGTTCAAGTCCTTGAGCTAATGTATTTAAGTCCATGATCGACCTTGGTGGAATGTTTTGGAACCATGTCAGTGCTTTTCCTTCTAATGTCATTCCAAACCCCTCAAATTGAGTATGGAAATCAAATATGCTTTCTGCTCTTAGCACTTGTTTAAAGCTTGCTAAGTGGTCATATGGATCCCTAGATCCACTATATTTTTTGACCCATTTTTGAAAATCAGCTGGCTTGACACGTCTATTTGGTTCAACTCCCAATCTCCTGGCAATTGGTCATGTTCCGAGTCCTTCAAACCAGTCTGTTGGAAATAGTGACTCATGTAGCCCTGGACTGGCTTTAGTGTCACCCGATTTTCTTTGTGATGAGGTAGTTTTCGGTTTTTTAACATTACTCTCAAAAGATCTCTCACAGAGTTCATCTCTTGGAATAGTTTTTGGTCCTTGGCCTAATATCCAATCTCTTATGGAGTACCCTTGGTATTTGGTTTGTTTCACCTCCTCTGGAGTAATCATAACAAAGTTGTTGTTATAAAAATCTCTAAACAGGTAGGTTGGTAGATCTCTTGATCCCTTGTCTTTGATTTTGAAGATATAGATGACCTTCATGGGTGTTAACTGTCCTGATTTGGCATGAGAAGTCCATAGAAGATCCTTGATGTTTCTATCCTCCCAACATTAGACTCCAATCCTAGGAATATCCGTACTAAGCCGTTTCAAAGGCTTCAAATCAACTTGATCGTATCCCTTGAATTCTAAAGCTGGTGGTCCTTCTTTTGCTGCCATATCGGGAATTATGGTATTTACTTCTAACCCCCATTTGTCTATCACGTCACAGTTTTCAACTTGTAAATACTGAGTTCCGTTTCTATCCATGTGCATTTTTCCTTGTTTTTTGCCCTGATTTCCTCTTCAAACTCTATGCCATGGTCATCAATGTGAATATCTTACTCTTCATTAGGATCCAGGTAAACCTGAGGTCCATGGAGATTAGTCTTATAAAAAGAGAGTATGTGCTTATATCGCACTGTTGTTCCGGTTTCTGAATGAGTCGAATAGGAAGACATTTCATATGTTGATTCTGAAAAAGTGTCCGAGACTTCTTCAAAGATAGTGTCCAAGTGGTCTCCTTGATTCACACTTTCTTTGGTAGATACTCTACTAGAGGTCTCTCCAAATATGCCTTGATTTGCTAGTATACAACCAGATCTAAGGTTCATATAGACTCGTGAAGCCCTGGATAGAGTACTTACCATCAGATTAACTTGTTGTCAACTTCTTCCACTTGACTTGATTACAACTTTTGTCAAGCTTTCAATTCCTTGTCTGCAAACTGATTCCTCTATCAGTTTTAATCAAGTTATCTATTCTTTCACAATGATTGTACAATTTTTGCTAACTATTGTGATTGGTCTATGTGTATCTCTTCAAATTGAGCTAAGTGAGTCAGCACTTGAGACTTTCAAATTCTACTTTTTCAAAAAGCCAAAGGACTAATTTGCAACCTGGAAACTGAGTGAACATGTACTAATTTGGATCCAATTGAACCCAAAATTGCCCGGTGGCCTTGTACACTATACAAGTTCAAAAGTCAAAAAGTTTGTCTCTGTGTATCATTAGTAAATAATCGTGATTGTTTACTTTTCTCATATTTTTGCACTTCGTGGCTTAATTTACCAATTTAGCAACTTGTTAAGGTCTCTGGACTCGTTTCACCAAATTTGGACAAAATTTGTTCAAGTTATCAACTGTTTCGTGTCCACAGACTCAATTTTCAAGAATCTGGCTTAAGTCTCACTTTTGTGATCCAAATTTTACCAAAATTGATTTGTGTAGTCTACTGGATATGCTTGACCTTGCGGTATACTCAAATGTGCAAAAATATCCAATTTAATAGCAGATGTAGATAATCGCGATTATTTACTCCAGCTAATTTTTACAGCAATGTTCTGAGATTCCATCTTGGATTCTTCTTACCCTCCTAGGTTCTAGTGCAATGGGGTTGTGGAAAGTGTCCACAAACACTCGTTTTCTTGTTTTTAATGGGTTTCTGAGCCTTGATCTTAAGACTCTTGTCTCATCCATCAATCATTCTCAAAATCCTAATCTAATCCTACAATCCTAAAATGTACTTAGCAAGTACAACCTACTTCCAAGCTACCTCTACACAGCAAAAGATGACAATCTTAAGCTATGCGGTTTTAAAAAGAAGTTTTGACTATAAGAGATCCTAGAGAAAGTTAAAGGATAGCTTCACAAGCCGCTCATGTTTTTCCCTAGTTTAGGTCTTTTTGATCCCCGACAACGGCGCCAAATGTGGGACGGGTGTCTAACCTCACTCCTATCTTATTGCAGACGTAGCGAGAACCACAAATACAATTCTCAATCCATGGGATAAAGCTGACTCGACTAGTACATAGAGGCTACAAGAGGTTGTCAATCTCTTGGAAAACAACAAACAACTCGCATCTAACTCAAGCTACACTCAAATGACTGAAATCACCAAAAGCTAATCGCTCATCGGCAAACAAATCACATCCGTTATAGCATCAACAACATCCAACAATTACGAAACTTCTAGTGCATACATGCTTATGGTCTCAAATCTCACTTTAGGTCATGTGCAAAAATCGTGATTATTAACAGCAGTGAGTTTTTGACCTAGTCGTTTTCGACCCTGAATGCATCTAAATGCTTAGCAATGATGTCCCAATACCCTGCCTATACTTATTTTTTGATTTTGAAGCTTAAATTCCTACTTCTGATGAAATTAGGCAATGGGTCGGCGATGCCAAAAGCTAAAAATTACTTTGAAATGCTTACGTCAATGCGTAGAGCTCTTACCGACGGTTGCAACGCAACACACGCGATTGCAATGTGACAACCAAGGAGGGAGTAGGAAGTGCGAGAAGGAGAGAAGTGAGTGTTGCTAGCTCACACTATGTTTCTATTATCCAAAACTTTATCAAAAACTTACAAAAATTTGCTTTTATACCTTAGCCAAGGTCTTTGGTGGTCAAAACTAATAATCTAGGAGTTGATACAATCTAGAATCTTGTAGCCCCGGCTCATCATTACAATGTTCATCTAAAAAGTAGGAGTTACAATATTCTCGATTCATCAAAATAATAAGTGTTTTTACAATGAAAGCTCCGAAAAATGATATCTGAGTTAGATTGTTGCTAACAAAGAGTCGGGGCAGCATCCACTCGCCCTATGATGAGAAAGGGATTGTTGTTCAGAACCAAGATGAGATGGTTGGTCATGTTGAACTATCTAAGCCAGATTATTTTCCAGCTAGAGATCCAATCCTAGTAAGTGGATGAAGCCAGAGCAACATTGCTTGAGAGTGTCGAGAAGAAGGTTCCCCAATCAAAAGCCAACCACTTGGAAGGGCATTCTCCAAAGATAAATGTTCACTAGCGTTGCAAGCTCTTGGGAAGGAAAAGTCCCCCGATTGGGATGGAACGACGACTAAATTATTTAGAGAATTTTGGGATGATCTCAAGGTCTTAGTCACACGGTTGGCTAATTAAGCCATTACCAAAGGGTCATTGGATACAAGTGTGAAGAGAGGGCTTATCAAACCCATCCTCAAATAGGTGTTTTGCTCTCAACTTATGAATTGTCACCCTATTACGATGATGTCAGTAGCTTACAAAATTATTGCCAAGGAAGTAGCCCTCTGACTAGCCCCCCTACTAAATAGGATCATCTCTCCCCATCAACATGGGTTCATTAAAGGAAGATCCATTTATGCACCATCTTGGTAGCAATGGTGGACATTGAATACACAACCTCCACCAAGCAAGAGGGCATTATGCTACAGCTAAACCCTGATAAGTCTTATGACAAGATCCATTTATGACAACATCTTGGTAGCAATGGTGGGCATTCAATACACAACCCGGCTCTACCAAGCAAGAGGGCATTATTCTACAGCTAAACCCTGATAAGTCCTATGACAAAATAACATGGTCATATATAGAAGCTGTCACGGAAGCTCTAGGCTTTGGGCCTCACCTGTGTTGCCTCATTCACACACTAGGGGCTAGCAACCAGTCAGATCTCTTATTTAATGATAGAATTGTGGGCTCCTTCGAGGCAAAAACATCTATTAAGCAAGGATTCCCCCTAGACCCCCTTCTTTTTGCCATCGGAACACATCCTATCATCACGATTCTCGAAGCTAGTGCTACGCGAGGGGAGTTATAAGGCCCTATTTTATCAAGCAATGACCAGATCTTGGAAAAACTATTCGGAGAATATTCGCTCCTCTTCTTGAAGGCATGCCCCCAGGTTGTTAGGAAAGCACTAGAGGTTGTGCAAACGTTTGTTATGGCCTCGGGTTCCAAGTGTAATATAGAGAAGTCAAGGCTAATTAATCTCCTTGTCAAAAACAAATCTTCGGCCCTTCTGACTTGTCAAGGGATATTGTCTCAAAAGGGAATATCTTTAGACACCTAGGGCCCCCCTTGGGAGTGGATGTAACTCACAAACAAAGATTTCATTCGGTCCTTGAAAAAGTAAGAACAAAAATGAGAAGGTGGGAGTATGCTCTTCTTCCATTCTTAAGCCGGATTAAAGTGATAAATTCATTTATGCTCCCCTATATTGCCTTCACCATCCCACTTCTCAAGATGGCTAGGTGTCACTGGAAAGATTTCTTAAACCCTGTAAACATATTTCTCATTAGGAAGTGAATGGGGTCTAAGGGGGGCTCTTTATTTGCCATGGGATTAAAAAGGTGATTATGGAAGGGGAAAATAGGTGGATGCCATGTGGACTGAAATGGTGGGTATGGCAAGGCCTAAAAGCAAGTGGTCAAACATGTACTCTTTTATAAAATATAAAGTGAAAATCTCTTATAAGTTCAGAAAACTAAACTTTTCTCTCAATAGTTGAGTAAAAAGGTTTCCTGCTCCTTCTCCATTAAGCTCTCTAGAGAGGATCTACTTCCCTCTCAGTAAGTGGCAATATAGCAGTAAGTGGCATCCTTCACCTTTGTGTACTATCAAGAATCTTGCTCTTTATACAACTATGAACATGGATGTGCAATGTCTAATCATAAGTGTTTGTCTACAGGTTGTGCCACTATTCCTCATGGCATCATCAGATACTTGAGACTCCATTTCACGTAGCAATGTAAAAGACAACAATGGATATTGGGTGACAATGGAGTTCAAATGAATGATGTGGTGACAATGCAACCCAGCTCAAGAGGTACACACAAGGTCTCAAGGAGACACGTGGCTTCTTGAGCACACCATTGGAAGGGAAGAAATCATGGAGTTCAAGAAAACACAAGACGGCAAGAGGCTTGCGAAGGTGCATCATGTGTATGTTTCACAACTGAAACTAGAGACAGCAGTGGCTCCATCAAGGTTTCCTGCAAATTGTAATTTTTACTCCTCTTTCAAGTTTTTCGATCATCTATTTAATATTTTTTCCTTGTGTGTTGCTTTTGATGACTGTAAGAATTCCATTGCTTGTTCATGTTTGCAGATGTTTTTCCATCCGATTTTGTAGACTGGGAGCCAATAGAGTCCTTCACATGAACTTTTGAGGCCATCCACAATGAGCTTGGCATGTTGCTCTATGCTGGTTGTCCATCCTCTAAGCTTGTCTCATGTGACAATTTTTTTATAATCATACTTATGTCACACCTAGACAAAATGGATATGGTAATCTTTCTCCTGTTCACTCACCAACCTTGTAGAGTTTGGAATGGCCTAAGCCAGACAGCCTTGATCGCAACAACCAAAAGGAGAATCGAGGTGGATGTGCAAGCAGCAATGAAGTGCACCTATGGTTACCACAAAGCCACAGTAACATGGTTTATGTCTCTTCATGTGTTTGTGTTTATATTTTGACTTCAAAGTGTTCATAGGACACCAAAAATGTGGACTTGCAAAGGGGGAAGGCGATCAATAAATTCCTTGCAACAGCTGGATGGGAAACTAAGGTGGTCAAGCACCAGGGAGATAGAATCAAGTGCTATGCAGTTTCTGAAAATGTGGTGTTCAGATACCATATTGCAAAGCAAAGCTTGTCGATGGTTTTTCGCTATAGAAAATGGAAGTTGATGATGGGAGAATGGGAGGCACTAGACTCTGAGGTTGCTGCTAGAGAATCAGTTGACTTGCAAATGCGCCTCCATGACGATGCAGTGCAGCACATTACAGTGAACAATGAGTGGCACCTCAATCACCTTCGTGAGTATCTTAATCTCAAATATAGCTTGCCCAAGAAATATCTCTTTGTAATCAATGAAAAGGTTGTTCGCTCCAGAAAAGAGAAGAGCTTTCTCTGTAAGAACGTTTTGTTTTCGCAATGTATTTTTGTAAAAGCTTGTAAACTGACATGGATTTTTCTCCAATTAATACATACGGTGTTTTGAATCTCGTTTCTACGCTTGCTTGTTTATTCTCAACTTGTTCAAGTTTTCGATTGAAACATGCAATTTCTTTGATGTGGAGCACAAATGTTTTCAATTTTGGTGTCTTTCAATGCTTTGTCGCATGATTTTGTTTAAAATTATAGTTTTAAGTTATTTTGACTTTAATTTCAAGTGCTTGTGACTTTGGGTATATAAGTGACTTTCTAGGTTGTAAACTTCATTTCCCACATTCAAAAAACTCTATCTCTAAGCTCTCTTTGCATCTTCTTTGCAAACGAACCCATGGAAACGTCTACTGATGCACTTCTCACACAATTAGAAAAGGTAGGACTTGCAGATCAAGTACATGAACTACTCAGTGTGTTCGAGGGGACAATTGACATGCAGGCCACTACCAACCTTCATGTAGAGGTATTCGAAAGCTTTCTCTGACTACATGGTGCAAGACATGGAAGAATATGGCATAATCTTTGAGGGATCCGACACGGTGTGGTTGCTAGTGGATTCCTTGAAGCATCTCTATGTGGCTGACAAAAACTTTCGGTTTTTCTTGTTGAGGTTTATTAAAGGCCTCACGGAATGGGACTACAAGACAGAGGATGAAGATGATCTCATAGATTTGGGGATGGGGTGCATAGGCACCCAATTCATTTCTTGGGACATGGATAAGGGAAAATCAAAGGAAAAGGTCAACCAAAGACCACCTGTGACCATTGTGGAGGAATCAAATGAAGTTATCGCGACGAAGAGATTGATGAGCAGATTGAATCATCTATGGCACTCATCCTCTTGCAAGATCCTAGCTCCACTAAGGAGGAAGATCGAATGATAGAGGGGGATGAGGTGCTGGAGGAGATCCCAGACCTCCAAATTCTCACTTTGCATGAAGTGGTGGTGGATGATCATCACTTTTTGTTCCTTGACAACATTGCCAACATTAGGACTCATAGAACATGAGTCGCTTGTAGTGCTTGCTATCTATGCGAGCATGAAGTGATCCCAGTGGAAAGGAAGAGAAAGTCAATTTTCAAATTGACTTTGAAGACCAAGGTCTCCCAACAATCCTCTCTTTCCTCCCAATGAAAACGAACAGAAGTTGGTGCAAACAGTAGCAAGTACACTTGTGGAAATCAAATCATGTGCGCATTTCATCCACCCAAACCACTGATTGCAATTGGTAGAGATGATCAATTTAGCATCAATCTTACAAAGAAAGATCTTGAAGATAAGGATGAAGAAACTAAGGTAAACAAATCTTAACCTGGTAGATTGTCTATTATTCCTTACTACAAGTGTTAAATTCAATTAAAATTCTTTGCTGACGGCATACCATGGGATAGCTCACTTTGGCACTACCTGAGACACTTGGGGCGGGCCATCGATTCTTAGAGTTTCTCACACAGAGTTCTCCAAGAATGGTTATGTGGATCTGTTAAAGTGCAAAGCATTAATTTCCATACTCGTTCAATATTCTCTCACCCTAAGTGCTCACAAATGTATATTGGTGGACCAAGAGGTAGCATTGTATGCCTTTAATTAGAGGCAAGCACCGAAGCTCAATCCTTTCCCACTGTGGCTTGAGCCTAGGTCAAGGGTTGACAAACCCAGAGGAAATTGTAAAATCCCTTGGCATCAAGTCAGCCATTCGTCCCATACCCACATATGTAATTTGTAGAAAAACTAATCGATCATGATGTAATATCCAAATCAATACATAATAATTGTTTTTGTTAAGGAGTTCTGTCAGCATTCGGTACTTGTTTTTTTTTCTTATTCATATTATCCAATAAATTTCATTTTCTGCAACACATGCACAAAACCTTGAACATGCAGCCATCGGGCGGCCCCGGGGGGATACGTCTCGGTGATTCTTTTTCAAAGCGAGGTGACATACAGGGTCAATCAGGCCACAAATGACCACGACGACGTCCGACAAGGTAGGATGGAGCGAAAAAGGCCCCTGTGTACCATGGCGTGTGGGGAGAAGATTTGTCATGGGGCCTTTTTTGCTTCGTTCGACCTTGTCGGACGCTGCCATGGTCATTTGTGGCCTGGTTGACCCCGTACGCCCCCCCCCCCCATCGCCCCGCTTTGCAAAAGAATCATCAAGACGTGTCCCCTGGACCACCCGATGGCTGCATGTTTGAGGTTCTATGCATGTCAACACAGCCAAACGAGCCGTGTGCCATGGTAGGCAGCTTAAATTTAACATACCCAACAATTCAAATACTTATAAAAAACAATGTACAAAATAAAGTTGAACAATTGCACGGAATGGTAGAAATTTGACATTTCATATTATACGAAAAGATTACAAATCTCATCAACAGAGAGTACATGGAAAAAACTATTTCTAATGAAGGTATCCTTCATTTCGTAAATTGATTGTTTCTAAAGCTAAATCCATATTTTTCAATGTTACACGCTTAGCATGCACCATACAGGAGACGCCATCCTGAAACAACTGCACCAAAATGTCTTTGGCGGTATCTAGTAGGGCGAGTAAAGCTACGCGTTGTATACGTGTAATAGAGTTGATATATTTGTCCATTATTTCTCTCACCACCCGAGAGAAGGCCGCTTTTGGTATGATTGGCTCAGTGCTCTTTTGATATTTTTTGATGTCTTACAGAGAAAATATGCATGGCTTCCATCTGCGATTTTTCTGTGTTGTTGATGGTGGTGGAGGAGCCGCCTATCTGGTCCATTGATGAGGATCATATTTATACTTTTTCATCCTCTCCTCTTAGAATTAGAAAGAGAAAATTTTGTGTGGGCAGTGAAAGCGACAAAAATGTATGCGGTAATGGTTTATTGGTAATATGTGTGGTAATAGGTGTGATAATACACCTGCGACTATTACCATGCTCATTATCATGTGTATTACTGCCATATAACATTTTAAAAATAAAGATGCTCAATTGGGCAACCCAAAATTGGGTAGCTCAAAGGAGCATCTTTATTTTTTACCTACATAAAACATATGAAATATCAATTGCATTTTAAAAAGTGTACAAAAAATAATAATAAACTCATAAATGACAACTCATACCTTGTCGTTATAAATTGAGGCCAAAAAGAAAAATAATTTTACAAAATTACAAATAAAGCCAAATTTTCTTTATATACAAAACAAGAGTGTTTTCGTGCCACATCTGCATTTGTAGAAGAGTACATAAAAATATATATATTTACTAATCCTCTTTGTCCTCCTCCTTGTCCTTGTCCTCAGCTACATGCGTTGGGTCGTTGTGACTCTACACTAGGCAAAAACAAATTAGATAAATCAATAACCCAAATTAAGTATTAATAGTATATTCATTGTCTACACTTGCCACTTGTAGAATTCCAACTACTGATTCAAATTGCTCACAAGAGATATGATAGTTTTCCAAAAAGCATTGCCAACTATTGAACTATGTGTGTCTCTCTCCAGACTCGACCATCTCTCTAGTAGGACGGCTTAGAGTGATATTTTCTTAACTTAAAAATAACTCAAAAAGTTTTATAAGCTAAAACACCTTTTTATCCAAACTTTCACAATTGAAAATAACTTACATATTTATCCTTCCAACCCACTTTTCCTCTTGAACCATAGTGCGTGGAAGTTTGCATGGCCCGAGCTTTGCGTTGTTGGCTTTGGGATGAGCCCATTGCAGCTTGCTTGCTCTTTTCTTGCATTGCCCACCCCCACTTTGCATTTGCGATGTTGCCACCACAATAGCTCCCATCTAAATTTGCAACCTGGTTTGCTTCTATGTGCCTTACACTTGATTGCTTTAAAAAAAACAATGTTTTGATATACCTCTTCAACCATTGTGTTGGGAAAACCCGATTGGTGTCATTTAAAAATTAAGCATGCAACACTTCCTAGACGTAGTGTGCATGATCGCGCACTTGGTCTTTGCATTTTATAAAACAATTCTTACATTAGAAGAAAGTTGGACTCACTTTTGGGCCCTGTAAGAAGTGCCACGTCGGCTTAGAGAGAGAAAATGAAAATGTTAACTTGTGCATTTTATGTGATACTTTTCTGCGCAACAAAAAGCCAAAATGACATTCTTTGGTAGGTAGCCGCCGTCTTTATCATTCTTATCCTTCGTTCTCTTGTCAGGAATCCAACTAACCGTATGACTAATGATTTGAAATGCCAACTTACAAGCGTTCCCTCCAGAAACATAAGCCACACGAACTCTATCAACTCTAAACTTGAGAATATGGCTTTCCCTCCCAAAACCTGAGACATTTCTCCGTCTTCTTCTCTATTAACTCTAGGACTGGAGAACGCATCTTTTCCTGATGAAAACACTAATTTGAACTTACAATCCTCGGCCCCTTCATCTTTAACACTTACCCAAATAAATAACACACATCATCTTCATGTTGATGTATTGCAAGAGTACGCACCGTTGCAGAAACGTAGGAGGGAGTCTTTCTTATCTCAATGGGAGAAAGAACTTAGAAGGACAAACAAGGAACATCATTTGGATTTGTGGACCGATGGGTCTATTTATCCAAAGGATCCTACGAAAAATGCGCCACTTCCCTTTGCTAATATCACTAACCTCTTACATTTCACAGGCGATGGCAAGGATGGGCTATTGGGATACACCGAACATTTGGAAATGAGAGGATTGAATGCGGAAAGGCAAAGAAACTTCTTGGCAATGGAGAACATGCAGCTGAAGAAACTTAATGAAGCATGTTCTCAAAAGATTTCATCAAACAAAGAGACAATCCAAGGCCTTGAGAAGAAGATCACAAGTTTGCGAGAGAAAGACACCGTGCTTGGTAGTCGGAAAAGAAAAAGAGATCTGTGCAACCTTGAGAACATGAAGGTTGGTAGTGGTGGCCTGAAAAAACGAATACGAGCTTTAAGGTAACTCGAAGTTTGTTTCTTCAATGTGCTTCATTAAGAAGTGGATACACTTACTTTCCTATTCATGATCATAACACATTGTGCTTTTTTGGCAGGTCTTTACTGCATCCAAACTCGAATGGTGCAGGCTTCAATGCCGGAGTGCATTACAGCCGTCTAGTTCCAAAAGAAGTAGTTGAAGAGATGATAACTCAGAAAAAAATTCGTAAGTTGAAAGGGAGGCTACTTACCTCCTTCATGAACGAGAATCAGCTGGAACTAATGGAAGTGCAAGCAATACTTGATGAGAGTGGCATCTCGCAGATGGGATACAGGGCACTTTTCAAAGCATTAGCTAAAAAATCTCAAAATAAACTACAGAGAGGATCATTGTTGCCAAAGCCATCACATGTAAAGGTTGATCCCAGGCACGTAAACGATGAGGTGTTTGATAAACTTGGGTCACCATTCCATATTGAAGCAACGTTCTTAGGCAAGGGCGGCAGAGAGGTATAGTTTAACGAGCACAACAACCTCTTCATTGATTTTGAAGCATTGCAAAGGTATGCAGTTCACTTCTTTGACATCAGTCGAGACAAGTGCGGTGGGGTTCTCAAGTTTGTTTTGAAGCTCGACGAGTGCGAGGTCCTGAAGAACAAGAAGTTGGAGAGAGTCACCATTACCCTCATGAACAGAGCTCTGGATCCATCAATAACGAAAGAGGATCCACGATACTTCAGCGTGCAATCAGAAAACAACATTCTATCTCTAGGATCATTTCAGGTATACTTCGTTCAATCTTTGATAACAAAAATATTGATTATTTGGTTGTTGATTTTGTGTTTTCATTTTTCACTGCAGGTTGATAAGGAAAATTTTGAAATCCTCGATTGGGTTTTTAGTCAAACCCAAATTCCTTCTATCATCAGTGAACAAAGAAACGGAGCCGTTCTTTCAGTGGAAGGATTTGGCGACTACACAGTGGAATGGCACATGGCAGGTGAATTAAAGACTCTTAAGTGTATGTACAACATAACACACGGAGCAGCTGTGGAAAATCCATGCTTATATTGCATGGCTGATGCACAATCACTTGAGAGTGTGGAATGGATTAGAGCTCCCAACAGACATCTTCAAGAGTGTGCAATGGATTAGAGCTCCCAACAGACATCTTCAAGATAAAACTTTTAAAACAGTGCTTGATATTCCTCTGAGTAGAGTTCACGTCTGTACACTTCATGCACTTTGTCGATTAATTGAAAAGGTGGTTCATTTGTACATATGTTTTGCATGGACATTAAAGCCAGAGAGTGAGTCGAAAAGAGTGATCAAAGCATTAGAGGGAGTTCTCTCAGACATTCGTTTGCATGGAGGCAATGTAAAAATCGAAGAGGACCCTAAGATGTCTCAAAGTCGGTACAAGGTACCGAGGAAAGCATCGATAGGCGGAGTGAAGGCAAGAAGGTTTTTTGGGTTTAGCCTCAAAGATTCAGATAGAGAAGAAAGGAGAATCTTGTTCAACAAATGGAAACAGTTACATAAAGTGGTTAAAGACAATGCTGGTGGTGGGGCAATCCAAAATCACAAGGCGAACGTGTGGAAATCACTAGATAAAATTTTCCACTACCTTGAGCAACATTCTTGGGACCAAAGTAAGCTCACGTCATTTCAAGCAGCCTTGCTGGATTGGAAAAAGGCTTACCTTACAGGGTGGGGTGGGCAACATATCACACATTACATGGTAGGTTGGCATTCTACGTATACAAAACAAAATTTTAAATTGTACTCAACTGACCATTTTGTTTTATTTCAATGCAGCACATACTATTCAACCATGGTCCATATTTTGCCAAGACATACGGCTCACTATCAATATGGTCCACACAAGGCATGGAAAAAACCCACTTCATGGCAAGAATAGGTTATTTTAAGCACACTCGACATGGGGGAGGAAAAGAAAAGGCCAATAGCCTATTAGAGTTACACCAATGGACTTATAGACAACTAATTCATAGAGCAAGGCAGAAGGAACTTCTTAAGAGTTCAGAAATTACACGGTCTTTACAACACATCCGCAAAGAGAAGAAATAGATGGCTTGGGGAGCTTCAAATGCGGTGGAGCGCCATGCGAGGTGGCGCCGGTCATGAGTCAGGAGCGGGAGAAGATGGACCTGAGCGGCCCGTCGTTTTGATCCTCTTCAATGCACCTCCTTCCTTCTCACTTTGTACCTCTTCGATGTGCAAGCTCTGTAGACGAGCTCATTCCTCTGTTGATGGCAGCATCCCTACGGGCATCATGCGTCTTCTTTCCCTCAGAAATAGCCACTTATTGTATGGATCTAAGCTTTGCGGGTCTTCAACCCCTGCAGCCAGAGCCTGAGCTGTGTAGGACATGAAATAGGGGGCTCTGAGTTTCTGGCACCCATACCCAATGCCAAATACACGTAGAGCAAAATGTTTTTCAATCAAAATTACTCTTTCTACGTTTAGTGGGAGGGGGTGCCCACCACACAATCTTGTAATACCTTTCATTGCGAACAGAGGGAACTTTGCATTGTCATCGGAATATTCCTTGTGGTATATTATGATCTACATAATAATTGCAATGAATTTATGGGCCGTAAGTGAGATGAGTACAATTGTCAAGTACTTGAATTGTTTCTACAAACCTTTTTGTGGTTGAAACGCCCGATGTAGTGAGACAACGCCGCATCCTTGCCTTGGACTCCAGTGACAAGCCCTTGGCGTGAGCCTCCCGCTCTTCTAAGGAAACTATCGTCATACACTAGCACCTGGCAGCAAAAAAAAATGTTCATGATATTTTATCACTCGGACATCTCTAATACCATCTGAATGATCGACAAAAATTACCATCTGATTCTCGTCCATTTCCAGCATCGACCTCCCCCACAAGTGAATAGACTGACTATTCATTACATGATCTTTGGGTGCCACATGTCTACCCATGTTTTCCAAGCCGAGTTGTTTTGTTGTCAATTCAAACTGCTCATCTGTTGGCAAATTGGCCTCTCCAAACTTCGCCTCATTGAACGTATCTTTAATCAATTGCGACCCTGAAGTGAACTGTGAGTCGCGGACAGCTGTGTCAGCAATAAGATATTGGTCCACTCCATCATCGTCCACAAACCCCATGTCTGCCTCACAAAAATTTTCAATTGCCGCTAGGCAGTAGTCCTCCCGTATATTGAGCTCATGCATGATATGTGTGAGCAGAATATAGTGGGTGTCGCCCGCCATAGCAAAGCTGCGGGCACAATTGAGAGGCAAAGTTGCTTCCATACTTGGGCTTTCTTGCCTACACCCTATTGCTGCATCCGCAAGAGAAACAAGAGTTAATCCCGCATCAAATTTTTCCTTTAGTACCTCTCCTGCTCTTCTTCTGGATTGAATTGCACCTCCACATCCTCTACCTCTTCCTCCGATGCCAATGAACAACTACGAAAGTTGTTGACTGCGAAGTCTTTGACTCGCCATCCGTCTACAAGTTTAAGTAACAGACAAACCCATGGTAGAATTCCAATAATCGACATTTTTTTAAGTGCTTCATACACCTGTCTTGTACAAGCAGTGCATTGGAGGGACACTTTTCAAGACAGCGATTGAGTCTCCTTGAAGCACTCTTGTCAAGGTCAAGGTCGACAGGGTGCACATATCTCATGCCATCAACTATCATGGAATTGTCACAAGTGACTGCCTCATACTGTTGCAAATGGTTTTGTAGGTACTCAAAGGAGAAATCTATAATCCTCTGTATAGAAAACTCTGCATTGAACATTCCTGATAGTTCTGGTGCACGGTGATGAGCACGGGCGTTATATAAGAATGTGAATAGTTTTTCTTCACATGTATCCTTGCTCACATCTGTCTCCAGGACTATGATCCCCATGACTGAAACAAAAATCAAGCCAAAACTATTTGGTGTCATAACAAAGCGAATGTTGGGCCTCGAGTATCCCTCAATGTCCTATTTTGCTTGGTTCGGCTCCGTGCGCTCATGTCATAAGAGGTGACATTAGTTGAGTCAGAACCAAGCGAGTAGGGTCCCCAAGAATTTCCGAAGGACCCTCTTCGCTTGGTTCTGTCCCGTGTGCTAAATTCATAAGAGTTGACGTTAGTTGAGTCAGAACCAAGCGAGTAGGGCCGCCAAGAATTTCCGAACAACTCTATTCGCTTGGTTATGTCCCGTGCACTAATGTCATAAGTGGTGACGTTAGTTGAGTCAGTACCAAGCGAGTAGGGCCCCCAAGAATCTCCAAAGGGCCCTATTCACTTGGTTCTGTCTTGTGGCATTCGGAACAGGTGGATAAGAACAGAGCATATTATGTTATTAGTGATAGATTTATAGGCCTACTCACTCACTATGCCCAAACTCAGGCACGGTCACATAAGGAGTAATTATTCCAACCATGAATGCGATACGGTCATAAGGAGTAATTATTCCAACCATGAATGCAATACGGTCACATAATGAGTAATTATTCCAACCATGCATGCGTTTTTACCCTAACGCAGTGGCTTTGGTGCGCACATAGTTAACAACACACGGGAAGGGGAGAGGCAGGGAGAAAGAACCTGTCTCTACAATATCCAATGGCGCCGAGTTGGATGGTGATGTCGCAGGCCACCGACAGCAAGAACCAGTAGGGGGGCGATGGCGATGGCGACGCGGCAGCAAAGGACTCGACCCAGTGGAGGTCACTCAATGCAGAATCACGAGAGCTAGGCAAGGGGAAGAGCGCAAAAAATGCAAAGGCGATGGCGAATGCAAGGGCGATCGGCGTCTGACTCTAAACTCAGAATCACGAGAGCTGGCCAAGGGGAAGGGTGCAGAAAAGGCAAAGGCAATGGCGAATGCAAGGGCGATCGGCGTCTGACTCTAAATGCAAGATCACGAGAGCTGGCCAAGGGGAAGGGCGTAGAAAAGGCAAAGGCACGAGATCTGGCCAGGCAGAAGGTGCGAGATGGAGATGGAGATGGCGACTGCAAGGGCGATTGGCGTCTGTCTGACCCTTACGGTCACTCAAAAAGGCACGTGGGCTATGCTCTCAAGAACAACCAGTATTTAAATGGTCTCAGATTCCCATGCAATATGATTTACCAACCGCAATCTCGCGCATAAGTGAAGTTTTCACCCTCCCCGAGGTAAGCATTCTAAGTTGAGACATTACCCCCGCCAAACATCTCAAGTTTCAACTATTCTACCTCTTTTCGCATCCTCTATTGTGCATCATTCTAATTAACTCTACCCCCATCGACGCGACACGGTAAGCAAACTCCATCACCTCTTACTCTCGCGCATCCTCCTTCTCTTACTCTTGTTCTGTAGTGCTTCAGCGACGCGGAACTCTACACACAGTGAAGAGGTATGCTACTTACTACCCTTCTGTGCACTTTTATTTTGTGTAGCTGGTCAGTACCAAGCGAATAAGGTAAGGTCACTTAGTCCGAAGGGCCCTATTCGCTTGGTATTGACCAAAAGAAAATTAAAGTGATGTTTTCTAGTAGAGAGGTCAATACTAAGAAAATAAGGGGAAGGTAACCCCTGCTTGTTGCGGATTTAGGGTTTTATTTTGCCAAATACGCCTTTTGATTTCGGTCCCGTGCGCTTTAATTTTGTGTAGTTGGTCAGTACCAAGCGAATAAGGTAAGGTCACCAAGTCCGAAGGGTCCTATTCGCTTGGTACTGACCAAAAGAAAAGTTTAGTGTCAGTACCAAGCGAATAAGGTAAGGTCACCAAGTCTGAAGGGTCCTATTCGCTTGGTACTGACCAAAAGAAAAGTTTAGTGATGTCTGCTAGTACAGAGGTCAATACTAAGCAAATAAGGGGAAGAAAACCCCTGCTTGTTGCGGATTTAGGGCTTTCTTTTGCCAAATACGCGTTTTGATTTCGGTCCAGTGCGCTTGTATTTTGTGTAGTTGGTCAGTACCAAGCGAATAAGGTAAGGTCACCTAGTCTGAAGGGCCCTATTCGCTTGGTACTGACCAAAAGAAAAGTTAAGTGATGTCTGCTAGTACAGAGGTGAATACTAAGAAAATAAGGGGAAGGTAACCCCTGCTTGTTGCGGATTTAGGGTTTTCTTCTGCCAAATACGCCTTTTGATTTTATAAGAAAGAAAAAAAATTACAACTGAACACCGGGTTTGAGTTAGAAAACACTTCAGACTTTACAAAGAGTGGCCTATTAATTTCCGGGGGGTTTAGGGTTTAGGGTTCACAGCCACGCTATCTCTTCGCAAAGCATCTTTGCAAATTTAATGGCTTCCTCACATTTACTGGCTAGCTCAAGCACTTCATCCTTCATTTCCTGAAGCCAATTAATGATTGCCTCCATAGAGCCATTCTCGGTGAGCAATCGCTGCATGTCTTCAGGCCTTCTTGCTTCCAGAGAGTTTTTAAGGATTAAGACCCTCTGGCTGACGATCAGCATTTGTTGAAGCTTCAGGCTAGCATCCTGCACAGAGCATTAGCAAGTAAGCTCTTCAAACTAGGAGCTTGGAAATTGGGAGCAGAAAGCAAAGAATTACCAACAACTTACCTCGAGAATTGACTCCCATGTTGACAGCAGCCACTCCCGAGCTGTGTCGGTCGAGAACATTAAAGGTAACATCGGGGGAGGGCCAAGGGGGGACCTCCTGAGGAGGACCCGGATGCGGTGTTGCTGGCGCTGCGGGAGTATACCTTGGAAAGGCATCGCCACTATCCTAAGCTTCTTTTAGTTGTTCTACGAAACCCTGAGGGAGTTTCTGAAACAACTGCTTCTTAAATAGACTTTTAGACATGCCTAAAAAGCAGAGCCTAGGCTCTGGCTTATGAGTGAGTGGTCTGTGAAGGGTGGTACTGCCATGAGGTTTCATGAGAGGTGGACATGAGAGAGAGAATCAATAATATCATCCCCCCGATATTAGGGGAGGTGATCGGAGGGAATGACATGACAGTTAGAACCGCATTGATTTAAGATCTCCTTCACATTGCTATTTTGTATCAGCGGATGCAAACCTTTTTCGCTTGCTTGTACACTTTTCTGAGGTCACCACCCAGCGAATAAGGTATTTTTTTGCAAGGGTTGCAAACCTGTTTGCTTGGTAGTGATATCTGCTATTACTATTTTTGAAGTCACTACCGAGCGAATAAGGCAAGGAAAACTCTTTCCTATGCACCTATTCGCTCGGTAGTGACCTCAGAAAATATAATTCATGTCTACCTTTACTATTTTCTAAGTTCACTACCGAGTGAATAAGGCAAGGCAACTCTTTCCTATCCATCTTTTCGCTTGGTACTGACCTTTCCTTAAATCTGAAGTCCCTTGTGCTGACAAATGAATTGTCTTTTGGTGTTATTGCAAACCTGTTTGAATGCCGTGTTGCTCATCAGCCAAATTATGGATATATCGAATGTAAGTAATCTGTTGTTTTATTGTTTGCGGCAACGTATGTATGAAGCAACAGATGTCTGTATCATGCTTCTACAGGAACTTCGATTACATAACTACACCAACAACGATGTGCGACTTTTTTCTGTAATGGCCATCCAGCATATTATAATCTCGGTAAACAGATGCACAAGAGAGGAAGCGGCGAGAGCTGACGAGTTCGAAGAGGCTTGCATTAACGAAATGACGCAAAGCCACAATCATACTCAAGAAGAAGTTCGAAATATGCAAGAAGCAATACACCAATATTATGCGGACGCCGCAGAAGTAGAGGAATGGGTTGCACGTCGACGGCAAGAGCAAGAATAGCGGGAAGCTTCACAGGTGCAAGAAGCATGGGAAGCCATGTAAGAGGCCCATGATTTCGAGCGACGCGAAAGGATGCCCGAGACCAGCGTCCCCAGAGGCAGAGGTAGCAGCAACCGGAGCAGAGGGCAGGGGAGCAACCGGAGCAGAGGGCAAGGGACGAGTGGCACAAACCGGGGGAGAGGACAGGGGACGAGTGGCACAAACCGGGGGAGAGGACAGTAGCTAGGAAAGGGAGAAAATTACTCTTGACAGAAACAACACAATATGTAAAGTTTTGAAACATTGAAAATGTACATTTTTGAAACATTGTTTGACCGCCAAAAAATATCTCTGCATTAGTCATTTTGAAGAGTACATCATGGTTTGCATGGCATCAAAGCTCTTTGCGTGCACAAGGTATGTTACCTAGCTTCCAATGGAAGCAATTAAGTGAAGTGTATTTGTTATGGACTCCTTGCACAATGTTGTTTTCTCCTTGCGCCTTGGAATCTGAAAAGAAGAAAAATTTAGATTCAGTCATAGTGTATTAAAGACAATCAAAATTGATCGATTTAGTAAGCACCTTTCTATTGTTGAGACTAAATGCATACAATTCCGGCAAAAGTGGAAGTTCTTCACATGTAAGATCTATCCTGAGTTGTGCCAGAGTTGTGCTTGACATTGTCTCCATCACAGTAAGTAGGTTGTCTCGAAAGTAGAGCTCCATTGATAAAGGTTTGTTCTTGAGGCTGTTCTCTGTATCTTGGTCGAGTGGAATAAGCTGCCCACTAAGAAGATGATATCTAATATAGTAAAACGATACTAAGGAATTTTGAGAGCTTATAATGAACTTGCAAATTATGGACTTCTTTTGCAAAATATAGATTTTGTTCTGTGATTGTTTTCTATCCCAGTTATCATCTAAAAATTCCAAACAGCTCTCAAACTTGCAAATGAACATTGTTGTGGTAGTTCTTATTTGCTTATCGAAGAAAAAATCTGCAAACACTTCAAGAGGAATAAATAGTGCGAGCCGAACTATTTTTGTGGCAATTGAATACTTGAGGGACTTTTGTATATCCTAAAACAACTTATTCCTGAAGCTTTCACTAGTTTGCGAAGTAGGCAGGGACCAATCCTTGCTATCAAAGGATGGAAGTGACAAAGGAGCTACACGACCCCAACCAATGGAAGTTCTCGGTTCCACATATGGCACATCATAAAAGAAAATTCCATTATCTGCAAGTTCCTTGTGTTGTCTTCCTCGGTACATTTGCTCACCAATAAATGCATGGAAAGCATCAAAAATCCCAACTATACTCTCAACTAGTTGCCAGTCTGTCCTATTCGATGGATAAATATCTGAAACATACCAAAGATGATATCCACCACTTAATATTCGAATATAATCATGCACTAAGAGAGATGCTGAAATAACTTACAGTTGGGTCAATGCCTTGGAAAACTTGGAGGATATGTTTGCAACCTTAAGTCTGCATGCTGGAAAGCATGTTGTATGAGGACCTCTTTCACCCTCTTGCTTTGTGCACACACTTTAAACTCTTTAACTTGACCCTTGAAAGCCTCCACGAAATCATTGCGTTGCCTCCTCTTCCTCCTCGTAGTTTGCAGAAGAACCCAACTTCCGATAGTTATACGAGATGGAATCCATGCTTGATCGTCTGTAGTATAACTGTTAAAAATGCTAACAGAGTCAATAGTAGTGCTAGGCCTTCGAGAAGTAGACATGGTGTGCAATAGAATGAATACACAGAAAGATTAGCAAAAATATAAAAAAGGGAAGAAGTTTTGAGAGGGAAGTAGAGCTACTCAAAGTCATATTTGGGTGGGAACAAAGTACTAGATAGAGTCTTCAATGAAAGTTCTGAAATTCCTCGGTACATAGTTAGTACGACTTACGGCATTTATGCCTTGAAAGCGTAAAATTGTGCAATTTGATGAACCAAAATAAAATTTCCTCCCTTTTTTTAAAAGAGCTTGACTCCAAAATGTCTATTTTCAACGTAACGTTAGCCTCTTCCTCATTGGTCGAGCGCCACTCTCTCTCTAGAACTGAAAGGCCCAAAAGTGAGTCCAGCTTTCTCCTAATGTATGTCCAATGTATAATAATAGTAGATGGTGCCAAAATGCTTGGCCTTGTACAGTCCCAAACTCAACCTCGCCAACATACTTGACCCTATAGTAGTGCCCATGCATGTCTTGCACGGGCGCGTTAGTGTCTGGTCCTCTACGGTTGGAGTGGCATGCTCCAAAATAGGTGAATTTGTCCCTCCTCCACCACCAAAATAAGAATCCCAGTAGGAGCCCTTGTTGCTCCGTCTATCATGACTCCCGCTACCCTAAGATAATCATTGTTATGTGCTACTCAAAGATTCTCATCGATCACCCGTGGACTATCAATGAGGCTCAGCAAAACAAGAGTCAAATGGAATGGTGTGAGGCCCTATAATGCAAGGGGGTTGGATCCCTACGGTGGAAGGGGGGTGGGTCGGTAAGAAGGGAGGGTAGAAGGAGGTGAAATTGGCAATGCTCTATATGTATGGAGATCTCCTTAACTCCCCCTCGACATGGTCTGTTTGTGAAATACCATAGTCCACAAGTCGTTGTGGAATATAGTCACCAGAAAGTTCCTGTGTCAAATGTAGGTACTACTCATGTAAAGAGATCAATGCACAATGCATATCCGGATCTACCACTAGTAGAGGAACCTGTCTAGATGCACTCACACATCCATAGTTGTAAGAGGGCCATGCCTACAAATAAGAGAAATAAATCTACACTCATGCTCACAAAAGTCAGGCTAGATATAAATCTAAATCCATTGTTTGGACTTACCGCCTCAAGACTCGAGTCCACTAGAGGTGATTTCCACCATGGATGGGTACCCACCTGGGACATAAACCAACCAAAGGAATAATGTGATGACTATCTTGATCCATCTCTTGATGTGGAGATTGTTATATGTGGAGTAGTGCATACACAATGGATGTTCTTTCTAGAGATATTCTTAAAAACTCTCAAAGATTTTGTGTGACTACGATCTAGATACATGAATGGCCAAAGGATGGATCATGCAAGAGGCATTTGTTTACATTTCAGAGTATTTGGCACAAGTTGATTCCTCAATGCCTTGCATGTGGTCAGATGAGGAGGATATAAGGATGACAAGTTCACACTTGCCAAGTGGAAAGGAAAAATTATCTAACATGGATATGAATGCACATTGAGTGATCAACAACTTTTGCATCCTCAATGTAAAGGGTATGACCAAGTGGATGGACTTGAGGACAATGGAAAAGTCAAGGTGTTTACAAGATATGGAAGCATGGAAGCAAACTCATGGAAGTAGAAGGGCACCCCCAATTCCTCAACACCTTGCATGTTTCCCAGATCTCATTAGTGTTGAGTGGATCCATGAGAGAATGACCGAAGAAAAGGCACACATAGAGAACATCACCGACAAAAATGGGAGTATGCTCGAGGTTGCGTACTAAAGGTAGAGTACTCATTCACTTAAACCATATTGTATAGTTTTTCTTGATTTTATTTTTGTAACTGGTTGTATACTTTTTTCAACTTTATAGTGCCTTTTCTTTAACTCTATGTGGTTAAAGGGTTGACACTTTCATACACGCCACATTGACAAGCATCGAACCACCATCAATTTTGTTGTCTCACGGGTAACTTTGACACAAATGGCGATGAATCCACATACTATGGGACTATTCAAAGGATACTAAAGGTAAATTTTAGAACCTTTCATACCTTTACCTTTGAGTGAAAGTGGTTTGCAAATGTGTCTAAATAGCATGAGAATGGGCTCTACATGGTGAGCTCTAGTGTGCATCACACAGGGATGTATGACAACTTAGTTTTGCTACGCATGAATTATCATGAGAAGGTGAGGGTAAACCTTCTTTACCCTTATTTGCTTGTAACAAAATACCAATGTCACTCACTTTGAACTTGTCTTCTACAAGTAATCTATATCCCATCAATCCATCAACCAAAACTTTGGTTTGTAATCCCGTAACACCTCACAGGAGAACTCATTTTTCCACTAATGAAGTGGAGACAAAATTCAAACCTCTCCCGCCTACTACTTTGGATGAGTGGGAGATAGATGAGAGAGAGAGAGAGATGATTCAATTCCACAACTACCAATCTTAGCGAGAATGATTTCCATGATGATGATGATGATGAGATGGATGATGACAATTTTGAAGATGATGAAACCAACATATCCACAAATGAGAATTTCATTTATCTCTTTATTGATTTAGGAGCCATGGGTTTAGATTTAGATCAAGGTACTTGATCTAAATCAAGGTGCTTGAATATATATTTTGGAAGAAGATTCATAAACACTTTAGAAGATGATTGATAAACATTTTGTATATTTTATTCTATGAAAAGTTTTTTTGTGCCACCCATTCATCTCTCTCTCTCTCTCTCTCTCTCTCTCTCTCTCTCTCTCTCTCTCTCTCTCTCTCCTTGTCAGTTAGAGTTGCTTCCCCATTGTATTGAATGGAGCTAATAAGTTCATGGGCTCTTTTGAAATTTGTTCCCCATGGCGGTAGTCTTAAGAAGCTATCTAATTGTAGACATCTGGCCCCTTCCAGCACTTTGGATCTTTGGTGTAATGTCCAAAGTTCCTTTGGAAATAGGGTGGCCTTTACTATCACTCCATCTACTCCTTGGAATTTCTTGATGAAAATGTTTGCGGGTATTGTTTCTAGTTCATGTTCCGTGATGTGAGCTTTCTCGTTTGAGGAGATATTAGTGATCTCATAAGGAGCCACCTCCCACTCTTTTTTTGCTTTCCTACGAGGCATCTTGAGATCAATTTCAAGTTGAAATTAGGGTTAAGCAATGACCAAAAAAGCTGTCGAGAAAGTGAAAAAACACAAACTTTGACCATAAAATGAAAAATGAGCATAACTTTGTCAAAACTACCCCAAATTTGTCCAAATTTCACGAGTGCATCTAGGATTACTATAGTCACAAAGGCATGACATTACATATGAAATCTTTGAAATCTGGCTCTGAGGTACATGGATCGCGATCCATGTTGGGAAACATTTTGAAGATCTGATGATACCATCTGGTAGGGCTCATCAAGGTGATGCCTTGGTCCAGTATTGGATCACTAGTTAAGAACTTAGGCCAATTCTTGGCAATTTTCTTCAGACTTAGAGAATTTGGACCTTTTGGTTGAGATTTTGGGATCCAAATGAATTGATACTTCATGGCTAGACTTGGTATGATGTTCAGATTCAAATGATGTGATTTTTTCTCTGTTTGGACAAAAAGATACATAAATCGCGATCCATGTTGGGAAGGGTATCGTGGGTTAAACTTGCTCGGGATTTGTATAATATTGGTGGAGTGGTCCACCAAAGTACGTATACCACTCTAGCTCCTTGGTGGAGTGGTCCACCAAAGTACGTATACCACTCTACTTTGGTGGAGTGGTCCACCAAAGTACGTATACCACTCTAGCTCCTTACCGTCTATAGGAGAGTATTTTTTGCCATGCTTATCCAACATGACCACGTGGATACTTTTCCCTTTTGTGTATGTAAAAACATATAGTCAGTCCCTCAATGCGGGGTTCATCACATCTATAATAGAGTGTCTGTTCTCCATTATTGAATTTATATATCCCCACATAAGTGTTGTCTGTATTAAGCCACTCCATCTCATTACTGCGCTTGAGCACATCATTTTGCTTGTTCATCTACTAACTCTTCATCTACCTTGTCCTTCGTGCCAGTCAATCCCCATTTGTCCACAATAAAGGGGTTGTGAACAACTAGGTACATCATTCCCTCCTGGTCAAAGTATATGTCTCCGTTATAGTCCACATCTACAAGGTCCTTGAACTCACTTGGCTTGTTTTCCAACTTAACACAGTAGCGATCCATTCCATCCTTATAGATTTTGGCTTTAAGCTCATTCTCGAATTGAAATTTTAGATACAACAATTTGACCTCAGATGCAGGTCGAGAAGGACCTGCCCCCAAGTTCACCTTGTTGAATTCCTTAGTCATTATGGTGTATGATATTTTTGATGAGGTATCAGAGAAAATTTCCTCTAAAATGGCTTCTAGCGGATGCAGTGGAATTTGATTCACACTACCTTCAGTTGAGTGGTTGGTCACTTGGTCTTTGATGCTAGGATTCCTATTCTGGTACAATCTTCCTGAACGCAAATACGTGAAGAACTTGTCTTACAAAATCCAAACCTTGTTACCTCATTGGCTAACTTGTATTCCCCAATTTGGTCTTACTTGTTGGGTCGTACTCTCTAGCACTTGTAACCTGTCAAAAAATGCTTGATGGCTAAGAGTTTACAACCCCTCTTGTTAGTTCAAGCTTTCAATCGACAAAATTTTATCAGATACATTCAATAACTTCACAGTTTTGCTCATAACATCCATAATTCAAGTCCAATTTCAATTTTGAAAAGACCACCATGATCCTTGAGACTAACTCTATCTGTGGTGACATTCTGCTCTTAATATGATTCAAAGGAACATGGATTGTGATCCATATTGGGAGGTCAAACTGGTTTTTCTTGGTACCAACAAAATCAGCATAATTAGTAAGTCATTTGGCACTAAAATTTTTGAAAATATATTTTTGGATTAAAAATTAGTTCAATTCTGGAACGTGCTCAAAATGCTTGACAGTTTTGGGCTTTTGGTTTGGTTTTTGACATCCAAATTCAGTTTTGAAATGATCACTAGAGTCCTTGTGATGTGCTTTAGCTATGGTGCAGGTTTGGTATCAATCTGTGTCAGAGGAACATGGATCGCGATCCATGTACCTAGTTGTCAGATTGCACTGAAACTTGGCACACAGCTTCCCTTTGGTCCACTAATGTTAGCTTTATGGTTTTTGTAGGATTTGGACCTCTTTTAGGCCAACCAAAATTCAATCCTCATGTCTATTCCAGGGTTTTTACCTTGAACTTTTTTCTTCCCTTTTGACCCACTTTTTGAACTTTTTGACAATAGTTGTTTTGGGAAATGTTCTTCAAAACTTACCAATTGTCCACCTGTCAAATACCAGCTCAAAATCCTTATGAGGTACATGGATCGCGATCCATGTTGGACATCATTTTGACATGAGATTTAGTGAGCTTATAATATTGGGTATGGTGATACTTTTCCCCAAATCTTTTTGGATTTGAACCACTTTTTGCCAGCCAAAAGCAAGATTTTGTGTCTGCTTTGCGGTTTTTGCTGTCAACTATTTTTTGGTGTTTTGATCAGGCTTTTGCACTTTTTTGATGTGGACTCTTTTTGGAAGAGTTGTTCCCTCTGTTCCCAGGAATGTACTGGTGAATTATCCTATCCAAATGTCAACTTGGTACATGGATCGCAATCCATGTTTGGCAGCATCTGGTCATGAAATTTGTCCTGTTGGTTCCTTGCCTTTAGTTGAGCCCAATTCTCACCCCTTTTTGAATTTGGACAACTTTAAGTTTAGTTCCCCTAAATTTACTTAATTTTCAAGGTTTTGTACAGATTAGACCAATTTCTTAATTTAGATGTTCTTTTAGCAACCTATTTTTGGCCAAACTCAGAATTTTGGTGTCTAAGAGTTAGTTCTAACAAATGAGGCCAAAAAGGTACATGGATCGCGATTCATGTTGGGCAGACAATCTGGGAAAAAATTGTTCAGCTTGTCTCCTTCAAGCTTGTATATCCCTTTTTGCCAGGTTTTGTTGAGTTTAATTCATCTTTGAAGCTCTGACCATCAATTTTGAAAATTTTCAGAGTTATGTTCTTTGGTACCAAAATAAGGTTTTTGACAGTTTGTACCCTGATCTTTTTGGACTCAATTGATGGTGGAAATTGTTACTTAACCTACTCCTATAAACTAAAATGTATCCACAAACATAAATAAGTTTAACATTGCAGAAATGACAACAAAATGTATGGTGAAATAGTCCTTTTCAAGCATAGGACAAATCAAAGAAAGAAATACTTTTTGTACTTCACTCACAACTCTCTTTGCTCATAAGGAGTAGCACTGGCTGGTCCTTGACTCCAGTCTCTACTAAGCACTAAACCTACGTCTAACTGCTTTACTGTCTAAGTGTAAATGGAATGGGTGTCAAAATCTCTGAAAAGGAATTTTCATACAACTATGTCACTCACCACCTAAGGATCGACTTCCCCAGCAACGGCGCCAATGTTAGTGGGTTGCCGCGATGGACATCTGTAAGCATAGCTATCTCGTACCAACATAATGTCAATACGCAAGGAAGCGACTCGAGATGGGGCACAGAGACTCAATGAGATTGACAATTTCAAAGAAGTGAAGCGAAAGAACTGTTCATACATCTACAATAGCAAAACAACCACTTCCTAGTCAGAAAATCAGCCTATGTCCAATCTCGCCGCTCTAGGTCATCACACCTTTTTGGTATCCAAATGAATTTGAAATGCAACGAAACTTAAGGAGAGGTGTTACAATACCTAAGGGCATAATCCTACCAAGTTCTGTAGTCATCTGGGAAGGTACATAAATCAAGATCCATCCCAAAAAATGTATAGAAAACTGAAACATAACTACATGAAAAGGTTCCTTTTAAGCTTAGAAACACTCTTCCAAGGTCAAAACATCAAAAAATAACCATTTAAGACCTCAAATCAGTGCATTTATCTCACAGACAAGACGTTGCGAACCACAACAAAATTGAGAATGATCAGACTTAGATTAAAGAGCAATAGACAAGGAACACAATGTGCTATTTGGAATCAAATTCTGATTACCAAACAAGGAGAAAGGTTGATTACAAGTTGTAGCATAAGTACAGCTCTTAGTCGACGTCCAATAAATCCCAAAGATAACGATGATGTGTTCTTCAAAACTAAGGGTTTTGACTTAAAAACTTGGGACCTTTTCCCATGGCCATTGGCCACTTACAAGGCTTGTAGGTTCTGAGTGGGTAGTAGAGAATAACAGGCTAAATTACAATTTGAGATTCATTAATAGCAGAGTGTATCTAGACTTTTAGTGACAGCCCGTTGTATCCACCAAACAGGCGCTCAGGGCAAAGAGAGTACATCTTGAGAGAGAAAAAAGGGTGGTTCCAAAATGATGGCTCCATCTATGGCTAAGGACGTGGAGATGACACTTGAGAATGATCAAAACCCTCCCTCGACCCCTACTTATAATCAAGGAGGATGTCATTTATCCTTTGATAGGGCTTGTAGCTCTAATCCCACCGCAAGCTCTGCCAACATAATCCAAGTGAAGCATGGACTGGAGGAGAACCTGCACCATGTGGTTCTACTTTGCATCAGGCATTTGATAAACAGTGGCTGCTTGAACTCCATCTTAAGTGGACTCAAGCATTTGCTGCATGTGGAATTCCTTTTAATGACAATCAAAATCCTATCTTTAAAGATGCTTTAATGAGCACAGCGAAGAAGGGTTTTGTGGTACCTGATTATAATAAGATGCATACAAAATATTTAGATAAAATGAAAGCTACATAAGAGAATGTTTTGAAGCGCACAACTCTTCATTATGTGCCACAGTATGGATGCACAATTTCTCTAGATGGTTGGACAAATTGTAAGAACAAACCATTGATTAATGTGATGTTGATGTGTCCAAAAGGATCCATCTTTCTTGAAGCGATCAAAACATCCTGGATATCTTGCTAGTGTATATGAGCATTCGATCAGAAGAGCAGGGGAGCCTAAAAATGTGATAGCCATTGTCATAGATAATGCATCTAATTACAAAGCAGCTGAAAAAACAATTGAAGCAAAGTATCCAAAGATTACATGGGTTCCATGTGCTGCCCACACTTTGAATCTGCTCTTGAAGGACTTTGAAAAAGTTCTTTCTATTAAGCAAACTCTTCTAGATGCAAACCACTTGGTGAAGTTTATAAAAAAAGTGCCACAACATTGTTCGAACTACCGCGACAATGATGCGAGCAAGTAGCCATAGGTTATCACTTCTGCTGCTTTTTTTTCTCTGACTTTGTATTTGCTAGCACTGTTGTTGTGGAGAATTGCTCACACCTCAGTGTTAGTTTGCAAGCTAGGGCCCTCTCTTTGGTTGTTTTGACCCTCGTGTCACACTGCAAAGAGAGAGGGTGTTTAGATATCTATCCTTGGCTGTGTTTAGATACCCGTCCTTGTGACACATTGCAAGGGGGGTTTAGACTTTAGATGCTTCATCCTTGACTGCTGCCGACCTCCATGTCGCACTGCAAGAAGTAGCTTAGGATGTGCAATTAGATTCTTCGTCTCTGGTTGTTACTAACCACTATGTCGCACTTCAAGGAGGGGTTAGCTATCTTACATCCTTTGTTCCTGGTTGTTGCTGACCATCGAGTTGCATTGCAGGAAGATTGGGTTTAATAGATTCCTCGTCTCTGACTGTTGTTGAGCATCGTGTCACACTGCAAGGAGGGGTTAGGCATTTTAAATCCTTTGTTCTTGGCTGTTGTTGACCACCGCGTCACACTTCATGTTGATTGGATTTAATAAATTCCCCATCTCTGGCTATTGTTGACCACCATGTCGCACTACAAGGAGGGGTTATGTACTTTAAATCCTTTGTTCCTAGCTGTTGCTGACCACCGTGTTGCACTGCATGTTGATTGGATTTACTAAATTCCTCTTCTTTGATTGTTGTTGACCACAAGGGATTTCAAAATGACGTGATCACACTATAATTTCAGGTTAATAACAATAGAAATGAAAAATAACAAATATTATGTTAATTGACATTCATCTTTTTTGACCTGCAAGGAGACTTGGAGACCGGCTAAAGGCCCACCGGGCTAAGTAGTTAACCCACCGGGTAAAGCCACTTCCCCGCCGGGCCCGCCGTGGCTATATAAAGACGACGCCGGTGCTTGTCTTTTTTACATGAGAGGTACATTGAAAAGTATTCTTCACCAAACTTTCTGGCAGTTTTCCACATTCTCAAAGTAGTGTAGCGGTAATTTTTTAATCCCTTCCTTATTTTATTGATGTTTTTTTGAGTTTTTTGCGTTAAAACTTAAAGATATAAAATTTCTTTTATCAAATCATCGTATGTGGATGCACTGGCATATGGTTGCAATTGCGGCTAGGTGTGTCATTGCAAAAGCGTACGATGATTATGTTTTATATTGCTCCCAGTCATTCATGCTTCGGCACATGGTTGCAATTGTGACTAGGTGTGTTGCTGCTAGATTGACGGTAGCATCTGTTTGAAAGAAGTCACCGTGCGTGGATGCACTAGCACATGGTTGCAATTGCGGCTAGGTGTGTCATTGCAAAAGCGTAGGGTGACTATGTTTTATGTTGCTCCCAGTCATTCATGCTTCGGCACATGGTTGCAAATGCGACTAGGTGTGTTGCTGCTAGAATGACAGGAGCATCTGTTAGAAAGAACTCACCGTGCGTGGATGCACTGGCACATGGTTGCAATTGCGACTAGGTGTGTCATTGCAAAAACGCAAGATGACTATGTTTTATGTTGCTTCCCGTCATTCATGCTTCGGCACATGGTTGCAATTGCGACTAGGTGTGTTGCTGCTAGAATGATGGTAGCATCTAATGCATGAATGTGTGCTCAAATAATTTCATAATGTTTCATATGCTTGAATCTTGAAAGAAGACATCGTGCGTGGATGCACTGGCACATGGTTGCAATTGCGACTAGGTGTGTCATTGCAAAAGCGTAGGATGACTATGTTTTATGTTGCTCCCAATCATTCATGCTTCGGCACATGGTTGCAATTGCGACTAGGTGTGTTGCTGCCAGATTGACGGTAGCTTCTGTTTGAAAGAAGTCACCGTGCGTGGATGCACTGGCACATGGTTGCAATTGCGGCTAGGTGTGTCATTGCAAAAGCATAGGGTGACTATGTTTTATGTTGCTCCCAGTCATTCATGCTTCGGCACATGGTTGCAATTGCGACTAGGTGTGTTGCTGCTAGAATGACAGGAGCATCTGTTTGAAAGAACTCACCATGCGTGGATGCACTGGCACATGGTTGCAATTGCGGCTAGGTGTGTCATTGCAAAAGCGTAGGGTGACTATGTTTTATGTTGCTCCCAGTCATTCATGCTTCGGCACATGGTTGCAATTGCGACTAGGTGTGTTGCTGCTAGAATGACAAGAGCATCTGTTTTTAAGTTGTTGTACGGTGAGGCATACTGCATTTTTTCTTTCACGTAGAAAAGATCCAAATGGAGTGGCACATAGTTATATTTCACAATGTGTTGTTTGCAATAATACCATTGCAGGCAAAATGGATCCTTCTGCTACTTCAGTGATAGAGTTCAAAAAGAAAATTAGACAATTGTTGATTACAATCGTCAGTGCACTAGATCCCGACGATATAGCGCAGATTGTTGCAGATGAGTCTAGATTGCAATCATTATACAGTGAGATTGCCCGCAAAATTTTTTTGTTATATCCAGACAAAACAACCGAATCAATAATCTCATTACTGAGCAGTTGGGTGGGAAATTTGCCCAAGGTGGCCTCTGATTTGAAAGAGGAATGCCCTCAAGAAGTAGACAAGGGTAAGCTAGAGCATTGGAACGCGAGATGGAGAGCTGAAAAGGACAGGTCAAGGCAAGCATCCCACATAGACACACAGTTTGGCCTAAGCAAGAAAATGCGAATGGCTATCACGAGAGTTATGGGGAGCAGCCAAGTTGGAGAACCATTTATTGAGGAGGCTGCCATTGAGGGAACATCGGGTGCTACTGCTTCTGCCAGTCACCTGGAGAGCAGTATATACAATTCTGAATGTAGTATGACTTTGGGCATTCCAAATAAGTCCATTAAGAAGATCAAGAAACTTGGGTCAGGGGCTTATGGCACAGGGTGGCAAGTTCAAATCAAAGGGATCAGTTTCCTTCCTGGAACGAATACTTATTGTGCCAAGGAGTTCAAAGGACAGGCCAAGCATCAGTGGAAAAGCTTTGCATCAGAAAGTGGAGTAGATCTCAACCATAGAGGGATTGTGAGGAGTATTGCCCACTCTGTAACGTTGCCATGGTTTCTGATATTCCCCTACTTCAATGGGGGAACTTTAGGTGATCTTATGGAGACAGTGCCCCTTCCACATGGCTCTTTCACGACGCTTGTAGTGCATCAAGAGGGGAAAGGAAAGATCCCTGAAGACTTTAAATGGGAGCAGCCCTCTGAAGACAAGAAAACACGTATCAAGAGCCTGTGCAATCATGCTCCCTCTTTGATCCATGCCTTGGTGAAGGCATTGCGATTCGCACATGACGAGGGAGTGATCCACAATGATCTCCATCCATGGAACATCATGTTGGACTTTACCAAGGATCTCACTCCCCGTATTGGAATAATTGATTGGGGATTGGCTATGCGTGTTGGCTTAGAGACACAAAAGACCAACAATACTGATGAAAACTGGCAAAAGCTTCATCCTTCGCGAGCTCCTGAGTTACTAGATGGCAAGAATTTATGCCCATGGACCAAGGCCACAGATGTGTACGCCATAGGATGGGTGATATGGCAATTTTGTAAGTTTTGTGGAGAGTTCTCTGACTACTACAGCACAGATTGGTTCAAACATAAGGTTTCAGTGGAGGTACAAGCCATATCTAGGATTGTTGTGGAAGGTTGGGTGAGGAAGAAATCCACAGACAGAAAGACCTTGGCACTTTTGGACGAAGAATTAGAAAGATTTGAAGCCCAGCCAAAACGATGCTTACGCCCTCCCTCTGAAATGAGTGTAGCCTTTTTTTGATGGATATATGATGTACTTTATTAAGCAGAGTTTTCTGAGACTTGTGACTTATAAAAGCACTTTTAAAAATTGGGTTTTATGCGCAATGGATGATGTATGAGTAATAAAAACACTTTGTTATATCTCAATAGACAAAAAATTTTCTATGAGTTTTGTTTTTTCTCTTAAGTTTCAAGCAATAAGCCACGTGGAGTCACTGATTGTCATTCATTGATTTAAAAAATGGTGGTTACTCTTATATCAATTGATTGTTGTAAGATGGTGGTTATTCTAATATCAATTGATTGACGTAAAATGGTGGTTAAAATTATAGCAATTGATTGTCGTAAAATGGTGGTTATTCTTATTGCAATTGATTATCATTAAGTTTGTATTCCGTAACTGAAGTATAGTGTTTAATCAGGATATGGAAAATGATAATCAAAGGGCTAAGCGCGCTTTTGAGCGTCTCAGATCCATGTGTCAAGGCGGTGGAGTGAACGACACCGCTCGAATTGCTGCTCGTTGCTCCCAGTGGGCCAACCCAGTGGGTACACAATGGAAAGAGGTGAACACTAGGATTGACCTAGAAATGGTGAAATCCATATGGCCAGGCGTTGCAGATGACAACATCAAGAAAGGCCGACTCAAGCTATCACGATGCATTAATGCAGACATACGAGACAATGGAGAGAACATATATCTCGATGTTATGGGTCATCCTATGCATCATATGGATTGTCCATTGTGGTTTTCCAAGATGTTATACATGCATTATGTCTTGGGTGAAGCAGTGGACTTTAGCTCAAGGACACCTCACATGACGGTTGAGGAGATTCGCAGTACTGCAATCACCGTCACACGACAAGAGATGTCATTGGCACTAGAAGGTGCATCAATGGAAGTGCATCAAGTTAAGGAGGAGCTTTAAACTCAACTCAGGCAAGCATCACAAGCTACACAAGGCTCTCATGCAGAAGAAACCCTAAATAGAGACTTGCAAAGGGAGGTGAAGGTGCTATCTCGCCACGTAAAAGAGTTAGAGGCGACTATAAAAAAACAAAATGCTGCCACATTGATTGAGCACTCAACATCTATTGAGGCCCCTCCAGCTTCTGGTGAGCACGGTGGTCCTTGCCCCATATGTAGATCATTCTTTCATGAGTGGTGTGGTCACTTCAGCTTGCCATGCGGACATATGTATCATATATCATGATTGATGCAAAGCATGATGAATAACTTTCATTGTGCTATATGTGAGTTTGAGATATCCAAAAAGCTATATGCAATGTTCAAAATGTCTGAAGACTATAATAAGCTTAAATGTCAGCGTGAACAGGAGAATGAAGATATTCTCACAAATATTTCACTATCACTTGGATAGCTTTTGTAACATTTGATAACATTGACTCGTTGTCTTGTGAGAATTTATTAGTGAATTGTGAATTGTCTTCTCTTCAGCTTCAATTATGATATGTGATAATGCAACGATTTGTTAGGGCTTTGTATATTATGAAGCTTTAATAGTGATTTGTGGCCTTGTAAAGGTTTTTAAGGGCTTCGTTTATTATTAAGCAAATGTCTAAACCTTAAACTAAATATAAAAAAAATCTTATAAGATAAACAGTTTCTGAACTTAAGCAGAAGTCACTCAATGGATTCGATAATCTATTAATTAAACCACCGTCGCTTGCTGTGACGGGTCAAAGTTGGTTCAATTTCCAAATTCTCTTCAATCTCTTATAAAGTACATGTAGTTTCTACTTCATGAGATTCCCCTTGCAGCTCACTGTCTTCGTCCACCTCATCATTGGTTACATCATAAGTCCAGCGCGGCATCTCCTCTTTGTAGTTCTCAGCTTGCACTCTTGCCAATAGCCGATGGTTGCAGTACATATACACCAATTTTTCAGCTCTTGAATTTAGAAGGCGGTTTCTGATGGTGGAATGTACATATTTATATGTACTCCAGTTTCTCTCAGAACTTGAATTGGATGCACATTGGGCTAGGATTCTAACAGCTAGGCGTTTTAAGGGTGGGTGCACTATCACCATTCATCATCCACCACTTCCACGTTGGTTGCTCCGTGGCAAGTTTCTCCACAAATTCTGTACCAAACTTACCCTCTTTGAGTTTAAACTTCGTAAGATCAGTAACAGATGATGCATGCTCATCAGGATCATCATAAAACCTGCCTATCACATCATAAAAGTCTTCCATCACCTCCTCATCAAGTTTGTCTATTTCCATTGCCCAATACTCCGGATCCAATAAGAAAGCTACGCTGTGTAGTGGACTATGTGCTCCAACCCATCGACCATGCACATACTTTCTCAAAATTTCTCTCCTCTTTTAAGTGAATGGTGTCTTCCAAGGCTTCACAATTGGCTCATGGGGCTCCTCTGGATTTGCAAGGCTTTCTTGAACAGTCCACCAAGCCATCCACACCTTACCTATGTTAGGCAAGGCAGAATCCAGTTGGCGTAATGCGAGCATAATGGGCATCATGACATTGTGCACATCCACCACATCATCCCAGAAGTGGCGATCAGCTAGTAGATCTCTGATCACCCCTATTTTTCTTTTTATCTTCTCCCTTTGACCAGCCTCCCATTCTGAAAAAGTGGCACAAACAAATGTCTCCATCACAGCATTCTTATTTTTTATTAGTGATTCTACCGTATAGTAGTTGGTGCAAAATCTAGTTTCACACGGCAGTTTTAACATAGTAGACATCCTCTGATGGTACATGTCAAGAACCCTCTGACGCTTCAAAACAAACTTGACTATTAAGCGAGCATTGTCTACTATCCATTTGAACCACTCTGTGTCCTCCCTCTTGTACCAATCTTGCAATACCAAGTTCAAGCTGTGTGTACTGCAACCAGCACTATATAGGTGAGAGAAGCGACTTTCAAGTATTCTACCTGCAGCCCTGCAATTTTTGGCATTGTCCATGTTTACTTGGACAACATTTTCTTTTCCAAGTTCCTCAACTGTGTCGCCAATGATGTCAGCTATAAAACTGCCAGACTTTAGTTGACCAGAGCTATCCACAGCTTTGATAAAAAATTCACCACGAGGACATACAAGCATGATGTTGATCAATGGCCGCCTTTGAACGTTGGACCAACCATCACTAACTATGGTGTATCCAGATTGTTCTGTTGCATTTAATATTACCCTTTGGATATCCTGTTGTGTGCTTGTGTAACATTTATCCAACAGTTGGTTTCTCATATGGTGATATGTTGGAGGGGTAAATCCAGCACCATACTCCCCAATGCGTTTCCAAGCTGACTTCCATGCATCACGGGTGACAATGGCCAATGTCCCCCAGTGAAATAGACAGCTTTAGCTAGTGCAAGTTGTGCTTCTTCTAAGGCAAGTGTTTTGAAGCTCGTCTATAAGCTAACTTGTCTACTTTTTTACGATCCTACCTGAAAGTCAGGAGATCCATGGTTTGGAGGAGTACTTCCATCGATATGAGAAGTTGGTTCCCTACTTTGAGTGCTTCCATTGGTGGGAGTTACACCCAATGATCCCTCATACTAGTTTGATCTTATCGATACGGGGGTGTGATGGTCGAAAGTAGAGAGTTTTGATCTTTTGCTCGTGGAAATTAGCTTACCAATTAAATCTTTTAAGCGCATATCTGCTTCTTCTTCACCTAAGCCCTTACACTTTCCTCCTTGAATTCTGGTATTGCCACCTAGCAAATGATCCCTTATTCTTGGTGCTCCTCCAGATTTCTCTTCGCCACAAAAGTTACATTTCCAATCTTGATACTTATTTAAATTTGTGGAAAAATTCCACTCGGGTCCTGGACTTTTTCCACCTGCCTTTCGCTTGCCCTGCGAAGTGGTGCCCTGCGAAGCTGCGAAGCACGCAGGACCTAGCATCGAGGTAGGAGGTCTCCTCAAGGAAGCCAAGCTTAGGACACCAACACCACCGCTGACATTCCCGGTGGAAGACATACTTATTGGATGCCTGCAATACCAATAAACATAGCTCAGTATGCTATCTCTTCTTTCAAGTATTATTCAAACCAAACATTAGTGTTATAATCAATATCACACACAAGCGTAGTAGTGAAGCCTGAAGGAATAACCTCAATCTACTCAAACATGAGCAAGCAAATACAACGGTGAATCAAATATGTGATCAGTCCATCCCAAAAGTAGAGATATCGACCCAAAGATTCACCTTCCTACCTCTTTCATGAATCAGTCCAGTCCAAAAAAGAACTAATGACCCATGATTGGAGCTCTAATCGAAATAGCAAGCAAATATAGCGGTGAATCAAACATGTGATGAGTCCATCCCAAAAGTAGAGATATCGACCCAAAGATTCACCTTCCTACCTAGCCTCCTTTCATGAATCAGTCCAGTCCAAAAAAGAACTAATGACCCATGATTGGAGCTCTAATCGGAATAGCAAGCAAATACAACGGTGAATCAAACATGTGATCAGTCCATCCCAAAAGTAGAGATATCGACCCAAAGATTCACCTTTCTATCTCTTTTCAAGAATCAGTTCAGTCCAAAAAAGAACTAATGACCCATGATAGAAGTTCTAATCAATATAGGAATCAATTTAGCAAATATAACGGTGAACCAAGCATGAGATTAGTCCATCCCAAATGTAGAGATACTGACCCAAAGATTCACCTTTCTACCTCCTTTCAAGAATCAGTTCAGTCCAAAAAAGAACTAATGATCCATGATCAAAGTTTCATTAAGTTTTAATTTTTTTTAAAGACTATGCATTCTTTTACCTTTAGTTTTTCTTCTAAATTTTAAAGGATGACCAAATTTAGAGGAAGCGGTGATGTGATGTGATGTCTACTACAGGGTTATATAGAGCCGCCAAATATGGAGGGGGTACATGACGGGGCCAGCGGGATTCTTGCTTTGCCCGCCGGGCCTGCCGGGGTTTGTGGTTGCCCCACCGGTTCTACATTTTCTACCGGTTTTCGTAAGTCATGACATTAGATATATTATTAACATGACAAAAATAGTGATAATAACAACAATAATTAACATTTAATAAAATGCGTCATCGCGTAATTAAAATCCTTGTTGACCACCATATCACACTATAAGAAGAGGTAGGTATTTTAAATCCTTCATTCTTGGTTGTTATTGACCATTGTGTCCATTGCAGGTTGATCGGGTTTGATAGATTCCCGGTCTCTGGCTGTTGTTGACCACCACGTCGCACTGTAGGGAGGGGTTAGGTATTTTATATCCTTCATCCATAGTTGCTGCTGACTATCACGTCGCTCTGAGGGAGATTTGTTTTAATAGATTCTTCATCTCTGGATATTGTTGACCACCACGTTGCACTGCAGGGAGGGGTTACGTAGTTTTAGATCTTTTGTTGTTGGTTGTTGTTGACCATCGCGTTGCACTATAGAAAGAGGTATCATATCATATAGTTGCTCATTTTCAAATGTTACTTGTCATTGAATTTCTTTGCAAAGAGGACTATTGTAATTTGAGAATTGTAAATAAGCATTTTAATTCATGAAATGTTTTTATATTTGTCTATTTGTAATCATATAAGTCAAAGTTATATCTATTCTAGAACTACCTTAATTTTATTTGCTTCATGCATTTTCAGGCTTCAGCCATGGTAGAGACAAACACTACAAGAGGCTATTCATATTAGCGACGCTCACACAGCGACGCTCAAAAAAAAAATTCCCGACGTCGCTATGAGCGTCGCAAATTTACAAGTAAATTTGCGACACTCATAGCGACGCTCATAGCGACGCCGGCTGGGCTAAAAAAAATAACAGAGAGCGCCCAAAAACTCAGATCTCAGATCTGAGTTTTTCGGCGCCCTCAAGCAAGGAGCAGGTAACGCTCTCCCTCTCTCTCTCTCTCTCTCTCTCTCTCTCTCTCTCTCTCTTTCTTCTCCACACACACACACACACACACACACATGAGGAGAGGAAGGAGAGCCAGGTATGCTCCTTCCCTCTCCTCACTCTCATGTTCCCTTCCCCTTTTTCTCTCTCCCTCTCTCTCTCTCTCTCTCTCTCTCTCTCTCTCACACACACACACACACACACACACATAGTGTTTTTGAGAGAGAGAGAGAGAGAGAGAGAGAGAGAGAGAGAAAGAGTACAAACATAAACAAAAACGCACACACACATACATAAACAAAGAATGCACACACACATTGAGAGAGGAAAAGAGAGAGAGAGCATGCATAAACAAAAAACGCACACATTGAGAGAGGAAAAGAGAGAGAGAACATGCATAAACAAAAAATGCACACATTGAGAGAGGAAAAGAGAGAGAAAACATGCATAAACAAAAAAACGCACACACATTGAGAGAGAAAGAGAGAGAAACTAATTTAACGTCGTAGGAAACTAATTAAAATTAAAAGACCTAAAGATCTAGCCGACGAGGAGTTGAACTCAAGACCTATTATTCAAGAGGGAAATGGCATAACCAATCTATCATACTTGGCATGGGTGATAGAAAGGTTATACCATTTATCTCTTTTTATTGGCACACACATCCACACACGTGCACACACACAAGAAGAAGAGAGTTATAACGTCGCAGGAAACTATCCTAAAAGACGTTAAAGATTAGGTTTGATGTAGACTTACGTTAAATTAGATTTAGGTTTATTTAAGTTAAATTAGATTAGATTTAGGTTTATTTTTAGTTAGATTTATGTTTATTTACGCTAGATTTAGATTTACGTTATATTAGATTAGATTTAGGTCTCCATAGACTGCGATGCCTGCATGAAGCGGGTGAAGAAAGCCCTCAATGGAATATAGGGTATTGCTGCCTTCACTCATGGTGGGCTCCATCGATCCAAAAGTACTAGTGAAATGTCTTCAGAAGATAGGGAAGAAGGTGGATCTTCAGGGCGGCAAGAGTCACTACATCCCCGACAATGACCATCTAGACAACCTCTAGTCATTCAACAGCAACTTCAAAGTTAGTAACGTCGTCAGATGTGGATGGAGATGAGGCAGCGTCACCACCGGAAGTTAACTCTCACATCTTTAGTGATGAGAATGCCAACTCTTGCCGAGTTATGTGAAAAATTATGTGTTAAATCAGTTTTAAGGTTCTTATAATCCCTGTTAGTTTAGTTCTTTGTTTTTAATATAACATAATTTACGTTAGATTTAGATTTATGTTATATTAGATTAGACTTAGGTTTATTTAGGTTTACCCACACACACACACACACACAAGAAGAAGAGAGTTTTAACGTCGTAGGAAACTATCCCAAAAGACGTTAAAGATTAGGTTAGATGTAGACTTACGTTAAATTAGATTTAGGTTTATTTTTAGTTAGATTTACGTTTATTTAGATTTACGCTTATTTACGTTAGATCGAGTCCACGCAAGAATTACTTACGGTTTAGGGTTTAGAGTTAGATGAACAGTGAAAAGATCTACTGTGAAAAGATGTTAAGATGCTGTGAAGTGCTACAACTAGAGAAGAGGCAAAGGGGTTTTGTCCACTACATGCAGTATCATGTAGACGTGGGTCTGTAGATTTCTTGTACCCACAAATATAGGTATTGACCAATAAAGACGAGATTATAACCCAGTGGTTATGATCTCCGTGCACCTCTAGACCGAGGTGTGCGGGGATTGGACATGACTAGAGAATGTGAGGTAGAGAGAGAGAGAGAGAGAGAGAGAGAGAGAGAGAGAGAGATAAGACGAAGAATGTCAATAGAATATTAAATTTGTTGTCCAGGTTATAAGATTTTTATCCTCATTATGAGTAGTGACGAGGATGTGGGACCGTCCAACCGAAACACCTATCTCTCAACGAGGGTCTTATGTCCTTGTAATCAATGCAAGCATGCTGTGCGACAGACAAGACGTGTTTCTTTGCAGCACGTTCGCGAATTTGGCGAGTTCGATCCATCTATTATAGATCGAGTTGTTGCCAATTATAACTCGTCGGACTCTGACGCTGGCCAACAAGCAGCAATAGGCGTGTTCGCAGGCGCTTTGGTCAAGCAGCATATGTGAGGCCACAAGATGTAGCCTCTGACAGCTCGGGGGATGATCATGCAGAGCACATTCCCAACGAGGCAATGTTTGAGCCCGAGATTGATGAAATGATCGAGACGATCATGGATTCAGAAAGGCTTATCTATGATGATATGAAAATTGAAGCCGATACGCCATTGTATAATGGAGCACGTATGTCTAGATTGAAAGCACTCCTGGTTCTTCTCAACATGCAGGCAAAGTTTGGATGGAGTGACACTAGCGTCATAGCGCTTTTCAGGTGATCTATTACAATTAGTTTACTTTAATAAAACTCTAAATGTATAATGATCTGATAGATTTTTACACGACTGTATCGTATTTTTATGTTGTGTATATTGCTTAAAGAGCACATACTACCAGCTGACAATGTGATGCCAGATTCCCGAGATGAAGCAAGAAAGATTTTGCAAAAATTGGGGATGGATTACAATTCTATCCACGCTTGTCCTAATGACTGCATTCTTTTCAGAGGGGAATACATAGACATGGAGAAGTGTCCGAAATGTGATTCCGAAAGATATCGAGTAGATCTCCATGGGAAAAAAATTCCACAAAAGGTTTTGCGACATTTTCCTCTGCTTCCTCACATCAAGCATTTCTTCGAATGTAAGTCCATGGCCGCCCTAGCATCATGGCATGAGGAGAATAAATCTTCGGATGGTGTGCTACGAATTCCTGCAGATTGCGCAGCGTGGAAACATATAGATGGAACATGGTCGGATTTTGCCAGGGAAGCTCAAAATTTGCGCTTAGGCCTGGCTATGGATGGCGTAAATCTATTTGGTCAATGTTAACCCTCGTGGCTCACGGACACCCTATCGCCTACGACGGACACTGTAACCATATTATTTATTTAAGTAGAGTCAGGCACCGGGCTTGTCGGTCCAATAGGAAAAGGTAGAGTGATCGTCGATGAGAGGCGCACTCTAACACGAACATGCTAGGGTTAGTTGGCTAAGCATGGGCGCCCAAGTGTGAATGGGGTGAGCTCCTATAAAAGCCAACTAAACCTAATTTTTACTCATTCTCTCATTTGTGCAATAGAAGAGTGCTCTTGCTCCATCTCCATCTTCTTCTTCTTTACCTCCTCGTGTGTGTGTGTGTGTGTGAGAGAGAGAGAGAGAGGGAGAGTGTGTGTGCGATCGAGCATTACGAAGGCACGACGGCGGCGAAGCGGTTGAGCGCGGCACGACTGCAGCTTCTTCTTCATCACGGCGAGGAATCCACCACGAAGGCGGGCGTAGAGCGGTGAGTGACACACCCTTTGCTCTCTTGAGCTTGCTAGTTTAGGCTTGTTGCGTGCTTGGAGCCGTTTGTGGCTCGCACACGGTGTATTGGCAAGTCCCTTGCTTCGACAGTGCGGCAAGGAGCGCACATTTTTGGCGCCGCTGCCGGGGATATGCCCTACACTAAGCTCGGTTAGCACTTTCCGCTTTCTTGTGGTGCAATTTCTATCATAGGAAAGGCAGGGAATGAGTGTGTGTAGTTGTGTGGAGATTTCTGTTTTTTGCGTTTTCTACGTTTTCTGGTTTGCACTGCACAGTTAGCATTTCTTGCGTTTTAGCATTTTCTGCATTTAATTTTCAATTTCTGCATTTTCTGCGTTTAATTTTCTGTCAAGTTCCAATTTCTGCAAATTTCTGCATTTTCTGCGTTTAATTGTCAGTCAAGTTCCAATTTCTGCAATTTTCTGCATTTTCTGCGTTTAATTGTCAGTCAAGTTCCAATTTCTGCAATTTTTTGCATTTTCTGTGCTTTTTCAATTTTCTGCATTTCTTGCGTTTTTTTCAATTTCTGGCAATTTCTATTTTCTGCATTTCTTGCGTTTTTTCAATTTCTGTGTTTTCTGCATTTTCTGCAAAAAAAAATTCAGAAAATAAAAACGCGAGTGAGCGGGCGGTTAAATTTTTCGAAAATAAAAAACGTGAGTCTTAAAACGGACGGGTTGGTTTGTATAAAAGATAGATCGGGATCGGGATCATTTTCCCAAGCCCAAGCCCAAGCCCAAGCCCAGGCCTCAGGCCTCAGTCCTATGATATATACTAGACTCACTCTTATATATATACCCTACTCCCTCAAGAGGGAATGAGAGCATGTGGGACAAGTCCTCCACTCTCCTCCCTTCTCTTCCCACTTGCACCCTTAGACTTTCTAGTTTGGGCCTAGTTCCCTACTGGAAATTGACAGTTTTAGGGATTCCGAGGGCATAGAGTGACCAAACGGAGGGCTGTAAAGCACGGCACGACCCTCTGACCGATACGCTCGTTTCGAGCTATCACACGGCCCATTCCACGACACGCTCTAAAAAATCTAGCAAAAAAACAAACAAAAAACACGCTAAAAACTAGTCACAAGGCCTCCTAGAGCAGCTTTTTGACACCTTAGGGTATCAAAAGCACGTGCACTTACGCTCTGGGCGGGTGCTAGAACACGAGCATATTGAGGGTGCCTCTGTTCATACGGACACCCATTACCCATCCACGATAAGCTCTAGACCCTCAGCGGGGACACAAGGTAGCACCACCCAAGACCCTAAAATAGCCGCTAGTGATTCCTCCTCCGACTCAGAAATCATGGAAGCATATCCTACCCAAAACACTGAGAGAGAAGGCCATGCACCTCCCGAAGCTCCACAGCCTAGTACTAGTATGTTTAGCCGTTTCATGGAAACATTAGGTAGAGCTACTCGCTCGGAACCTAATGCAAATGAAGCACACGAAGGGGGTGGGGAAGTGGACTCTCCTTTCACATCGCACGTGGACCCCACACCCCCAAAGAGTGTCCATGTGGATATCCTACCAACTTCTTACCAAGAAGGCCCTGTTGAGCTGCCTCCTTCAGAAGTTCCCTCTAGAGTACCGTTGGTGACAAGTAAAACCACGAGGAGCAACATTGCTTCTACCTCACAAGAAACCGTTAACACGTCGACTCTAGAAGGATTGTTCATTAATGATCATTGGACATACGACCTCCACACTGAGGTGTTGACGGATCTACACTCTGGCCACGCCTACCATGTAGGATGGATAGAGATTGTACAATCCACCTCTAGTGCCACGAGCATCGAAGATCAACAGAAAATGATCTGTAATGTTATCCATGGCATTATTCAATCAGAAAGGCAAAACCGAGGGGTAAATATACTCTCAACTGGCCCCATGAGATTTCTGGATACGAGCAAGGCTCAACAGCCTACTCTATCACAAATGGAGACTCCTCTAATGAGCCCCATGGACCCATCTTACGTCATTTCACCTGGGGTCTCTATGCAATCTGAGCCTCCGAGCGAAAACTTTAGCTTCCCTAACTTGGCTCAACCCTCTATCAAGGAAAACACAGTGCTCACTCCAGGGATAAGCCTGATAGAGAATGTACCGATGACATCTACGGTTAGCGCAGTGCCACTACCTAGTGTCGTAGTACCTAATATGGGGCCTCGACCGTATGTGCCTCTAGCCCCTTATGCACACATGGCCCCCACACCTCCAATTGTACCACTTGCTTATGCTCCTCGAGTGCCGCTCCCTAGCTCTTATCCGAGTGGACCTATGCCCGGTTATGTTCCATATCTTGCATCATCCACACATATGCCAAGACCGGTACCCGTCCCTCTCCCACATATGATTCCAAGAGTACCTCCACCAGCCCTACCTCCTCACATAGGTGACTTGGCAGCGTTTGCTCAAACCATAGGTCGATCTATCGCGGAAAATATGTGTCATGCATCTGATAGAGAGCCTAGAAGTAAGGCAGTACAAATTGCCAAACTCACGCAAAAATTCAATGGGGATGAAGATGCTAGGAAACACATTGAAGTGTTTGAACAAGTATGTGATTCCTTAGGGGAACGCAACGAACTACATAAGTGCAATGCCTTAAGCTTGACATTAAGTGGGAAGGCTGGAGATTGGTATAGAACCCTAAGGGTGGACGAAAAAACAATCTACCCTACCCTTCGAAGGTTGTTTCTAAAGGAGTACATACGAGAAGGTGTGCTTTGGGGTGTAGCATCTCAGCTACAGAAGGCCGAACGTAAGGAAGGAGAGTCAGTAAGGGACTTCATTAGTCGTCTAAAGCACTTAAACTCTCGCTGCCCTGTAAATGAGCGCTTCAACAATAACCAACTACTTGATCGATTCATTTGAGGGTTGAGGAATGAAGGAATCTATAATGGACTAGTGATTAGAGGTATCACAACCTGGGAAGATGTCACTGTCAATGCAATCCAATTAGAGGACAACTTGATGATAGCAGGCATGAGGGTGTCTACTGACACGAGATCCACTAGCTCACAAGCCATTGAGTATGAACCCATGACTGCAAAGCCCATTGCCAATGAGACAAAGGTATTTGAGACATTCTTGACAGACCTCACCAAGGCAATCCAAGAGTCTCTTAAGGATAATCGACCCCCTCAAAATAGTCACATGTATCCAAGAAGGGAGCAACAATGGTGTTCCATTTGCTTAGGTCCACATAGCACTAGTGAGTGCCCTACGTTTAGAGTAAAATTTAATGGAACTTGCAACGCATGTGGTAGGTATGGTCACCAAGCTAAGGATTGTTTAATGATCAAACGTATGATGGCAAATAGACCACCTGTAGCCTGGACGGATGCGCCTCGAGCTCCTGTATTGATGCCTGCTCCACCTGTTGAGCAACTACCGCAACACATGGTCCCTAGATCTCAAAATGTTGTACAAGCTACACCGCTACCACCTCCTGTGCTAGGACCGCAGCCCCCGCATCCAAGAGTCGCCCCTATGAACCAAGTGGGTTGCGAGCCATCTAATGCTTATGCAGATGGTTGTGAGGAGGAAATAGACACTAGTATTGCCTACGGACTTGATACATTGGAAGAATGTCCTATATACTACATGGAAGATTGTTGGGGACAAGTCAAGCCGGTTTATCAAGCTGCTGCTCTCGCATCCAGAGGTCAAAATATCAACACCCAGGCTAGGAGGCCACCTCTTCAATGCTACGAGTGTGGTGGACCACATCGAGCAGCGGAGTGCCCTATTAGGCTGCAAAAGAATGCTGCACAGTTGCAAATGAATCAAGGGAGCACGTCTGCAATGCCAATACTCACATGTAATCGTTGTGGCATAGATCACTTGATTGCCCAATGCCCCTATAACCCAAATGCGCCTAAAATCACACCCCTGAATTTCATCGAAATTGCTAGTGTGACATCGCCAATACCACCCGTCGCACCCGCTTATGCGATTACACGGTCCATGCTTCAAGGGCCAGGCCATATCCTCGAAGAGAGAGATACCGCATCAGTTATCCAAGCAAAGAAAAAGAAGACACGAAGGAAGAAGTCGCAGAATACGGAAAATTCAAAGCCAAGTTCCAAAACAAACATAGGAACAGGAGATGACCCCGTGTATATGAATGACCTCGAGGATGATTCAGATTCAGTCGAGACAATGGAGACTAGAACCAATACCACAAAGAGAAAGACCGACAAAGAAAACTGTAACATGGAACCAAATGAAAACCGAATAAGAGAAAACCATAAAGAGCCTCTGAAAACAACACAAGTGTTTCCAAATCCAATCCAAGACCCCCAAGATAAACCGCAGGGGCAAAAAGGGAAGAATCGTAAAAAGAAGATTGGGACGTACCCAAACCCAGTAGACGAGATTGAGCAGGTGAAACATCTAAGAGGTTTAGTGGAGGAGACTCAAAGGAAACTAGAACCAGAACCCATGCAGGTCAAAATTCATGACACAGTGTTTCCCACGCAAGTTCATCCACCCCACATGAACCATAGACCGTTATCCATATCTAGTCTCATCCAAGAAGGGAGTGAGGACGGGACATCAGAAAGTGAGCATACACCCTTCTTGTTGGAAAGGATGTTTAACGAAGGAATACCTGATCCCATTGAGGAATATGAGATTCCATCCTCACCAGTTCTTAGTCAAGGACCTACACCCTGCAAAACGCCAATGAATGTTGCCAAACTAGTGGACTTCATGTCTTCTGAGGTCCGAACCACGATCATAGCAAAGCTGTATGGAGATCCTGAGTTATTCCTTGCACTTCGACCATTCCTTAACGGAGAGCTACAAACGGGATTACCGCAGTTTGCGCAACCAAATAGGCCTGACTCGATTATGATTGATGAGGAAAATCATGTGCAATCACTTGACTTAGATGGACACGAGTCTGTGATTGAGGTACCCATTAACGAATTAGGGCAGTATTTTGAAGGCGACGAGTCTAATGCGACCCTACCCATCACTACCAAGGGATTAACTATAAAGGGAATTCTTGATGGTGGTGCGGGAGTTAGCATCGTTACAAAAGATTGTTGGGAATCCATGGGAAAACCCCGCCTCAGTGTTACTAACATTGTGGTAAAGATGGCAAATGGTACCATAGCCAAACCTATGGGGATGCTCAAGGATCTTAAGATCAAAGTTCTAGGACACAAGGTATGACATACGTTCATTGTAATGGATTTCTCTAAACACCTTATGTCATATGAAATGATTTTAGGACGACCATTCATGAGGGAAGCACAAATGGTTCATGATTGGTCTAAAAATCATGTCTATTTGCAATTCCAAGACTCTGTCCTTAGAGTGGATTTGGTGACTGGTAAGGTACACCCCTTAGGGAGTAAAACCATTATTGATCATCGCTCTGACACCACAGTTCACTCGGCCCCACTACAATATTGTTACACTTGTAAGAAGGATACAGACATTGGCCAAGATTCTCCTTATATGGATATCCTACCTGGGATGACTGAGTCGGACAATGTGGATTGGGTCCACCTAGCATCAACCATAGACACTTGGGGAAATAGGGGGACGACCTGGGTAACACCTGAGGGGGATAAAATGCCTATACCCTTAAATATGCTACAAGCAATGCATATCGCTTCCGACAAGACTCATCCTAAGGTAACAAAGAAAACATACAAGTGGGTCCCTAAATCTTCTTTAGTGACCATAGCTAGTGCTAAAAGACAGAAGCCTTGTAAGAAACGTACCACTCGCTCCAAGAAAAGTAAGAAAATGTTGCGATGGATCCCTAAACGACTATTGGAAGCCCAAGGCTACTATCAAGGAAATGATCAAATCTGGGTGCCAAAACGTAGATTGTGCTCTTACCTATCACCTGACCCAAGTGAGCCCAACCCCGTAGCTCCAAAACGAATCAATGATCGTGGAAAGAAAAAAATCACAGAATGCTACACACCCGCTCCCGAGCTAGTTTGGGTACCAAAGAAAGAACGATTTGTTCCACCTAGCTCAGGAAGGGGGGAGTCCCATGAAGATTCTAGCTCCTCATGTAATACATCCATAGAGGTAAAAGCTTTTACACAGCCTCCATCTATAGTAGTGGACCTCCATGAAGCTACAAAAGAATCCACACCTCCCAGTGTTCAAGAATCACCTGATGAACCACTTCAAGTTCGATCCTGGGAGAGTACCTTACCACCCTTGCAACTTGAAGAGGCACCTAGGGTAATAGAAAACTACTGGCAAAAATCCTCACCTATTACCAACTGGAACAATTGGTTTCAAAGGGTGACAAGCTCATTTCAAACGGTATGATCTACCCAAGGAAGGGGGGAGTGTTTGCTGACATCCATCATTCATTTGTTTCCCTCTCAACCTTTTTCCCTGACCTCTTAATCTCCGATCTTAGGGAATGTACATATAAAGCTTTATACTCACCAAAAAAAAAAAAAAGAGCAAGAGCAATTAGCAAACGAGTATGCACAATAAAAGTCAAAACATTGACTCAGACCTACACATGTCACATCTGGTACAGTGAAACAGAAACCTATGCCATAAAACACCTTTGATCCTCATCACTTGAGTGATGGAGGGTAGGTAAGATTAGTACGATAGAGTGTTTCTATTTTAGAGTTGAGAGATTAGCAAAGTTCTCTTTTCCCACTGATGTGCCTCCTAGAGGTATTGTTTGTGTTTCATAGTGTGTATAGGAATGTGTTGCTGTGGTTAGGATTTGGACCTTCATGGAACCTTCAGATCAAGCGCGACCATCAACACAAACAGGTGTTTCTTGTCCATTAGCATTGCCCTTATCTTTTTGCATCTATGATTGTCTGCTTTGATTGTGATTGGTAGCATAATATTCAGCGCATTTGCTTAGTATCAAACATTTAATTCAATGTAATGTTTTGTCATAATCACTTGTTTAGGGGTAAAAATCAAGCAGTCCGACTAAGCTAGTTTGACCAAGCTAGATATTAGAAATCTTCTCTTAATACCATGGGGAATGCCTTCCTAATAAGCAATGGTTACTTAGGTTCTTAATCCGATTTAGGCAGCATTGTATGAAATGTACTAGGGCTTTCTAGTGGGCTTAACCCTAGTGACCTTTAGCTTAAGTATTATAAAGGGAGTTTACTAATGTGATGAGCCTGGGGAATGTAACAATGTTATATGACCCCCCAAAGTTACAAAATTTAAATGCTGAAAATGAACAAGCAAAAAATCAAAGTGCCACAATGTAAAATTTTAAGCTGGAAGAGAAATCTCAGCTTGATTTGGTACTTCACTCACATGTATCGCCTATGGTACTAGAGCCCTAGAGGTTCCCAGTGTGGGCGCTTTTCCTTGAGAAGCAAAAAACCCAAGGCATACAAAATAAGCACACACATCATAATTGAATCACTGTGAAAAGACCTTGGGGGGTCAAAGAAAAAGTAATCAGTCAGGCGATGATTTCATGAGAAATTCCTTTTATGGTAGCTTAACTACAAAGTCTTCTAGGTATAGCCTCTAGTCAGCCCTCGAACATGAATACTTGGCTCTCGCGATTAAACAACTTAATTGACCACTGAAAATTAAGAAGCTTACCCATGGTATTAATATTCGATCTCTAGTGCCTTTCGACCGTCAAATTAGCGACCCCAGACTTGTCTAATTTTTTACCTTTACATCTGTTTATGCATTTGATTACATTGCAATTTAATGTTCATTGCTAACAAATTGTTTGAAATTCTTTGACCAATCAATTTTTCTACCTAAAACTGCATATGCTTTTTAAGAGAATGCAATTACTGTGCCAATGCTGTTTGATTTTGTAGTGACTGAAGAAGGCTAAGGACATTCATCTCAAATGCTCTTCCACCTCGACGACCCAGCTTCAACTCAATAGCTTCCGAGGACGGAATCTACATCAGGAAGGGGGGCAATGTTAACCCTCGTGGCTCACGGACACCCTATCGCCTACGACGGACACTGTAACCATATTATTTATTTAAGTAGAGTCAGGCACCGGGCTTGTCGGTCCAATAGGAAAAGGTAGAGTGATCGCCGATGAGAGGCGCACTCTAACACGAACATGCTAGGGTTAGTTGGCTAAGCATGGGCGCCCAAGTGTGAATGGGGTGAGCTCCTATAAAAGCCAACTAAACCTAATTTTTACTCATTCTCTCATTTGTGCAATAGAAGAGTGCTCTTGCTCCATCTCCATCTTCTTCTTCTTCACCTCCTCGTGTGTGTGTGTGTGTGTGTGTGAGAGAGGGAGAGTGTGTGTGCGATCGAGCATTACGAAGGCACGACGGCGGCAAAGCGGTTGAGCGCGGCACGACTGCAGCTTCTTCTTCATCGCAGCGAGGAATCCACCACGAAGGCGGGCGTAGAGCGGTGAGTGACACACCCTTTGCTCTCTTGAGCTTGCTAGTTTAGGCTTGTTGTGTGCTTGGAGCCGTTTGTGGCTCGCACACGGTGTATTGGCAAGTCCCTTGCTTCGACAGTGCGGCAAGGAGCGTAGAGTCAAAGATCAACATCTTACAGTGTATGGCCCGTTGTCATCGTCAACTACAACATTCCCTCGTGGTTGACTACGAAGAAGGGGCACCTATGGCTAAGCTTGATTGTGCCAGGGCGATATAAAGTGGAGAATATGGATGTGTATCTTCGTCCACTATTGGAAGAGCTACAACAATTGTGGATTGGCATAGAGGTGGTGGATATGAGCCGACACACAGGACGACGGAATGCTTTGATCAGAGGCATTCTAATGTGGACCATGCATGACTATCCCGGGCTAACAGAATGCTCAGGTGATCTATTGACACTCCTCACTCAGACACTATAAATCTTGTTTTTTCCCATAGTTGATCTATTATCATGTGTATACATGCAGGGCTTCAAACAAGCGGATACAGAGCATGTGTCACATGTGGACCTAGACTGAATGCATGTAGGGCGCCCTCACTCAAGAAGCAAATCTATGAAGGTCATCAAGCGTATCTTCCAGAGAATCATGTGTTACGCAACGGCTTTTTGGGAAGAGAGCCACCAAGGATGTCTGCACAAGCATGGTTAGAGCAGAAGGAGATGTGCGATGACGGATTGCCTCTAGCTATGAAGAGACTATCTCTATGGTACGAGTTACCATACTGGCCCCGACTCATGATCAATCACTTGCTCGATCCAATGCACATATTCAAGAATGTGGGTAATCTACTATGGGACCATCTGACCGGCAAGAAAGATACTTTGGGAGCCAGAGTTGACCTTAGAAATGTGGATCGTATGGAGCAATATTGGCCGCAAACAGCGTCTGATGGATCGATAAAACTCCCTAAAGCACCATGGATTTTCACAGGAGCCCAAGAACGCAAAGTAAAAGAGACCATTCGATCTTTGCGGACCCCCACTGGCGTAATGCACTCGCTCCGAACGTGTTTTACTAAAGAAGGAAAGCTTACCGGTTTGAAGTCACACGATTGGCATAAAATGTGTCAGGTACGTTCATAGTGGACTTTAATATCATTGCATAAAATGTGGACTTTAATATCATTGCTGCACATACTTTACAGTTTATTTTACCGGTTGCCATTGAGGGATGTTTGTCTCTCGACATCCGTAACACAATCTACAAACTTGCAAAGCTGGTGCAATGGATCTCACAAAAGGAGATCAACGTAGACTCCATACCATTCGCCAAACTAAATGCTGCGGAGCTTGTGTGCATGTTTGAGAAACATTTTCCTACTACCATGCTAACCATTCAGGTGCATCTTCTTGTTCACATAGTTGATGAGGTGGAAATAGCTGGCACAGTTTATTCCAGATGGATGTTCTTCTTAGAACGTTTCATGAAAACGCTTAAGGGATATGTGCGTCAAAAGGCACGTCCGGAGGGTAGCATGGCAGAAGGTTGGTTGGTATCAGAGTCCCTAGTGTACATTGGAGAGTGGCTAGACGGATTTGATAAAGCCCGAGACACGCTATGGCGAACCATAGATGATGAGCGCATATCTGGGATTGTCATGTGCAATGTCGGTGTTGAGAAGAAGATGACGGAAGATCTAGAGGCACCCCACTCGACACTCCTCGCTCGGGGCCCAGACGCCGGTGGAGACACCTGACGTCCGTACCCCCATCGACACACCGCTAGAGACCCCTGCCGGGACACCCAGGTTCACGCGTCACCGGCCAGAGGGCTTGCCTTACTCCGTTGACTTCAGCGGCGGCATCATCATGGATGATGACGGCAAGAAGGTGATCTCGCACATGCGTGGTCTTTGCTCTCAGCTGTTTAGACACTACATACTAAACAAATGGAGTGAAGTACCAAGTGATTTAAAAGACAGAGTCATCAGCATACTTCATGATGAGTTTCCCGTTCCAACACGGGATCAGCGCTTCAATGAAGACCTGATGAAGATTCGAATGCGTGAATACTGCAAACACAAGCGTTCCGAAGTGCAAAAAGCAATCAAGCATGGGTGGAACAGGCCAGATTGGCTGGCCAAAGAAGATTGGAAGAATGCGAAGAAAGCAGCGCGCGAGAATCCCGACAAGTGGAAGCAACAAAAGGATGCAGCCAAAGCGTGAGTAGAGGCAGGGAGCTTGCACCACTTGGGGAGCGGTGGATGGGCATCATTTGAGGCCGATTTTGTAAGTGTTTTCGCATTGCTCTTTATGTTCGATAGTTTAGGGTTTATGAGTTTTTTAATTCTAACATAATGAAATCTTTGTATGTTTTGACAGTGGTCGATGACAGGACATGATCCCACACCGTACGAGTGCGAGTACGCAGGCAGGAAGGGCTTAAACGCCCTGATGGACATTCTCAGTTCTCGCGGCGGCATGGTTAGTATTAGGGTTTACTCTTTTCTATTTTTGTATTGTTTTATAAATTTCATTATATGTTTATACTTACTGAAAGCTGTCTTATTGTCTTTTTTTGCAGAATCCGACAGATACGCCGCTTGGACGCGATGAGACGTCTGACTAGACGACGTCAGTTTAGCCGTAGCTAGATAGCATTAGTTTAGGGTTTCTCATAGCTTATGTATCATGAGATGGATTTTATACGTCTTTTTGAACCATGTATATTATTACATTTGTCACCGCAGTTCATTTTGCCAATCAATTCTTTATGCCTATGATGTTGTACAATTGTCATTATTACATTTGCCAATCAATTCATTTTGCCTATGATGTGTACAATTGTCAATTTTACGCTTGTCAATTTTGCAAACAATGCGTCTTGTGGGTGACTATTTTGGGTCTATTATCTACCCTTGCACTTTTTTTAAAAAGTGAATCAAGTACAATATGGTTGATGGGTGGCACGACATTCAATGCCCTGTCACCAAAAAAAAATTCTCTCGGGCGTCGCTATAACCGTCGCTATTTATGGCTCTGGAGCGTTGCTATAGACTTCTGTGTAAACGTCGCTATAACCGTCGCTATGAGCGTCTCTATATAGCGACGCTTATAGCGACGCATATAGCGTCGCATATAGCAACGCTCTCGTAGCGACGCTATTAGCGACGGTTTTAGCAACGTCGGGGATTATAAAAACCCAGTGTATTTCCGTCGCTAACAGCGTCACAAGAGCACACAACCTCTTGTAGTGAAAGTTATCACGTCAGCATCACAAATCATTTGTGATGCTCTTATTTTATCTCTCTATGGAGCTTCAAACGATCATTTGCATTGGGCATCTGATCCACTTCAAGAAAAGTTCGATGATTTTGTGATTGAACTTGTAGAAAAGTGTTGGCTGAAGCTATGCAGTGCATTCCTTGTTTCATTTGACCCAGCTCTACGCACTAATGGAGTTATCCACAACACAGTAAAGCAATTATTGGGCCAAGTCACTAGAAGCTTTGAGATTATGATTCATCTAGAAATCAAAGCCAAACCTAGAATCAGAGAGCAAATGCATCTTGTGTCATAGCTACATTCAGAATTAAAGAGCAAGGATAGGGCCAAAGGCTCTTCTAAACATCCTAGGACAGAAGAGGATGTGCCTCCTTCTCCAGGTGCTGAGCCGTTAGCTATACACCTAGATGATACTACATGTCCTCCTGTCCTACACTTACTTGGGGACCATTCTATCTTTCACCTGCAAGCACCCATGTTAGGTGAAGGACATTTTGCAAATATGAAACAAGCTAGTTCCAGTGGCCCATCCCCTTTTCAAAGATCCTGTGCGTCAAAGATCTACAAGGACCAGATAGGAAGCAAGCCAACTTTACAAACAGTGCTAGAGGAAGCAACAACTACTATGGTCAAGCACCGTGGCATGATATTGCCCCGTGCTCTTGTTCGTTATAGCAAAAGGCCCATGTTGATCTTCAAGATTTGGTATGGAGGTCACCTTGAGCAATGGATTCAGGCGGTTTGTCATCATGATGGAATCAAGCCTGCAATCAAAGAGTTTCAACACACATCTCAAACCATACAACATTTCATAGACAATATTTGTCGATCTGCAATGCTCTTTTGCAGACCATGAAATTCATGCATAGTCACGATTTCTTTCACAACAACCTACATGCTAGAAATATTTTACTACATTTTGGCAAGCGAGGAGTGTATGCTGGGATTGTAGAGTGGGGACAAATTACACCATCAAACACTTTGGCAACATTTCCCAATCTCCTAGCAAGATTATCCATGGACTGCCCCTAAAAATATCGGCACCAATCCTCCTCCTTTCACCAAAGCATCTGATATATATAGTCTGTCATATATTCTTAAGCACTTGGTTGCGTGTATTCTAGAGCCCCCTGAGGTTCCCAAGTGCAAATTTTTGTACAAACATCTTGCTAGTGGAAAATTCTCCAAATTCTTAGATAGGCCTAAAATATGGGATTTAAGCCTTTGTTTGAATGGAGCCCATGATGTTGGCTACCATGTTGTAACTAATTCTTTCTTGAGGCATGTTGATGATTAAACCAGTAACAATATTTTTTGTCATTGATGGTGTGCAATGTGTGGTGTTATTTCAAACTAGATCTTTAAACGTATTTTCAGTTAAGTCTTTACAGCTCTTCAAGTTAGGGTTTTAAAGTATTTCAAGTTAGCCAATCAAGGACTTATCAACAGTGGGTCGATTTGATCTTATAGATATAAACTAAGCTAAAGCCAACATCTTGAAAGGCCTTGTGTTTAGGATGTGTGTGTTGATGCATTATTTCTAGTACTTATACACAAAAGAACTTTTCATTCAAAGGACAACTGTATTTAGAAAACTGGAAGATGGATTGCACAAAAATGACTCACTATTAGATTTATTTTTGTAAAATATGGTCAAAATGAGGAATCACTCTAATAATCCTATATAAAAGTTATCCGAATTAAGGTATTAATATCCAAAATCGGACAATAGCTAAGATAAACCAATTTAAGCAAAGATAGCATTCTCACCTGCATCCATATAAACAAGACAATAGATTTGTTAGCCTTGAATACGTATTATAAGTGTCAAAGAACCTATCAGTTCTTATCTTTATCCTAATTTAAGAAAATCTAACAAAGCTATTGTCCTAAATGAAAGAGTTTGTTAAGTAATTCTTATAAACATGAATGAATTTTATTTAGAAATCTTATTATGACTCATTAAAAGGCCATCATCCCTTTTGATACAAATGGTTATAATTGTATTACAATTTGTATTTTTATTTTGAAAAAATACCATGCCAAAACATACCTTTCTATTACAGCTAATTGCAATGTCTGAAAAGCAAAACAAGAAGCAGATGTTTTCCCAAGGAAGCATGTGTTTGCCTAGTAACCAGCAGAGAATCAGATGATAACAACTAGCCTTGGTGAGGCATTTAAAATAAATTATTATCCCTACTAGAATTCCAAAAACTCCTTTAATTACTAGAACTCAGTTAGTTGTTCTAAGTTTATCCATAACAAAGAATATAATACTAATGCAAGTTTATATAAAGAATAATCATGCAAGCCAAAATAGCATAGCCAATCCTAACAATCAAACCACCACAATTCATTGGTAATCTTTATCAAAAGGAGAAAATCAAGCACCATGCAGTCTTCAGTAAATGACTCAGATTTCAAATCAATTCAACAAAATTAGAGAGCCAATGCGCACCATTAGAACATAACTACCACCACAATGTCCACTAAAGATGTACCAATTACCACTATTCCCAAAAGTAGGCTAAACACCACATGATAGAGGATAATTTAGTTTATTTAATCCCAAAATGTTAGACTTCTACCAAGTAGGATTTTTAAAAAAAAAACCATGAAGAGGAGGTATTTTCTACAATATCCATAGCAAAAGAAAGCACGTAGCCACCAACTTCAGTATAAGGTAAAAAAACAAGCAATGCACCCATACACACTCTCACTCTCTCTCCTTTTATCATAAAACAAAAAAATTTCAAGACTAAGCAAGGGAAGAAGGTTCCTTCACTTGTTTATATAGGTGGTGGAAGGTAGGAGGTTTAGTGAGGCAAGCCCACCCACTAGTAGTAAGCCAATATCCAAGCAAGGCATGCAGAGTAGGCCACTAATCTAAAATGAGATCCACAGATCAGTGACTCAGTCTACAAGCATAGGTTGAGAGGAAAAATCCAATAATGTTGTATTACCTTAATATGTTTGCAAAGCCACTAGCAAAGCCATGTCAAGATGGAGTGTGTTTTTTTAGAGAGCTTCTGATTTCGAGCTTTTGCAATGAAAACCATTTTTGCAATCTTTTTGACATTTTATCCGGAGACTTTTCTAACGGCACAAAAAAGGGAACCAAATTAACAGACATTACTCATATAATACACATAAAAAAGCGTGTATAAGTTTCAAAAAGTCCTAGGTTTTAGCTTGAACATCTAGCAAGATATGAACCACAAAGCATACATCTATATATATAAACTATACTATATAGAACTATATAAATAGATAGCATATAATAATATATAACTATATCATGATATAGCTATACTATATATCATTATACTATGCTATATATAACTATAGCTACGTTATATATATATATATATATATATATATATATATATATATATAATATCAGATATATAGCTATATTATATATAAGTAGACATGTATGAAAATCTTGCATATGTCCCTGATCATGCTCATCTATGAGAAGACTATCATTGACCATATTGTTGATGGCGTTGAGAGGAAGATGAGAACTCATAGTGGATAATGAGCCATGTTCACAAAAACAAAAAGATGTTTTGCAACCATTTAAAACTATGTTGCCTTCAAGAAGGAAGATGTGGGGTACGTGGAGATTACAAACTATGCTAAAAACATCCCTAATTATGATGTTTATTCCAAAAAATACAAGAAAATGTTAATGTGAGAAGACTATCTTATAGTTCTTGACAATGTGGGCGACCCATGATGATGTCAATGGCCAGATAGCCAATGGGGTTTTAAATATAAACAGGTACTGCAAGTCATGCATGTTGGAGAAGGAAGTGTACAAACCGTGATATCACAAAAGTAAGCACAACCCTTCTCATGTCATACATTTTAAAATTGTCATTCATAAGTTTACAAATCTTGCACTAGCTTCCATCTACAAATTATGGATAGAGAAAACACCATGTTTAGACATTATTCATCGTTTCTAGCATATATCCATAATAAAGATATAAAAAAGTTTATGTTCTTTATTACTCACCTTGTTAGATCTTTTGATTCTAATAAATCCTTTGAAATTTTCAACAAAAATAATAATGATTCTCTTAAGAAAGAATCCATAAGGTATGCTACAATTCTCCGTTTCAGTTTCTCATCTTACAAAGCCAATCATGCTACACATAGAGAGGTTTTAAGAAGAGCGTGGTTCAAATCAAACTCACATTTATTTATTCCGGTTTTAAGAAATCTTGTTCAAGCTCATGTTTAGTACAAATATCAGTGGCTATGTTTAGATTGCCAATATCCTACCATAATTCATGTCGTATCTTCAATAAGCCTGCCAAAGGTAGAACACACGTGAGTATGGCTGCCATTACTAGCAAGCTATTAGATTCAATTCATCTGGACCCACCATACTGTTTTTGCTGATTTGAAAACCTCGTGGGGTGGAACTCCTACCAATACCTACTATTGGTTCCAACCCCATACCAGATCTCCTCGATTCAAACCCATATGCATCGTGGGTCCCTTTCTTGTGCCTACTCCCACGCTCATACTTATGCCCATGTTGGGAGCCATCCCCATTGGCATAGCAAGAGGAACTATTGCACTTGCACCCCAAGTCTTGAACCAAAACCAATCGATTTTCCTCTGCCTATCGTACTCTTGCCTGTTGATTTTCCTATGCTTGTTGTACTCTTCCTTTATTCTTTTAGTTTGCAATTGATCAAAATCGATACCTATGTCTACTCAAGGATTTCTTTTAGCTGCCAAATAATAGAGGTGAACGTGAGTAACCAAGCTCAAACTAGAAAATTAAACCAGTAAAAGAAGTATCAAGAATCTTATGACTTACTATGTTCAAATCAATTAAGCCCTTGCTAAGACTATAAGCCCAAACAGCTGTCCTTGTTTCGGACCATTTTTCTTGCTGCAATCTTATGCTCCCTGATTTTCCCTGGATGGCTATCTCACCAATTAGAAATGGTGGGTTATGGTGGGTTAGAAGAAGATGTATACAAGGATTGGCCTATATAAAAATCCCTTGATAAAGTAGGTTGAGAAGCTGATGATACATTTAGTGATAAAGCTGGTTGTGACACATAGCTATATAGAGAGCCAGCAGTGTTGAAACCATCAAGCCCCAAAATGTCATCTCCAACACTCGCAACTTGATATACTGGAGGCGGGCAATGTGTAAATGTACCAATGATGGCACTATCCACGATCGTCGGGACACCTCCTTCGAGTCAATGCCTATGGTTGTGTAGCTAGGTGGTGGCTTGATGGCCACCTTAACAGTTGTTGAACTTGTAGAACCTCAAGCTGCTCCTTTGAGTAAAGAACTTCTCCTTTCTGGGGGGAGGGGGGTTTATATAACCTATACAATGTTTGGAGACATGACATTCGAAGAAATAGTGTCTCTAGAAAGATCACTTTGTACCTTCACATAAACTTGAAGCAACACATTTACAACTCCATTTGAATTGAAAAAATCATCCAGCTATTGCGGAGTTGAAGGACTTGTACCTAGCATTGGTAGAAGAAACCTAGCACATCGCCTTAACTTGAGTTGCCACATGCTATCAAGATGCAAGCATAGGTGATTGCATTTGGAGAGACTCCCTCGCTTATCATCCGCTCAAAAAAGCCCATAGCTTCTTGGCCTCATCCCTTTAGGGCATATCTCCCAATTAGTGCATTCCAAGAGATAAGTTTCAGATAAGAAGATCTTGAAGCACTTAATGTGCTTTCTAAAGTTCGCTACACTTAATATATATTGTCAATCAAGGCATTGTCAAGATTTATGGATAGATTAATACACATGGCGATCACTATTGTATGTGTCTATTGACCGATGCGGCTGGTAGGTGATGCTTGTTATGTACTGCGCTAGCTTCCGTGCAAGACCACTCCATCCACTCTTGGATCTCAAAAGTTTGAAAGTAGCTTAGCACAGAGCTCTACCAACACTCTCTCTCTCTCTCTCTCTCTCTCTCTCTCTCTCTCTCTCTCTCCGACGTACAGCCGGTTAGACGATGACACAATTTGTGGGTGGTTGGATGGTTTTGCAGTGGTGGCCGGGAGCAATGGGGGTTCTATCATCGTTAGGCGCGATTGCAGAGAATGAAGCAGGTGAGGAGGCTCATACTCTGCAGGCATATCATCGTGTAATCTGTGGGGTTCCAAATGTGTTGGTGTAATCCGTGAGCGTGAATTTATGCGACATGCAGTCTGTATCTAAGTACAGGAGGCGGGCGGATGGCGAGAAGGGCGCTAGCAACGTCGGCCTGCAGAGCCAGCGCCAGCACCAGCAAGCGGGGGGATGTCGGCGCAGCCAGTATTCATGGAGTACATCAGCGGCGGCGGCGCAGCTCTATTAGATGTCCCCATCGCTCCCTTCACCTGCTCTACCTTCGACTTCTTCTTTATTTTGGCGTTTTCCATCGACGCCAGCACCATCAACGGCCTCTTCGAAGCCACTCGGCAGACCCGCCTGGCTCCCTCCGCCATTGCCACCATCAAAGCCTCCCACCCCTCCATCAACTTCTCTACCAGCATCGGCTTCCAGCCTACATCCCTCGATACCTGGATCGAAAATTCTGTCTCCTCTCTCTCGCTCATCATCGCCGCCTACTACATTTACGCCCTCGACATCGACTACGAGAGCTTCGGCAGTAGCTCCCCTCAGGACTTCTTCACTTGCATCGGCGAGCTCATCACCCACCATCGCGCCTTATCCGGGTATTGGTGCTCTTCATCATGGTCAATGAGATGGTGAGATGGAAAGATGATTATGGGTGAGCTTTGCACCCCCTTTTTTTTTTTGTAAAAACTAGATTTATGGATAGATTCATACACATGAGATCATTGCGGGGACAATGGGTGAGCTTTGCACCAGAGGGCCAACATGGACGATGGCTGAGCTTTGCACTCTAGGGCCAACACGGGAAGGTGCTTCTCCCTTGCCATGAAACATGGTCGGACAAGCGTTGCACACCATGGGGCAAGAGCCACGTGTAGGCATAACCCATATGGCCACCGAATTGATGCACGAGAACGACTAGTAGCGAAAAAAGTCTGAATAAAAGGGAGGTGCCAGAGCCTTCTCATCATCCGCGCGCGCGCAGACGATGGGGGGGCTCCAGCTCCCACCTTTATTTTCCGCTTAGCATGGTTTGAATGCGTTGACGATGTCCTGCAAAGTTTGAAATTTGAAAAACATGGTCGGACAAGGGCCGAATACGATGGGGCGAGAGCCACGCGTAGGCATCACAAATATGGCCACCTAATTGATTCACGAGAACAACGCGTACGGGAAAAATTCTAGAAAAAAAAAGATGAGGGGCTTGAGCCCTCCCATCGTTCGCGCGCGCGCCGATGATGGGGCGGCGCTTGTCCCCTCCTTTTTTTCGCTTAGCATGGTTGTTTGCCTGCGTCGATGTTGTCCAGCACCATCCATGTTGTTGATGTGAGTACCCAATAGATTAGTTGTTAGTCGCCATGCGGCAAGGGATTACACCTACACCCATTGTAATGCTTTGCATCAAGTTCATGAGGTTGGCAATGGTCGGATCTGAGTCAGAATTTGTCATCTTTTTCATTGCAAATCCTACCTTGCCTCCATTGTAATACATGCTCCAAACAGGCTCGAAGAAGAGAGGAAAGGAAGAGACAGTGGATAGGATATCATCAAGGTAAAGGGGTTGCTATATTGTCACTAGCACAAGACGGCACACTGCAGAGATTGAGAGACAAGAGAGTGACCAAGCCAATGCAATGTGAATGCCCATGCATCATCTCATATGAAGTTGCAGCTGCTTTGGGGTCCTCTTCATCCTTTTGTCTACTGTGTATGGCATAAGTATTGTATGGATGGTATTTACTTTGCGTGTGAAGAGAGAGATTGTACAAGTGCGGATTGGGTCGATGGCAATAGTCCTTTCAGGTGGTCGGGTATAGGGAGCTATTGGATATCAAGGAGGTCTCTCTCTCTCTCTCTCTCTCTCTCTCTCTCTCTCTCTCTCTCTCTCTCTCTCTCTCTCTATCTATCTATCTATCTATCTATCTCTCTCTCTCTCTCTCTCTCTCTCTCTCTCTCTCTCTCTCTCTCACACACACACACACACACACACGCAACATAGTGGACCACCATAGAATGAGATTATTTGAGCCAAGCTAGCTGCCTCCTCTCTTGTGGTGTGTCTCCATCAGCATGTAGAGGAGCACATGGTGGGTGGGGCGACTACTCATAAGTAGGTAGTTTCTTTTATGGGAGAGTTGGGCCACCAACAGCAATGAGGAGATAGAGGCCAGCTATGTATAATGGAGGAGGGGTGGTAGAGCATGAAAGGGTGGGACTAAGTAGGACCTAGCCTCAATATATAACATAAGAGTTGTAGATAGAAGGGTTTGAGAGAGGGTTCTCCAATTTTCGAGGCTGCCTCAGCTTTACGCTCTTGTGACAAGTCTTGGTTCACATAGGGATCATAAAACTGTCCTCTTTTATATAGATTGAGAAGAATGAGGAATCATATGTGCTAAGGGAGCAGCCCGAGTGGCATATGCAGAGAAGGCCGTCATCATTGAGTGTTGCCAAAAACAACAGAGCAGAGGTGGTCTTTGGGATCTTATTAGATTAGTATCCTTGATTCATAGTTTATGGGAACTCTTTAGAGATAGATATGTTCAACTTGCCCTTAGGTCATCCCAACAATGAGAACTACGTCACAACATGTTGGTATGGGCATATGACATCATGGTTTCAATCACATGGCTTCAACTGCATGGATAGATTGCGTCTATTTTAGTACTCCTTGCATGCACCCTCCCTATCCCTCTCACAGACAGAGGTCACTAGACTATATGTCGATATTTGATTCAGTTAGATACCAGGAGCACATGGATATAGCCGATACAAGAGTTGGACATGATAATTACTTTCTGTAGAGAGCATCTTATGCAACTAATAGAGGATGGATATGTGATCAGACAGGCCTATATGGACACTCATTTATCCTATGGGATATGATGTGTTATTGGTCAAATGCACACATAATTGCATCAGCTAGAGATTGAGATTGATAGATTTAGGAGATTACTAGCAAAGGTCAGTATATGCTAGCTGTGTCATGAGATATCAACTTGATCATTGATTCCTCTGGTTGTTGTTGCTAGAGCTGTGTAGACACAGGGAGAGTCCCTTGAGGAGATCATGCAGTGGGAGATGTTCACAGAGGGACATCATTGACTTCTTTAGAGCAGTGACTTAGCATCCAAATGAGCATTCTTCATAGCACACTTCAGAGCCAACTTATACTAGAGGCAGAGCCATTGAGCCTGGGAGAGCTAGACGCCCTCGTAGACCATGACATTGATGAAGGCTCCATCATAGGACCAAGACTATTCTAGCCTCGGGGGGTTCACTATATGTAAATCATATTTACAACGTGCGTTCAAAGGGTATTTAAAAAACCCCTTATCTGTGAATCTTGAACTAATAAAACAACCCCTCTTTCTTTATGAACTTACGGGTTTTGTTTCAAAGTGCAATAAAAAAAACCCCTTATTTAAATATATTTATGTAAATTTACCCAAAAATTTTGAATTAAAAAACCCCTCTTGTTGAACTCTCATGGTATACTTACATACGTAGAGGTGGACCCCTCGAGATTCTAGCATGACATGAGAGAGGCCCAATATGACTATTTATAGAGGTGGACATTGACAAAGCTCTTCAACAAACAATGCAATACTTTCTAGGATAACACCCAGTGTGAGGCATTCTCAAGCATTGATGATGATGATGATAATTTTAGTCTTTCACTTCATTTTTATTTTTGTACCTAGACATTGGATTAGATCCACTAAGATTGTATCAGTTTGGTCTCATAGGTCATTTTGGCCTTTTTAAGACGTTTATAAAACATTTCATTTCAATTTGTGTGTGTGTGTGTGTGTGTGTGTGTGTGTGTGTGAAGTAGCTAATCACATCAAGGACTTGTGTTGTCTTCACTAGAGCACTGAATTTGGCATACAAATCTACTAAAGCAATGACAAGCATGGCTCCCTCCCCCAACAGATCTTGTTTCATGATATCATCATATATTCTCTCCTTTTTCAAGTGGTTGAATGCTAGAACAAGCTTCCAATCATAATTTTAGTCTTTCACTTTCATTTTTGTTTTTGTACCCAGACATTGGATTAGATCCACTAAGATTGTATCAATTTGGTCTCATAGACATTTAGTATAACATTTCATTTCTCTCTCTCTCTCTCTCTCTCTCTCTCTCTCTCTCTCTCTCTCTCTCTCTCTCTCTCAAATGATCATCAAGGACTTGTGTTGTCTTGACTAGAGCAGCATACATGTCCATTAAATCATTGCCAAGCACGGTTCCCTTCCCCAACATATCTTGTTTCATGATATCATCATAATTTTCTCTCCTTTTCCAAGTGGTTTAATGCTAGAACAAGCTTTTATAAGTGACACATAGGTGACTACATCAAGATGCTTTGAATTGCAATGCATATGCACATAGAAATATAAGACTATAGCTGCCTATGCCTTAAAGACACCTCAACATGATTGGTGTAATATTTTATTATGGTAGACAACACATAATATTATAAAATTAAAATCTTACATCACACGGTCTCCTCCCTAATTTGTACACCAACTTTGGACATACTGCTTCTAGAGATCTTAATATTGTTTTTGCTTTTGCTCTCTCTTGACTGCTAGAGAATATAATAGTAGCTCCTTTGGAGGCATCAACCCCTTTTTCCTCCATTTGTAATGGCCCCTTACCATACCATATGGCCATCTCCAAAACATGTTGCTCATGAAATACATCTTTCAATAAACCACAACAAGAGAAATGTTTCATGTCAAACTCCCAAATAATGTAGCTAGTAGATTTTTCTTGAAACGTTTCCTACAATCTGAGCAAGCTCTCTCCTCCCTCTTTGTTCTCAACCTTCCTTCACCTATGATTTCAAACTCTCAATTGATTGTGGATGGTTTTTTGTATTATGTGATGGAAATCCCATGTGGGAGCCCAGGAAAAGTGTACCGATTTATTTATTTTTAAATGGTCTCTGTACAAAGGAGACTTTTGCAAAAATTTTAAGATTTAAATTTAATGTCAATATCAAAAATAAATGCAAATAGTGCTTTTTTTAAAGTTCCATTTTTCTTATTCATAGGCGTGCTCTCATATCACATATAATTGTTTGGTAATTGAAAAATTGCACTATGTAGTATAGACTTCTCTCATGTTACAATGATATTTAAAGATATCATTGGTGTAATCTTCTGGTTCAAAAGCTCGAAAGATAAGTTACAATTGTAAAAGCTCAAAACTTAAAGCTCGCAAAAATAAATTCCCGTCAAGATGTTATTTTCTGCACGGTGCATGATGAAAATATCATTCAATACATGTAGAAAACTATAGAACAAAAGACCTGCATACATCCCATACTTGCCCATACATTCCTATTGAGACATGAGTTCGTCAGCAAGTCAGGGGGAGGCAGCAAGGCAACTGTAGAAAGAGAGAGAAGATACAGAGTAGGGTGACCCATTTTGCAAGAGAAAAGATAGATCGCCAGCACATGACCTCGAGAGCCCAAAGGTAGTTAATTTAGGTAGGTAACTCTCAACAAGGTGATTTCCACGGGAGGTACCATAAAATTCCACCAACACTTTATAGTATATTGTGGTGTGTGACCGATTTGCACCACCACAAGTGAGAACCCTTTCTAGTTTGGAAGCCTACACGTTTGACATCACGGAATAGGTCATCAAAATCCAAGCTACATGTTTGACTCTATGAAAGAAGCCAAGCTACACACTTTGTATCCTCTCACTCACTACCATCATTAGCCTACTTTGTATCCATCATCACATATAGTTTGTTAATCAATCTACTTATGATGTGCTACTTCCATTAGTGTTAATCTCTCTTTCTAATCTCTTGTAATCAACACACTAATTTCATTATAAATGACTCATTAACATTTTCATCATAACACCATTCCCTTTCATGTGGTATCAGAGTCGATGATTTTACACCTAGGGTGATTAATTACTATTCGAACATCCAAATGAACTTACTTTTCCCAAGAGTTCACTGGTCTTGGTATTGTTTTCTTTTGTCTCTCATCCTGCTCCTTGTCCATCAACACATCACTCACGTCTATCTCGATGAGTGGAAAGATATTCACTGAAGCAAGCATCTTTTCTACCTTCTTTGTTCCATGTTTCTTCCACAACTCTTTAGGTCTCAAAGCTTTATTCCAGCTTCTGGTGTTGTCAGTTTTTATCTCAATTATACACACCTTGAATTGCCAGTGTTTGATTAGCATAGTCGTGTATTGCACTACTAGTTCTAAGCCATGGTCTACCCAAAAGCATTCCATATGCTCCTTGACCATCCATTACTAAGAAGCTGGTTTTAAACTTCTCCTTGTCCACTTTGATGTGCATGTTTTCAACGAGCCCAATAGCTTGAACCACCCTATGGTCAGCCATCCTAACTCTGAAAGGTGATGGTTTTAACTCAGTGATTCCCCATGTTTTCCTTAGATGTTCTCCCAGAATATTAACACCAGCCCCTCCATCTAGTATGACTCGTGATAATGGTTCCCATTGCTTTCTCCGCTTATAGTCCACCTGGAGTACTAGAACCTCATCATCTCGGATGGCTGCCAGGTCCATTGCTCTGGCTTCAGCCTCATCTTTTCTCTTTTGTTTGATAAACTTTGCAACCTCTGGTAATGTTCGTCTAATATCATCGAGCTCTACCTTCAAATTTTGGATGCGTTCATAGACCTTTACATAGAGTTGATCTTGCTCATTCTTAGAGCTGCAATCTAAACTAGAAGATTTCTCTTCATGACTATCTTCACAATTCCATTCAACTATCTAATGTATTGATGAAGAAAAGAACATTGCTCAAGAGGCAGTTGAGCTCCACTCAGATCTACAAGATAAGACCAAGGAGTATATTATTGAACTGGTGAGCGAGGCTATTTTTGAGTACCTCAATAATTTAAAAAAATGAAGATGAAGTCTATGATAAGGATGAGGATGAATCAGAGGGCCATTACCATCAGGGGGATGATGATGATGATGATGATGATACTTCATCTCTATCTCTAGGCTCAGATATAGGAGGCTCGACACCCACTAGAGATCGAAGTTTGGATCAAGCAAAAGATGGCAATACTGGACACCAACAGCCATTTGAAGGTGCTAACTCCCAACAATACAATACACCAACCAACTAGCAATAGGTTGGACAGCAAAGCTCTCAGACAGACTGCTCAGAGCTCTCAGACAGACAAGGGTAAGCACATTTTCCTTAACTCTAATTTTGATTTTGATCATATGCACTCCATTGAGGTGCTAACACTCAACAAAATCCTAAGAAAGCAAAAAGCACTCCAAATATAGGAATTCTTACACTATAAGATTATATAGTCTAATATGGATTCTAGACTCCTAATCCTTTGTCTCTTATATCATGGAGTTGTTACACTCTTGTAATCCAAATCACACACTGAGCTTGTCTCATCATTGTATTTGTTCTGATGTTTCCAATTTCAGCCTTGTCTTTCAGTTTCTATCTTGTTTGATCTGAAGTCTCGTATTGATCTGGACTAACTCTAACTACCAACCTAGAATAGTTGACTGAAAGTGTCCACCTCATTTGACCTTAGTACAACCATTCAAAAAGTGTACTTACAAATATATTATTTCCACATCACCATAAAGCGTGATGATTGAAGAATTCCTCTTTTCAATTACGTTGAATGCACCTCATCGTCTTGGAGGGAGATTAAAGGACATCTCCATAGTGTTCTTCTCTTGTTTTTCTTGCACTGAGGACTAATGGATTTCTCATCCACACCCACAAAACTCCATGCCAAATGTCCTATATATCATCTACACATTGACTTGGATGCTCAATGTGAGCCATTATTAAGTGAAGCAAAACTAACACACAAGTGACACTAGCAAAGAAAGAAAGACTCATGGCAAAAGAAGAAAAACATGTAGACATTTGGACACATGGTTTGCTCTATCCTTTGAATCCTATGGCTATTGTATCTCTTGCATTTGCAAATCCTATTGGTTTATTGAGCTTTGTTGGTGATGGAGAGAATGTCTTGCTTGTCTATTGCAAAGCTCTAGCTAGCCAAACTGAAAATACGAGCTTAGATGCTTGTGTGCGAAAGAAGAAACGACGAAATCTTGAATTCTTGAATATTAGATCTGGTGGTCTTAAGAAAAGAATCCAAGCATTGAGGTGATGATTCTAAACATTTTGAACTATTTCAACTAAACTAGTTGATTTCTTATGCGTGTATTGATTCCTTTATAGACATGCTATCAATCCAGACAAAGTAAACATTGATCCCAAAGCCAATGAGGAAAATCATCAGTTGAAGCCCTTGATAAGTAGTAGTCTTACAAAGGATATAATTCATGACAAAAAGTTTAAGGTTTTGCAGCACGATGTGGTGGACCATTTGATTTCAAAGAGTAGAGTGTCTGCCTTTGAAATACAGTGCACACTTGACTCCCTTGGTGTGATCAAGAGAGAGTATTCAACTATTTGACAGTCTATCTCCTCCATATTTGTGGAGAAGGGAATAAAGTCTAAGCTATTACCAATAGCAACAAGTGTCTGGAAAGAGAGACTTCAGCTCAACCACACACAAACTGACTTCCTTGGATGTCTCTTTCATATGCAAGGTACTTTCAAAGCCCAAGGAATAGTTGTAACTTATGCTGAGTACAACAACATCTTTTTGGACCTTGCTATGTTACAAACTAGAATGGTAGAGTTCTACAGTGTCACATTTGAAGAGGCTAGCGGGGTGCTACATTTTGTCTTGAACCTAAATGAGTGTGATATTCTTAAAGAGAAGAAGCTGGAGTGATTCACAATCACATCAATGAATAGGAAACTTTTGAAATATCCCATTGGTGATCTTTTATACTTCGGTGTTCACTCAAAAACAAACATATGGTGGCTTGGTGCTTTTGAGGTAATTCATTTTCTTCCAACTTTGTAGCTCTAGCTAGCTGACTTTTGTACTAAAATTATACATTTAATTTCACATCACATAAGGATTAATCTTGCATGTAAAGAAAGAGGACCATGAAATTTTAGTTTGGGTCATCCATCAAACCCCTATTCCTGATATAATTGATAGACAAATGAATTGAGGAGAGGTGATGGTTGTGGATGGGAGGGGAGACTTTCAAGTCCAATGACATCTTGCAAGTAACCTCAAAAAAATGAAGTGTATATATAATTGAGGAATGGGTGCCATGACAATGTCTTCATGTTGTTCTGCATGAAGTTCGCAAAGGTGGTGAACCTAAAGTGGTGGAGAAGGCTCCTAGTTGTCTCAATGAAGACCCTAATTTCCACCTAGTTCTAGATATTCCACTTGTTAATGTACACATTTGTACAATGCATGCTCTTTGTAGAATTATGGAGAACTTAGTATATCTTTGCATTGGGTTTTCTTGGAAAATCAAGAAGTCATGTGAGCATCAGATGGCTCTAGAGGCCCTTGAGCTAGTATTGTCAGATATGGATCTCCATTGGGGCAATGTCAAAATCCATCGAGACAAAAAAGGATCAACCAATGACAAGGACTTGCCTTCCAAACCATCCATTGGTAGGGTAAAGGCATGCAAGTTTTTATCTAAACCACTAGGCATAAAAGATATGTAGTTGACAAAGCGTGGGAGGATATTCCGCTCTACGTGTATTAGCAAAGTTGAGTATCTATAATGGAAAAAACTACATATGGCAATGAAGGACTAGGAGCCAACTACTCGCAACACCAAGGGTTATGTGTGGAGTTCCATAGACAATCTCTTTTTTATGTGTGACAAAGATGATTAGTCACAAGATGATCTCAACAAGTTTAAGGAGAACCTTCAGCTACTAAAAAATTCATTCAAGATAGCATTGGTTGACACTCAAATTACTCATGCATGGTATTCTTCAAGCACTCTTGTAATTAGAAAGAACTATGTGAGTGTTTTATTTTCTTAACAACTTGCTTAATTTGCAACACATCATTTTCAACCATTTACCATACTTTATTCAAAAGTATGGAAATTTAGGCGTATGGAATACCCAAGGCTTGGAAAAGTCTCATTACATGTCCAAGAATGCCTACTTCATACACACACAATATGGTGGCTCTCAAGACAAGGCAAATAGTTTGAAAGAGCTATTTCAATGGTTCTATTAGAGAATCCTTCACTACATGTAGCAAAAGAAAGTATTAGTCTCTTCAGCGATAGCATATGCAATGAGGCATTTACACAAAAAAAAAGTGAAACGATTAGAGGCATTCAGCAACACCACTACTTGTGAAGGCCAAAGAAAGTGAAGGGAGACAATGGAATATGTGTGCCATATGCGGAGCAAGAGACTCTGAGTGTCTATATGAAAGTGGCAACTGATTGTACTTCTTGTATGACCATCCTGTGGTATCACAATCTTTTAAATGGACCATAACCATGTCACCAAGGATAATCTACCCCTTTTAAACCTCTAGCTCAAACCTCTCTCTTTCAAGCTTCAAGAAATTAATCACCAAGATTGAAGGTGGCATTAAAAATACAAGATACCTTGCAAAATTTATCATTAGATCCTGAAGATATTGCAAAGTTGAAAAGCCTTTCAATGATGACTACAAGCTCTTCTACAATAACTGCCTCTTTTTTCCTCTGCTCTTTTACCATACGTTTGGTAGGGCCCACTCGCAATAGTAGAAAAATATACATCCCTCTTTTGTGAGGTCAGTAGATGAACCTTGGGGGTACAATGTCCTCCTAAATTGTGAAAGTTTTTTATTATGCCTCTTCATCATCCACAATTGAGCTCATGGCAAGGTTCTCTGCTCCCATAATACCCTTAACCTCATAGGATATGTCCTCCCTACCAATAATATTCATAGGTTGAGTGAGGTCAACATTTCTCTTCATAGAACCTTTTAACAATTGAGGAGGATCCTCTTGTGCATGTTGGTAACCAACGTACACTCTAGATCTATTTTTTGCCTCTTTCTTCTCTTAGCTCTTAATCCTACCAAACACACAATAAATGCATTGATTAATAGATAATAGCTCAAGAAACACCATGATTTCTTAATAAATAAAAATATAGGAATAAACTACAACTCTTAAAGGTATGAATTCAGATTTTGTTCCAAAATTTCCAATTTATCTATCCATCTACACATAAAATAAAGAACATTCTAAGAATTTTGCACAAATATAGTTATTTATTTACATTTAACATATATAAATAAAAAAATAAAACATATCTCTATATACATGTAACACACACACACACATAATATATATATGTATGTATATGTGTGTGTGTGTGTGTGTGTGTGTGTGTGTGTGTGTGTGTGTGTGTGTGTGTGTGTGTGTATGTATGTATATGTATATATACACATATATATATTCCTCTTCTCCTATGGCACGCGGAGAAGAATCCTTCAAACACTAATGCATCCATGTGCACTATAGGAGAAAAAGGTATATATATATATATTATATAGTTTCTTTCTTGCTTCCCTTTTCTCCTACAACGCGTATAGACACATTCATCTAGAGTAAATACATCTTCACGTTCCATTGGGAGAAAAACCATAAAAGCTATTAAACAAAAATGAATATCGGCATTCATGAAATTGTACCTTATCTTGGGCTTGGCATGAATTTTTAATTTCTTCTCCTTTGTCTTCCTCTCTGAGAGATCTAGGTGACATGTTCCAATGACAGAAGCAAGGCTTGCTCTATCTCTGTATTTCTCATGTGGGAATCTTGAGCGTTATCTTCCCTAGGGCTTAATTTCTTGCTCTCTCTCTCTCTCTCTCTCTCTCTCTCTCTCTCTATATATATATATATATATATATATATATATATATATATATATCTATATATATATATCTATATATAGATATATATATATAGATATAGATATATATATATATATATATATATATATATATATATATATATATATATATATATATATAGATAGATCTTTCTCTCGAAGGTCTCTTATGTTTTTGGCACATCCTTGTCTGTGTGTGTGTGCTTAATGAATGAGAAAAATCCTAAACCCTCTCTCTCATTTAGATCCATTATCCTCTCTCTCTCTCTCTCTCTCTCTCTCTCCCTCCAACTACGATAAACCATTGAATCATTGCCAATTGGCATCGTGCATGGTCCAATACTGAATTAAAGCATCACACATGTAAAATAACTAATGATAATTAGTGGTTATTAAATATATTGTACATTTCCAATTGCTTTGGGCCACATTTCCACCAAAGTTCACGTACCCATTTGGTAGGCATGCACACTCTACTTGGAGAGAGAGAGAGAGAGAGAGAGAGAGAGAGAGAGAGAGAGAGAGAGAGCTCTATTATCATCCTCGGAGGTCAAATATGACCTATGGGACCAAATGAACATGTCACATGGTGTGAGTGGAGGTCATAAGTGACTCTCGATGCTCAAAAATGGTTGAAATGAGCGTCGCAATAGAGAGTCCACATCGTGGTTGGGAGAGGAAGGTATGTAGGGAGAGCTCATGGCTGAATATATGGGGAAAAGAGGACCTCATGTGGTCAAAAGTTGAGCACTCAAGTAGTGTTTGATACTCACTCTCTCGCACTTGACGAGGGCATAAGGTGCAAAGTCGATGAGACTCCTCACCAGTGCCCCGACGTTCTGTCTTGCAGCATAGAGAATGGGAGCTAAGACGAATGGAGGCAATGGTGCAGATCGCACTCAATGGGATGGGCTCAAGGATGTAGGGATGGGTTCGGTTACCGCATTCGGAGAAAAAGAGAAATTTGTAGTTTGGGGCAATGTGTGTGGTGTAATGGATGAAGCGAGAACCTCCGAATTTCTCCCAAGCCGTGATACATTAGGGTGTTTGTGTCTTGACTTGGAGAAAGTTGGTGAGAAAACGCTTTTGGACATTCTCAAACTCTTTCCAAGTAGACTTCCCGATGCTACCACCCCACACCTCCACTCCATAGAGAAGCACCGGTGTCACCAATGTGTCAAAGAGGTACTTTTTGAGATCCCAACACTTGATCTCTCCAGCATTGCACATGTTCTCAAATGCATAACAAGCCCTCTTTCCAGTTTCCAAGCGACGCATTGCGCAATCCTTCCATCTATGATTGGATGGAACCTCAAGGACAAGGTACTTGAAGCTATCTACCACTTCAAGTTGCTCATTGTTGTATACAATGCATGGCTTTTCATCATTGAGGGTCTTTACAAGCATAACCTTGACTTTGGATCCATTCACGATCAGCCCGCTATGTAGGCAAAAGCGTTCCAAGACACTCATAAGCTTTTGTGCATCTTCTAGGGTATGTGCCAAGAGTACTACATCATCGGCATAAAGCAAAAGCATGAGCATCGCATTTTCGATCTTAACCTCTTCTATGCCTTCTTGTTGCATAAATCAAGAACCATACATTCCAATTCATCAATGAGTATCGCAAAGAGGGTTGGGGAAAGTGGGCATCCTTGTTTGACACCAATGGTGCTTGCAAAAAATTCAGAAATTCCATCTCCCATATGTAGTCGACATATCACTTTTTGGTAGATGCGAAAGATTGCATGCATAAATTCTCTCGGCACTTGAAGGCTTTGCATACATCTCCATAGATTTCCTCGCGGTACCATGTCAAAAGCTTTCTTGAAATCCACAAAGCAACAATACAACTTTTTCCTTTCAATCGAGACGCTTCCATAAGAACTCGAAGAGTGACAAGGTGATCAATAGTGCTATGATGCTTTTGAAAATCTACTTGGCCTAGCATACGTTTGTCATTCTTTTCAGTCCATTCACTTATCTTCATCTCCATGATACATCCAAATAACTTTGCCATCAAAGAACTAACCATTATAGTGCGATAGTTGTTCACATTGTTTACATCTCCTCCTTTGTGCAAAGGTTTGATCCAATTTTCACTCCAATCATGAGGCATGCCATGCTGAAGTGCAAGTTTAAACATATCGCATATCCAATATTGTGTTTTCTTGCTTGTCCATTTAATCATTTTAGCCTTGACACCTTGAAGGTCCCCTGCCTTGCGGGTAGCAAGTTTCTCAAGCGCGCAACATACATCTTCAATGGTAAAGAAGGGAGGCATAAATGGAAGGGAGCTACAACACTCCATCTTATCAATATTGGGTTGCTCATAAAGGTTCTTGCAATGCATATACATATCCTCAAGAGTCAAGTCACCAAAGCTCTCAACACGCTTGCCTTTTAGATTTTGCCAAAACTTGCCACATGCATGCTTTCTCTTGCGCTAAAAGGAGTTGTTTTTTGACTTCCCACCTTCTCCTCTTTTTTTGAACAAGTGCTTTGTATGTTTGTGAACGTTCCAAGTAACCTTCCTTGTCTTTGCTTGCATCCAACCTTAGCAAGTGTTTTCGGGCTTGACTACATTCCATGTTGAACCATTTATTCTTGGTGCTACCCTTCTTAGATCTTTTGCAAGACATGTGTTTCACCGAAAATCATTCCTTCGCACAAGAGAAAATTACTTCTTTGAAAACTTTCCACTTGCATTCTAATGTTGGGCTCTCTTGATGCTCTGTCATGCTTAACATTTGGTTTACCATATTAGCATATATAAGTGATCGTTTGAAGTCTAGACGTAGGTACGAATGATTTACATTATGATTGGATGCTACATGCTCGGGTCTTTTACCACACTTGAGGTCAATACATAGCATCCTATGATCCAATTCCGGATTCCATTCACCAAGTGTAAAGCTTTGTATGCATTGTAGAGTGTCTTCCGAAAACAACATATAGTCAACACGCTATCACCATTGTGCTTTCTACATGTAAAGTCATTGGTGCCTTTCCATAAAGATACACCATTTGCAATGAGCATCCCGGTACTATTGCACATATGTAGAAGTGACTTTTCATAGTGATCCAATTCTTTTGCATCATTAGAACTTCGATTATACATGTATGAGACATCCATTCTTCTTGAGACATGCGGCATGTCAACTTGTTGTGTGTCGTGTTGTAACGTATTTGTGCGAGCATTCATGTCTCCAAAGACAATGACTTCACCTTGGTCCTTGTAATGAGCAATATATTCCTCTAGTTCAACAAAGAGCTGATCTCTATCCATATGCAAGCGAGCATAAAAGTTGGAGTCATAGTCAGGATTTTAGCAACCAACCACAAACATGACTTGACCATTGGGTGGGATGATTTTCAGCCATAAGTAGCGTTTATACTTATCTTCTTTGACAATGGAAACATCTTTCAAACCCTTTTTGATCATACATGCTACGCCTCCTTGGCCTCTACGTTGCTTTGCATTTTTGGTCCACGTCAAAGAATGCACATCATATTTGTCAAATCCAAGAATTCGTTGCGCATCATGCTCCCATGTTTCGACAAGAAGTATCACACCGGAGTCATTGGTAAGCTAACGTGGTGACATTACTGACCCTTCCTGCATAAAAAATACCATTCTAACCTCCTAAAGCTTAAGTGTTCAATATATTCATTATAATTTGCTACAAATGATAAGTGCTCAATAATTCCAATCGTAACAGATGCTACAGTCACCCCAAAACCACCCCATCTAGGGGATCAAAACATTCTCTACCAATCCATAGTCAAGACAAACAGGACCACACCGTTTTGCTGGAAAAAAAATTCATTCTAACCTCATTAGATTCCGCCACCGATTTTTTGCTTGGGGCCATGCTTTGGAGCCCTCAGGTGTAGCTTGAAGAAGGTATTAGTAAAGGTGATACACACAGTGAGAGAACACACACACACACTTTTTGCAGAATGAAGAACTAAGTGAGCCAGTGGCTCACCTTTATAAGGCTACACATCTGCTTCGGATCGTCTCAATCGCAGTCGACCTATGTTTGGGAGAATATGAAGTGGCAGTAGAGAGGCTTTAACTCGCCGCGGGTGTAGCGCAACATCCAAGCCATAAACCTCCCCAAATAGCACACGCCAAAAATAGGAGAGAGAGACACAGTAAGCTAACCCACGTGCATATCATCAGAGAATGCAAGTATACGCGTCAATCAATCCCACTCCCACAGGTTAAATCACAAGCCCATAATGTGAAAAATTCAATTACAAGTTCATCTAACCAAGAGATAGTTCATGCAAAGGACCTTTTTAATGGGGTAACCATTAGAGAGCAGTTCCTATCCCCCAGGGAGCATAAGCTACAGAGCCCGATTGTCACCGGAAAAACCAGATACAGAGAGAGAACAAAAGGAGGGAGTCTATCAAGGTTAAAAGTAATTTAAAGGAAAAAATGTTAATTCAGGATAGTCAGTCCAACAAAGCTCTAGCAGGATGCACACAGAGAGAGAGAGAGAGAGAGAGAGAGAGAGAGAGAGAGAGAGAGAGAGACACTGACCCACCCTTAACCAGGGAAAGGCCTACCATCTGGTGAGGGGGTTCATCACTAGGTGGTGAAACCTCCCCTACAACCAGTGTACCAGTGAGAGAGTTCTAGAAGTTCAATAACTTTCCCTTTTTCTGCCAAACATAGTGTCCAAGAGTTTTTATTAAGAAAATTCCTAATAGTGCCTAGCAGTGCTTTTGCAGCAAACCCATTGGCAACATACTTCTTTATCAGATGACATATTGCCCGAAACGCAATGAACGAGTCTGAGGATGAGTACATAATAAGATAAATCATGCCCAGACAAGTTTTTACTGCTACTATATAAGGACGGTTACTCTTCTTCCCGACAAATTCAATCAAGCCCAGGTGCAGCTTGTCTCTTTTCCAAGAGAATTCCGTGATAAAACTTCCTGTTAGCGGAGAACAAAGTGACAACTCCAGATTGAGAAAAATTGTTTTAGTAACCACATACTCGTTGTCAACTTCCAGGAATTCCATGAAGGTAGGTTCAATCTTAAGCGTAATGGGATAAATTTCCGGCAAGCTTTGCTCAAAACCCGGATTATTCAAACTTAACAAATCATCCATATATCTATAGGTGTGTTTAAACAATGTTAGATTGATGGGAGTATCAGTTGTCTCATACTGTTTAAGAATCCATTTATACTCAAAGAAAGCTAGGTAGAGATTGCACATGACTGGTGAACATGAGAAGCCCATAGGGATCCCATGTATTTGTTGAAAGCATTGTTCCCCTGGTCTGACGAAGCAATTTCAAAAAATCCATTCAATAATCTCCATTAGATTGTACAGATCATAGTGGGTAGGTGGCCCTTTTTGTATGTTTTTTACCCATCTAGTGCTACAAGCCAAAGAATTATTATGTTGTCCCATCTCATTTCTTTTTCTAAACACCATCGTGCAGATTTGTTGTAGAACGGCGAGTAGTCCAGAGGGCCCAAACATTGATATGTTTTCATGGAATTGCGTAATATCAGCTGTAAACATTGAGAAAATGTATTGTGGGAGATTAATAAATACCTCCGTTGAGTTTTTCACGAGCCAGAAGTTATTTGCTACAAGGCCAATGAAGGTCTTAAATGCTAAAAACTTTTCCTCACAGATGGTATTAAAGTCAGTGAGAATCACATTGAGGCAGGCTGTGATTACATATGTGGCGTGTAACATGACACAGTTGGAGGCATCTGAAATCCACCTAAACTTGTGTTTGTGACTCTTATATGTGGGAAAGAGTATAGGCAATTTCAAACTTTGAGTACATAATTTAAAATATCTTAGGGAAGAGTCCAAGTATTGGATGGTGTCTTCTGGACACATTTCAGAAAGCAAAAAATTTGGTCCTTGAAGTTTAGACTGAGCCATTATTTTGGCTAAGTGTTTACAAATAAATGGTGGTATATGAGGGGCTTTGTCAAGTACCACCACAAACCAATCCTTCTTTAGTTTATGTATCATAGAGGACAGTGAGGGAGAAAGCCATGTTGCTTCTTGGCTAATCCATGCAGGTGGGATTGACTCAACACATGTTTGAAAGTAAGATGCTAAAGAGTTAGCAAGTCTAGCATGTTGTAGACTGTCTAACTTCAATAGCTTGACTATGTTAGTCAAGCAAGTAAGTAATGCGGCAAGAGCCAAGTGCGGATTTAGTGGTTGGAGCGGGATATGATTGAAACCCTTTCTCAATAGGTCCTTGATATCCTTTGAGTGAATAAGAGACAAATCCGTAGTACATACGTGTTGTCCAAATTTACGGAAGTCAGAACAATAGTTCCCAAAGAGCGAGCATATACATGATGGTTTTGTGTTTGTAGTAAGAAATTCTGTAGAATATATATAATTCTTTAAGGGAGGATCAAAGGTCCAACCAAAAGTTAGTTCATCTACAAGATCAGTATTGTTAAACGAAAGCATAATGTATTAGACTTTTTGGAGTAAACCAATCAAAAATCCGATTCGAAAAGTGGCAATGAACAATATGCTTCTTTAGATTCCCTTCCTTGCAAAATAATAGGCGTCTAGAGAATCTCCCTTGGTCATCGGAAGATGGCTCTAGCGGTTCGTATATCCCGTTCATACTCTTGGGTCAGCCAAGAATAAATAAAGACCCTTTTTAATTTCAACCACTTGACTGGAGCTTCTTTCCTCAAAAGAAGAGTGGAACACCATGTTTGAGCATTGCCTTTTAGAAAAGATGCAGCCCTCCTAATCTTGGAGTGCTTTGAGTAATGCCCTCCATAGAAGGCTACGTCAAACAGCTGGATGAAGGCCAAAGCCCTCGGAGCATCTCCAAATCCAGAAAAGGATTCAAATTTTATCGATTGTCTTCTTTAAATTCTTATGCTTTCTTGCTTTTATCTTCGAGGAAGTCATATAGCTTTCCAGAGGATGTCCGATAAATCTGAAACAGTAATAAAATTAGGAGTTAAACATTTTCTTGATAGGGAGATTCTTCCCCCTACCTTTGACATAGCTTCTAGCTTTATTACGTCCGTCAGATGACCCTGGTGTAGAAGAAGGGGATAAAAAAGATGTGATTGAGTGTGAAGTAGAACTTGTTAACATAGGCCTTTTGAGATTAGGGGACTCCTCTGCATCTAAAGAAGGTTTGAGAAGGGATAGGATATGTTTGATGCCTTTAGAAGCACTTAAATTAGAGAGCAGATGACTAGGTGCGTCCAACTTTAATTCTTTCAGAGCCTCGTACATGAAGTTCCTGAAGTGAAGGTAAGCAATCTGGGCTCGCACAGCTTCCTTAGCCTGATCCCCAAGCCAAGAACAAATAATAGGGAGAAAGTGCTCCTCTGTGTGTGATGGGAAGAGGTCCTCCAGATGGTTGAGGAGGAACCAAATTGCATGATCAAACCAAAGGATGTTACTCTCACAATCAGCTTTTGCATCCAAAGCTTTGCAAGAACATTTGATGTAGGGACGGTAGATGTTCCAGATTGATTCAGAATAGAATTCACTGCTTTGTTTAGAAAAGGTCATTATACCCTTGGTTCTGACATAAATGCCAGATAAGATAGAGAATTTCCTTAAATCCAAGAAATGCATAGTAAAAGGTGCTTTAATGACATCACCTTTATCCAAGAACTGAACTCCCTTGAGGATCTCCAGTCTACAGTCTTCACTTGTGGAGGCAGATAAGGTGGCAAGAAAAACCCAAGTCTCAATCAAGATGGGTGCCACAAACGCTTTGTTTTGGAGCTCCCATAGTTGATGGTCAAGCTCTATTCCTTCAATAGCAATCTGTCTCGAAGGTAAGAAGGGAAAACACTTCGAGACTTTTGGAACCATATCTAGTAAAGAAGTTTCACTAGATGAGTTGAGTCCTTGTTGAAAACTTTTAACTGCTTCAAGAGTAGCATCATCCCTACAAAAGAGTCCTTTTGGAGCCTTGGTAGGATCAAAAGATTTAGAGGTGGCAAAACAAGATGCTAGGCCACAAAGTTTCCTGATAAAGTTAGAAAGGTCAGCTCCTTTAGCCGAGAATTGAAGAAGATCGGATTTATGATTTGATTCAATTGCAGCAAGGTTAGAAGCTAACTTTTGAAGGTGAAGAACTCCTTCTTTCGTCTTAGCCACCAGATTGGCGAGGATAAGAACGCAATCATTAAAGGTTAATAGACTCATGATAGAGTCATGGGTTTCTGTATCCTTAGATAATTGGTTTAGTAGAGAAATCGCCAAAGGGTCCTGGATAAGTTTAATCACCAGCAGGGATGCCGGGGAGAAGGGAAGGGTGGAAAGGTCAAGAGAAGCAGAGACAGGGAAAATCTGAAAAAAATATCAATGTCAGTAAGATCTAAAAAGAGGAGCTGGTAGGTATTCCATCCTAAAAACAACCAAGACCTAGGTCATAATGGTTGTGTGGAAACCCCCCTTATCCTAGAAAATCCAATTTTCAAGCCGCATCTCCTAAGGATAACAGTCCTGTAGACTAGGTCCTGGTGCCATAGGTCAAAAACCTAATCCACCCATGTGTTTAGGGAGAGAGAGTTTAATCTATTTACAATATACATAACACATGAGACAAATTTCAAAGACCTATTTCTACAGTCTATAGTACAAAATCGTGTATTCCTTTCGACTGAATATCCCAAAAAAAAACATCACAGTATCAGGCCATATTAGGGAAAGAAGGTCCTAATTTAGTGTTACAGTATCAGTGTACAGCATTACATCCCCTCAAACAGCAGCCAAGGAAAGGACACCCTTACTTGCATCCAAAGTAAGAAAACAATTGTTCGTTAGTTTTCAAACCGCATAACAGGGAACTGGGGTAACCTAGTTGTCATCCATGTCACCCTGGTACTATCTTAAGAAGAAGATCAAGTTGTACAAATTGAAGTGATGTGCAACAGTTTTCTTGATTTAAAGAAACAAATATACTTTAGAGTGTTAGGTCTAAATTTTTAACCATATATTTTAATGCCAAGTTAAAGTTTTTAACTTCAATATGAAATAAGGTTCTAAAAAACCTTTACTCCTTATATTCCTTCCTACATAATGGCTCATAAACTTTTAAAAGTACTTTTTGAAAGTAAGTTTATGCAATTTTTCAAAGTTGAAAATATCCTTAGAGCAACAAGAAAACAATCCTTTCAAATTTAAGCAGATACCCGTCCTGCACAACGATATCCTTTAGTATGAATTCCAAGCCAGGTTTACTAGTGCTACTGTATCCTACCAGGAGGAGAATGACTGCACAATAGGCGGGGTAACTGATGGTAGTCCCTCAAAGATAGAGCACTAGCAGTATCCTGAAAAATACAAAGACAATCATAAAATACAAGCAAAGGGTCAATTTACTAGACCAGAGACTCACTAAGCATAAAGGTACTACTCTGAATCAAAGCTTTGAGCAACAACCTGCAAGCTTATAAGCAATCAGACCAAAGTACTCAGGTAATTGGTATTTCAACAATAGGTCAATATGCAAGAGCAATTGGTAAATAAAGGAGCCTACCATTTGTTGGTTAATCCATGAGGCAGATTTGCCAAACGTATTGACCAGTACAAGACTGTCTAGAGCCAATAAATGTATAATACCCACAATGGGAGATATGTCATAGCCATAGCTAGGAATACCAATCCACACCAATACCCCAAAGTAGTCTTTCAACAGATTTTGCAAATTAACGTGGTGGCATTACTGACCCTTCCTGTAGAAAAAATACCATTCTAACCTCCTAAAGCTTAAGTGTTCAATGTATTCATTATAATTTGCTACAAATGATAAGTGCTCAATAATGCCAATCGTAACTGATGCTATAGTCACCACAAAACCACCCCATCTGGGAGATCAAAACATTCTCTACCAATCCATAGTCAAGACAAACAGGACCACACCGTTTTGCTGAAAAAAATCTCATTCTAACCTCATTAGATTCCACCACCGATTTCTTGCTTGGAGCCATGCTTCGGAGCCCTCAGGTGTAGCTTGAAGAAGGTATTAGTGAAGGTGATACACTCAGTGAGATAGCACACACACACTTTTTGCAGAATGAAGAACTAAGTGAGCCAGTGGCTCACCTTTATAAGGTTGCACATCTGCTTCGGATCGTCTCAATCGCAGTCGACCTATCTTTGGGAGAATATGAAGTGGCAGCAGAGAAGCTTTAACTCACCGCAGGTGTAGCGCAGCATCCAGGCTATCAACCTCCCCAAATAGCACGCACCAGAAATGAGAGAGAGAGAGAGAGAGAGAGAGAGAGAGAGAGAGAGAGTAAGCTAACCCACGTGCATATCATCAGAGAATGCAAGTATACGCGTCGACCAATCCCACTCTCACAGGTTAAATCACAAGCCCATAATGTGAAAAATTCAATTACAAGTTCATCTAACTAAGAGATAGTTCATGCAAAGGACCTTTTTAATGGGGTAACCATTAGAGGGCAGTTCCTATCCCCCAGGTAGCATAAGCTACAGAGCCCGATTGTCACCGGCAAAACCAGATACAGAGAGAGAACAAAAGGAGGGAGTCTATCAAGGTTAAAAGTAATTTAAAGGAAAAAATGTTAATTCAAGATAGTCAGTCCAACAAAGCTCTAGCAGGGTGCACACACACACACACACACAGAGTAAATGGTTAATTTGGATTGATTATTCTGGATAATGGCAAGAACTAAGGCAACTTCAAGGACGGCAAGCAAAGGGCCCAGGGGTAGCTGCAAAAGCAGGGGGGAGGTCAGTTAGCAAGAAGAAGAGGCTTGGAAAGCCAATGAATATTGTAAAGGGGCCAAGAATGAAGAAGATACAAAACAACTAGAGGTTGTTCAGGGAGATCTGAAAAGCTTAGAAATGCATTGAGCTTTGTGTATCCAAGGTGCCATTTTAGAGGCTGGTGAGGTCAATGTGTTATGAGACATGCGCATGCACAGAGGTGGAAGGCCGTTTCCCTTCTTGCCCTTGAAGAGACACCGGAGGACTTTTTGTTGGATTATTTAAATGACATTACTATTGTGGTTGCACATGCACGCCACTTGACCATTATGGACAAGGACAATGAAACCCTCAAGAGAATAAGGTGGAGATATGATAAACGGCTATTGTCCAATGAATTCATTGACAAAAAAATGAGGGAGATTTCGCTCATACCTCTAGCACGGCAACAATCAGAGGTTAAAATTGTAGAGGTCACCCATGAAGCTAAAACAATGGCCAAAGTTGAGCATGAAACCTGTCATGCTAAGGAAGCCAAGAAAATAAGGGAGAAAGAAAATCTCACACTCGTTGTGGAAGCTAAGAAGAAAAGCTATGACACAAATACTTGTGAGATAGATGAGAGAAATAATAAAATCTTATCCTCAATGAAGGAAGGACTACTAGCAGATATACCATTAGCAGATGGATCAAGGAAGTTAACGATCAATTCTATCGATATTAATATATTGCAGGATCTAGATGCACAAATAATTGATTCTATTATGTATATATGCCTAAAGTAAGTCCCATTCTCTTGCTTTAACATACTTAGCTTTTAGCTTTGGATTGGATAATAACTTGCATTAACTGATTGTAGTTTTAATAAAGAGCCAACTTCTTCAACAAAACCAAATTAAAACATATATTTTAGATCCACAAATTTTGTGCATTTGCAAATGAAAAATACCCCGTAGGGTACATTCGACAGATGGTTTTCTCATTGCCCTATGCTCCAAGTAACAAAAATTGTTTTTCCATACAAAAGCAACAATCACTGGAGCCTCATATGCATTGAGCTTGACAAGCTAGTGGTATGGACTCTCAATTCAATTCTAGGAACCCATCCAAAATTAAGGTTGTGAGTGTTCAGATTTTGAAATTAGTTTTTTGTGGGTTTAGAGATGCATGCAATGATTTTTGTAGTTGGCCAACTATTTTGTTTGTTTGCAACTGCATAACGAGATTATTGCATGCATATGGGAATTTATGTGGTAGTTATGAACCTTACAAGGAAAACATAAAAGATGTCACAATGCCAAATTGAGTAGATGCAAATTCACGTGGATATTGATGCCTCCTCCATGTGGAGTACATACTACAGATCCTCTTTGCATAAAATCCATTCATGTCATAGGTATCCATCTTGTAATGCATTGTAATGCATTACAGTGACTTGGTGGTTGTACATATTGAAGGAATGATCAAAACTTCTTTTAATTTTGCAGCGTGCATTGGAGAAATACGCCTTACAATATCTGCAATGATACGGTGCTATGCTTATCCAAATCTATAATCTTTCTAAGATCCTATAATGTTGGATGCAGAAGACAACTTGGTGGATAATCATGTGACGGAGATGAAAACGACTAGTGAGGGACCTAAGCTAGTGGACCTTCCCAAGTCCTCTTCAGGAGACCGGGTCCCTGGAAAGGCACAAGAGGAAGAGGAACAAATTTATCATGTAGTGGGAGGGGATGAGGAGGAGAAAGAACATGCAGAGGGAGGGGCTGAAGAGGAGAAAGACCATGCAAAGGGAGGGGTTGAGGAGGAAGAGATGTATCATGCAGAGGGAGGGACAAAGGATGAGAAAGACCATGTAGAGGGAGAGGGGTTGAGGAAGATATGCACCATGGAGGGGTTGTGGAGGAAGCGATGCACCATGCAAAGGTAGGGGTTGAGGAGAAATTCCATGCAGAGGGAGGGGTTGTTGAGGAATATATTCACCATACAAAGGGACGACCTAGGAAGAGAAGCACCTTGATACTCCAAAGCCTCAAATAGAGTCCTCTCCCATTCAAACAAAAGAGCCTCAACCTCCTCATGTTGCAGTAGTGCCTAAGCCTTAAGCAAAAGACCATACAACTCTAGAATCCAACAACTTTGCGATGGAAACACAAGAGTCTTGGACCACAAAAGCACAAGGGCTTGAGGAGAAGAACCTTGACAAAGTAGAAGGCAACATTGACATTGGATAGGACAATCTCAACAATAGTCAAACCCAGTATGGACCTTTGATAAAAAGTAGACATGTCACATGGTAGTTTCGGTAATATCCAATGTAATAAAATAAAAGATTCATCCTAGTTTTTAAATACTTATAAGATCCACACAATGCTACATATAGATTGATTATTTTGGACATCAATGGATTGTTGTTGTTGCAAGAGCCATATGTACGAGATACACTCTACATGGGGTTGCACATTTTTTGGATGGGCAATCATAGGGTTATGACCATGCATTGAGGAATTTTTGAATTTTCTTATTCCAAGGTTCAAGGTTGCAATTAAGTCTTTGGTATGGCCCCAAAAACTCGAGCCCCTCGTGGCCATAGTTTGTATAACAAAGCCAAAATTCAGAGATCTATATTTAATTTTTTGTATAGCAAAAGACACTCTACAAAACCCGACTTACACCTGTTTTTACAAACCTTTTCCCAAATCCAAGTGCCCTTTGATGCTCACAACATATTATTGATAGATGACACACCATATAAGGGTTTGCTTAATTCACCCAACACAACTCTCTCCCCACTCTCATTTGAAGGGCATCAACATGATTTCTACCTAGAGGACAATTTGATCCCATATTTGCAGTAATCGTATCCTTGAGTACCTCTGAATTTGCACTTGCAAATAAACTTTGTAATGCTAACTATAGACTTTAAAACGATTCTTTGTACATGTCGAGGTAGTGCCAATGTTGTGTTAGAGAGAGAGAGAGAGAGAGAGAGAGAGAGAGAGAGAGGGTCCGATTAATATCACTCTTAACATAAAGTCAAATTAAAGATTTGAATTTATCCAAAAGATACATTTTTGTGGAAATAATCCAAGATGCATTACATTGACACGATTTGAACTTGGCCACAAAGATCTCTACTAGAAATTTTTATTTTCCCTTCGTTGCATTACTTTGCATCCGCCCAACAAGAAATAAAATTTTGAGGGGTCGTTGTCAGCAGTCTCCTCCACTATGTCATGTAAAAGTTACAAACAGGTTGCATTGCTCCCTTATTGTTATCATTGTCACAAGGTTAAGATTTTTATCCACCACTTCCACATCTATGATAGCATTGTTCTCCAAGCATGCTGACTCTTGATCAATACGCACATAGAATCTTTTGACAAAATGAGAACGTTTGTATTAAAAGAAGATGATAAAAGACTAAGTGGCAATCATATACTTGACAACCAGGTGTCAAGTGCAATCTCGCAGCATATGCCATCCACCTCTTTCACATACCATCCTCAATCGAGAAGATCACAAAAGGAAGAATCAAGCAATGTTTAGACTAACATAGTCTTAGCGACATGTACATGGCAGGTATGAAAAGCTCAACAAATATACTAATAGGACAAAAAAATGAAAACTTCATCAATTTAGTGGATACAAAGTTTTGGAGAGACCTTTGTGCACCCTATAGAGCTTACTCCGCAATGACTTGCTCAATGTTGTGTCCAAAACTGGCATATTCATGGAGTTTCAGTTGGTTGGTAGAGGAACCTTTACCAATGTTCCTTTTTTATTCCTTTGATTGAGTTGGTAGAAATGGTCGTAGAAGAATATTCCTCCATTTGCAAATCTCTTGCTAGTCCTTTCCACATATTGTAAGATATCAATGTGAGCATGAGTTCACAGAGATGAGGCCTATAATGCACTCCATTGGTTCCCATTCCTCTTACAAGAGAGGATAAACATTTGTAAGTGTAACATATAAATGTAAGAGAACAAAACGAAGGAGAAGCAGGTTGTCTTGAGTCCTTGTAGTGGTTGAGCTACTTCTGTTATTGTAATCAATCTCTCTTGTAACCCAACACTCAATGCGACTTGTACTTCCATTCCATTATCTAAATACATAAACTATAATACTTTATGTCCAACATTTGACTTTGTACTTTCAGTTTAGCTCATTATTTGTTTTTCTTATGTTCATTTGATGTTTGAATTTATTGTCCATTCCATCTAATCTAACATTTGACTATGAATCTCCAACCTAGAATAACTGCCAGAGTGACCAACCCATTCCATTTTGATGATCATGATAGTGAGCTTAAGCTCTTGATAGGAACCGGTCTCCTAGTTAAAATTTAGAGTCAATTGAACATTCACAATGACATCTAGACTTTCAACAAGAGGAAGGAGATCTACCACAATCTTTGCTAAGGATCATGACCATATCATCATAGTGGCTAAAGAATTGAAGTAGAGTTGTGATGATGGACCTCAATCTCATAATGAGGAAATTGATGTCAACCCTTGTGCTGGCTAAAGAAATGACGTAGAGTTGTCATGATGGACCTCGATCTCATAATGAGGAAACCGATGTTAACGGTGGAAGGAGAGGCATTGAGGGTGTTGGGGACTCTCAACATTCAACTCAATTTAAGAGAAGTCATTTGGAGAGGGCTAAAAGACACTCTCATTCACATGGGTCTTGGAAGTCGAACCTAAAGGGCAAAGAAAAGGACAGACTGATTCCAATGATGGTAGCAAGTGAAGCAAAAAGGAAACATCACATCAAAAACTAGATCAAACAAATGAATTGGACATTGTAACTAAAATGGATGGTCAATATAATGACAAATAGGATGTTGATACTGAGCATTACATCAAACACAAGCATAGGAAGAGAAATTCTGCCCGCAAGGACAAAACCTAGACACAGAGAACGAGAGTCGGATCACCACCAGTCCAGACATGGGAAAGATCAAATCACCTAAAGATTGCCTTTCCAACATTCAAGCTGGAAGGAAGGATGATCCGGATATACACATATACATGAGGATGAGTGGAGAGAGTAGTTTCCATACACTTTGAAGGATGCGGCCACAACGTGGTATTACCATTACTCAACATGCAAACTTTGGACCTATAGCAAGCTAAAGAAGGCATTTCTTATGGAGTATAGTGAGAACTATGGGGATGAAGACATTCTATATGAGCTGAAAAAGATCAAGCAAGGCAAGTTGTCTATGAGAAGGTACGTGGAAAAGATTAAGAAGCTCACGAGATAATTGAATGAACCTTTGTCAGAAAAGAGAATGCGGGTTGTTAGCATATGTACCCAACGGGCATCCTCCTAGTCAATCACATCACCACATGGCCATTATTTTTTGTAATCATATTATTTTTTCGAGAAAGCCTTATAAAAAAGAGTAGCTCTGATTATTGAGCTAGATGATGATTACTGAACCATATCATTGTAAAATCTAATTTGTAGTCTTTTTGTCTTGAGCTTTTAGCCTTGTAAGTCAGCCACTGGCCAAATAAGCCCTATGTATAAAGTTTGAACACACCATTTATATCTTATCTAAAGTTTTGAAGAGCTCTAAGTGTACGTCTACGAGTGGCTACTCTAAAGCACATTGTAATCCATTTTTCTCAAGCTCTGGTAATCTAAATTTAATTTCGCAAAGTGCATTGTATTCCTTGTTTTGGGCTCTTTAAGTGTGATCATTTTCAATTTTGTTGTGGTTCGCAATTGCTTGTCTATGGGCTAAATCTGTTGTTTTGAGTGCAAAAATGGTTGTTTTTTGACGTTTCGACCATATAAGAGTGTTCCTAGACCATAGAGTGACCTTTCTAAATAGTCATGTTGTAGTTTTCAAGACCTTGATCATGATGGATCATGATTTTGATACCTTGTCAGATTGTGATCAGACTTGGTAGGATAGTGCCCCTAGGCATAGTAGGCTTCCTCCTAAAGTTTCGTTGCATTTTGAGTTCGCTCCAGTGCCGAAATGGCATGATGACCTAGAGCGGTGAGACAAAACATAGACAGAGTAGAGAGGGATAGATTTGCTAGTGTTGATGATAGCTTCGTTTCGTAGGTTCACTTCTTCAGGTTGACACCCTCAAAGAGTCTTCGTATCCCATCCGAGTCGCTTCCCTGAGTATTGACAGTATGTTAGTGCCAGAGAACTATGCTGTAGACGTCCGATCATGGCGACCCCTTAACATTGGCGTCGTTGTCGGGGATAGTGATCCTTAGGTGGTGAGTAGCCTTCTTGTCTTTAGATTTTGATCCCCATTATGTTTACACCTTTAGCAGTCAAGCAGCTAGACGCGGGGTTTAGTTTGGCAGAGGCTGGGAGTTGGGGACTTGCTAGATCTACTCTTGATAGGTATAGAGAGTTGTGAGTGAGATACAAAAAGCATCTCATTCTGCATTTTTCTCAATGCTTTGAAAATACTGTTCCATTATCCACTTCACCTTCAATTTTGCATTGTGTGTCTGTTTTTGTTCCTAGATACATTTCAACACTTAGGAGTAGGTTAAGTAGAAACCATTACCATCAAATTGATCTAAAAAGTTCAAGGCAAAATCTATAGAAAACCATATTTGAGTAAGTGAAACCATAACTCTGAAAATTGAAAAATGAAATGGTCAGAACTTGAAAGCTGATCAAAACTCAAAAATTTGTGCAAAAAGGGGATAATTAAACTATTAAAAGCAATTTGGAAAGTTTTATCATGTTTGATGGAGGAACATGGATTGCCATCCACGTGTACGTGTGTGACATTTTGACCAGAGACTGATATCAATGGGTCAAGGGTGGTTCCTAGCAATACACCACTTTGGAGTGAAATTGACATTGAAAAAACACTCAAAATCAAGAAATTGAAAAAAACCTGCAAAAGCTTGAAAATTAGACCAAAATTTGGGGTTGGGTTTTTCCAACTTTTAGAAATCCAAATTTAAAAAGGGGTGACATCTGACCTACATGCAATCTGCTGAGCAAGTTTCATGTCAAAAGGCTACCAAACATTAATCGCGATCCATGTACCTTTTGAGCATCTGAGGCTAAGATTTGAGCAGTAGATAGCTAATATCATTAATTTTTTTCCCAAAAGACACCATAGCAAAATGTGCAAAAACTTGGTCAAATTATTAAAAGACTGGTACCTAGTTAAAAATTGTAGGGCAGACACAAAAATTTGCTTTTGATTGACAAAAAGTTATTCAAATCCAAAAAAAAGTTGTGGAGTAGACTATTGACATTAAAGTAACAATATGCCAAATTTGGAATCTAGATCTGATGGAACATGGATCGCGATCCATGTACCTTTTTTTTGGGGAGAAAGACCATACTAGCTTGTAGCAGAGGACATTACAAACAAAACTTCCAAAATAAATGAAGCAAAAAAAGTTCAAGAAGTAAGTCAAAAGTGGACAAAAGCATTTCAAGTCCAAAAACTGTCAAGCAGACCTAGGGTTTGACTTTTGGGTGTCCAAAACTGATTCAAATTGGACAAAAATTATATAGTTGTGATCAATAGACTAAGGACAAGCTTTGTATCAAGTTTCAACAAGTTCTATCACAAAGGTACATGGATCATAAAATCCATGTTCCTTTGTCACAGATTGAGCTTAGACGTGTACCATAGCTAGAACTAGTCCCTAGGAGCATAGTGGTCTTTTCAAAATTGAATTTGGAGTTGACTTGTGGATTTTACAAACAAAATAAGAATTTTTACCAAAAGTATAATAAATTTTTTTACCAAAAGTGCAATAAAATTTTGCTAGTTTTAGATTTTGACTAACAGAGTAGCTGTAAACTCATAGTCACCAAGTGTTTTTTGTACAAATTTCAAGAGCTAGAGTGTGTGGCTCAAAGTGCTTTCAATCGAAAGATTTTGATGCATCACATAAGGTAACAGGTCCGGATTTATGCCAGAGTGTTTTCTTGATGTATTTGCGATCAAGTAGATTATACTAGAGTAGAAACCCTACTATGAGAGACTAGGCTAGTCATATCTCGACTAAGGAGAGTGTCAATCAAGGATCTTTGCCGACTTGAGAGCCCCATCTTAGAGGAAAGTCTTTCTGATACTTTGTTAGAGAGATCTTACACCTACATGGATAACGGATTCAAGAGTGTGAGTTTCAAGGAGGAAACAACAATGGGAATGGGACCATCCCAACCAGCACTAACCATGAAACTTTTTCACTTGAAATTTCATTTTAAAAATGAACAAGGTGCAAAGATTTACAAAGATGGTATGGATTGCTATTGTGTGAAACTAAAACAGAAATCAAGCGAGCTCATGGACAATGTTCTTGTGGACTATAGCGGCGATCAATACTTCGATGACGAGAAAACCATGTATTTAGTTGTGTAAAATCCCTATATTGTGGACAAATGGGGATTAACAGACACCAAGGATAAGGTTGATGTCGAGACTGAGGAAAAGCCGCTAAAGTTGGACATCCCTAAGGCGAAGATTAGGCAAATGAATATGGAAACTCAAGTCAACACAGACAATACACATGTGGGTTTGTACAAATACGACAATGGAGAGAAAATGATCTTCTATAAGTGTGACAAGCCCAACATTGGGGAATTATCAGAGCAAAAATGCGTGTATGTCTTTACATGCAAAGAAGGCAGACATATCCAAGTGATAATGCTTGATAAGCATGGACGACGGTACTCTTCCGTAGACCACAAGGAGCTGGAGAGATATACGTATTTTGTAGGACCTCTCCATCAATACTATGTCACTCCTAGCACTTATAAACCACTTGTCTATGAGACGAGGCCAGAAACCGCAAGAGCGAGTCCTTTGAGAACTAGTGGAAGATTTATTCAGTCAACCACATTTTTCTGTACCTAGACCAATGAGATCCTTAAGTTCGAGTGTTCTAATAGACACACGTCGAGGTAGTGACGCTACAGACACTATCCACACTACAAGGGTTCCAGACATGTAGACCGAAGCTAGAGACGTATGACATGATGAGAGATCAACTGAAAGAACTCCCACTAGAGTTCCTAACGGTGGATGTGAAGCGAGAGATGTCGTATTAGGAGAGTGTAGACTTACAAAAATGGTAGCTGAATCATGAAGAATGCGACCATCTCAAGTGAAAAAATGTGTTGCCAAAAAGTACAATGGATCGGGAGATCCTTACACACATGTCTCACTTTTTAAGCAAGTTTTGAGAGCAGAACAAGTTGCGGATTTTCACACTCAGTACAAGGGATTCAGATTCACCTTGGAAGGAACCTTCGACTACTGAAGCCACATCCATAGTTTTCATGAGGACGTGCAAAGTTTAGGAAGGGGGGAATGTTAGTAAATGCACCCCCATGTTAGTAAATGCACCCAATGGGCATCCTCCTAGTCGATCACATCACCACATGGCCATTATTTTTTGTAATCACCAGAAAGCCTTGTAAAAAAGAGTAACTATGATTATTGAGCCACATCGTTGTAAAATCTGAGTTGTAGTCTTTTCCAACCTTATTGAGCCAGATGATTATTGAGCCACATCATTGTAAAATCTGAGTTGTAGTCTTTTTGTCTTGAGCTTTTAGCCTTGTAAGTTGGCCACTGGCCAAATGAGCCCTAGGTAAAGTTCAAATAGCCCTTCCAACATAGCTCATTGCTTTCTTTCATGTTCTGATGTTATTTCTCTTGGCCTAAACTCTTTTGTTTGGTCCTCATGTAGTTAGTGTATGGCTGCATAATCATGTATGGCCCTTACACTTCTTAGCCACGATCTTCTTAACAACATACTTTAAGGACCCTACACATCCATCATCAGAAAGTTGGTCTTGAATATCTTTGACCTAAGCTGAGTAATCGAGAAGATGCCATCATCAATTTTTTCTCTAGTTCGATAGGTCCTAGATGCTTATCAAAAGGGGAAAATGAGAAGCTTAGGCGATTGGCTTTTGAGCGTGCAATAGAACTAGAGGTATGTAATGCTGCAACATGTGTGTTAATGAGTAACAATTATGCAAGTGCCGGCATGGAAGAGGTGGCACTAAACATTGAATACATGAGAATTAGGAATGGTGCTCGGAAGCAGCCAAGACCGGACTCATGTAGTGGAAAGGCTCAATGATTTGTTGGCATAGATACCAAGCATCCGCAAAGCAAGGACAAGCTGAGGGAGCTCTGAACTGGTTTTGTGAAGGACAACCTTAGGGCACCTCCCCAATTGCAATCACCTTTCTCAATGTGCTCAACGCATGTAGTCACTTGGGTCTATTGGTGCATGAGGGCCAAATGCTTTTTAATAGCATGTGGGAAAACAATGCTAATGCACCAAACAAAGAACACTACAATGGAATAGTTGACCATTTCAAGCAACAAGTCATTTGACAAAGCTATGAAAGTAATCACATCAATTGGCCTTTCAACATTCATTAGTATCAAAAAAATGTAATGTTACATCAAACGTTATAATGAGTAATACTTGCATTAGCAATATTTATGCAGCAATTGGCATGCACGAGACAGCACCAAACAAGGATTAAGAATGGCATTCAAAGGCAACTAGGACATAATTGTCCGAATTATTACAAGTGGAAAGGCTCAATGATTTGTTGGAGATACCAAGTATTCACAAGGCAAAAAAATATAGTTCCACGAGACCACGCTTGTGTTGGTCCCCCACTATTGCAAAAAAGCCCTCTCAGATCTTTCATACTAAAGCTTGGTGATGCAGCTTCAACTTTTCCAGTCCCATTGGCCACTCCACCTCCACTATCATGTTTATTGGCAACAATGAGGCTATAAAGAAGAGTTGAACACAACTCGTGCACATTGATGAAACACATTCAGTCGTGTGGTGAGTACGCACTACCATCTTTTTACTTTGACATTGAGAACACAATGAATGAACATGTTGAAAGTTGCATGTTGTCATGGGGATGGCAAGTTCCTACGTATTATAATAATTTAGGGAGGAACATGCAAACTCTCCCATGCAGAGCAACTTATTTTGCCCTTGTTTTGAAATATAAAATGGAACAACAAAGGATTAAATAAGCATGACAAACTCTAACCCTTCTTGAGATTTTTTGCAAGGCACACCTCTGAAACACCATGATTGTTACTCGAAAATAATCCAATGCACTTTTATGCAAACTCTCTCTCTCTCTCTCTCTCTCTCTCTCTCTCTCTCTCTCTCTCACACACACACACACACACACACACAACAACCCCCAAAAAAAACACACAATAAATATTTTAGATTTAATTAATAGCATCAATTAATAAAAAGATTTTTTTTTCATTTAAGAAGTGTTGAAACGGCACACACATTTTCCACTACTTCGCTCCATTTCAAACCTATGCAAACACAGCTCAACGAAGCACTCTAGTTGTTAATTTGTGTGTTTTGACACATGTTTTCTATATGGTGGTGACTTTAGTAGGTAGAAATAGGACGTGGGATGAGATTTGTTGCCTTCAAATTGATGTTCTCCAACAGAAGAATGCGAAAAGCTTTTTTCTCAGTTGGGGTACAATGATCATTAAAAAGTCCTCACAGTTTTATGGGGTCATACATAAAATGTGATGATGATACATGGCATCCGTTCACACGTGTGCACGCACACGTGGGCGTGTGTGAAGGTGTGCACATGCACGTGCGTGTGTATGTGTGTGCCGTATAGTAACCCCCCTCAATCAACTTGTGTTTAGCAGCTCATCCTGCTGCTTTGGTATCTGCAGTAAGGTTACCCTGGGGTTGCTATTATGCATTAGCCACACAACATAAAAGGCTCAACACCACTGCCCTTACCCCCACAAGAACATGGTCTCTCCATGTAGACATAAAAGGAAACACCATCAAAACATTCTGCGGCCAAATCCCTCGACAAAAACTTGACTGCTTAGAATACATTACCCGTTGCCACTACCAAATCCCCGGGGAACGCAGCATACGCAAAACCTTCTTCTTTGCTTTACCCATAGCTGCTGAGCCTGTGCCGTCCATGGTAATGGTGTTCTTGCATAAGTAGGGTGAAACATATCTAGGAGCCTGCATTAAAAGTAAGTTGCCAACACCAGGTTAGAGACTCTACAAAGACTCAAGATAAACTCTATCAATGCATGCATGCCCTTCCAAGAGCTGGACAAGTTTATGAAGGCCCATATCACAACTTACCTTCAAAAATGCTGCTGGAATCTCAATTCTACCTTGAATGAAAGTGTTCACTCTTTGCAACACATCCAGTTTCAAAGGCGTTAACACATAGAAAAGGCCTCTTGAGACATCTACTGCCCTCACAATTCCTGCACCAGAACTTCCAAAGAATAAGTAGCTGTTCACAGTTCTGTGGAAAACAAGTGTTTAGCAGACGGCCACATACGCAATAATTGGCTCAAGGTAAAGGATGTGAGGCAAGCCATCAAACAAAATGGCACCTGCCTATCATGTAGTAAATGAAATGTTCAAGAAACTTCATGGTAAGCGCCTCCCTAGCTCAAAAGCATACTTGCATCGGCTAGAATACTACACCTACACAACCACTGCATAAAATTTTAATTTTTGCATTGAAGGTAAATGAATAAGAAAATGCCTCGCCATCCATTAAAGATGCTTCCTATCCTTCAAACCATTACTGAAATCCTGCCACCCAATCTGGAGCACACTATGGTTCCACCATCGTTTATCAGACCGTATGTCAAAATGTGGCTCGTGAAACATTTTTGGTTGTTCACTGTTTAAAGGCCCCACCATTCAAACCCATGAGTCATCACGGACCATTTCATCAATAGTAAAATTGTAAATTAATCTTCTATTACATAATCTAATCCTGAATAAGAATCAATTAAAGAGCCCAGGACTTCCAGACCAACCTAAGTCATGAACCTTCAATAAATATTCAATCTGCTACTTCTACTCCCACATCAATAAAAGCCCCTCCTGACCAACTAGCGGGGTTCAAAACAAGACCTACCTAGAAGCCTGTTTTGGGACTTGTTAATCAGGCAAATTTCAAGAGCCACGCACAAAGTGCACATCAATTGACACCAACATTGATGTATGCAGCTTGGTTTGAATACCAAGTCTATCAATACTATCAAGAAGTAGATCAAAAAGACCTTTGATGAAACAAACCATTATGCACTTAAAAAAGCTTTCAGTAAAGGCATAAGCAAAATAAAGCTTAAAAAAGCTTACTTGACTAAAACTTCAAACAAGTACACAACTTTAAACTAAAAAGGATAAGACACAGACTTAACCCTAGGAGTCATACTACTTCTAAAGAAACAAATTCTTAAATCCTAATGTAAGCTAAATACTAGAAATGAATTACTACTACGAACCTACCTAGAAGAGGCAAACATAACCAAAGTAGTACAAATAGCAAACTCTCTGTGCCACATCATATATTGAGAGTAGCCGTTAATATACCACCTATGGTAGCGGGGGCCATCTTGCTTTCACAGGCTCAAGAAGATGAGACCAGAAAAACTCCTGAGGCATGCTTGCAGGCCTCTCGGCAGCTGGCAGAGTTAGATCAGTGAGACAAGACAGGTGTAGGACAGTGGGTACAACATGGAAAGACTAGCTCCCGCTCAGTATGGCTTGAGCCCTCCACATAGCTCCCTCTCCCACAGTGAGAGCACAGTAGTGAGACAAGAACTCAGATAGAGAGACAAAGAGATGACGTAAGCGACACCAGCACAGCCTCTACCCACAAAGATGGGCTATGACGGGGATCAGTTTCTTACGTTGACACATAGTTTCATTCAACAACCACTCAACATGGACCGCATAGCTTGAGAGTAGTGATTGGACAGCTCAGGTCTTCTCGCACCCTCTAGTGATTGAGGCGGATCAAGCAAGAGAGATGTCGGTTGGTCGAGCAAGAGGCATACTGAGAGAGGTTGGGCTATGCAGACCATGCAGAGAGGAGGTAGCAACCGAGGCTCATTTTGTATGCCCATGAGCTTGCTTCAGGGATAAACGAGCCTGTTCAGCCTCCTGTTTGGAGAAATACAGTTTTCTTTCCAAGTAGTTACGATGAGTCTTGACCAGAGATGAGTAGACAGTTCTTCTTGAGATGTCTCAGCATTGAGGCGTATAAAGAGTGGGTGAGACCCATCACATTGCAGCCTGCTCTTATGCAATCTCACCATGGAGTGACCGAAAAACAGGGAGTCACCCTGAACACAGGAGGTCAGAGCACCTTGGCATCGGAGAACTCCTGAATACAAACCACTACACCGCATAGGAGGCCAATTCAGGACAGTGAGCTAGACATCAGCAACATTCTGCAAGAGAGGTGGCAATGTCTTAGACATTTAAACCCACCCATAATCACAAGATTGAGTTGAATAGGTTTGCACTTTCATGATTTTGAAATTTTTCCCATACATACAAATATGCATCCACAACCCTCTTGTACCTCCCTTACACTACCACTACTATCAGTCACTCGGATATACGATTCTAGGCCATGAAGTAGTAGAAAAGAAGGGTTAAGGCTCTTATTGACCTCACATAAAAGGATGAAGTAGCTAGCACCTCTTGGCACCCCATCCAGTCAGATCTTGTGTTTTGGTGCTCTTAGCCAGCAGCTAATCTGGACATCAAAAGAGAGACCAACCATCAACGATACCTGGAGCACTTGCGGCCCAGATTGCAGGAAATTTTTGGCATGATAGAACAGCCCAGAGAGCAGCTCTGACATACACTCTAATTTTCAGTAGTACCTCAGGCCCTCGAAGGGCCCTACTTGAAGCCAATTTGATCCTCAACGGCAATGCCTTAGGAAACCCTAGCTCACACCAAGGTTAAGCAGCACCATAAGATAAAAGATGAGCTCTAAGAGCAGGTCTTTTCAGCCCTAAATCAAGCCATAAAACTCTAAATTCTCAGCCGAAGAATATAGGAGTTCCTTGAGATTGATGATGAAGAGAAGATCTGGTTTGGAAGAACACCCTCTCCAAGTGGATCATCCAGTATACTTCAAATTCTCGTGTTGAAGTGGATCACTCAGCGCTCTGCTCCCCGCCCCGCACACTCCCCCCCCCCCCTCCCCGGCCTTGTGTCGACCTCCCTTTGTCCTGGTTCGGATTCCCTCCAGAGTAAGGGTTTGCAGCAGCAAAGGTCGTGTCGGCATCCTGCCAGCCAGCAGTAGGAACATATGGACACTCATGCTCTGCCACAGAGGGACTCAGATGAATCCCCTCGTCCGACCCCGCCGAGCCCACCATCCGACTTGCTTTGTCGCCAACAGAGCAAGCAAGCCTTGCAGCAGAGGTGGAGCGCCTTCAAGCCACCTCTGTCATCTGCAAGATCATTGGCAGTTGACCAAGTCGAGGTGAGGTATGCGACCTCCTCCACGCCCGCCTTCTAGCAAAGGTGGGAAAGATCATTGACATTCAGCTTCTTGGGCGAGGATACAACCAAATCGAGTTTGAGACTCTTGAGATTGTCACAAAACGGGAGCGTACACGAGCACTTAGAAAATCTGAAAATTATAATTCTTTGAAAACATGAGAGAAGGGAGAAGATCGACACAGTATTGGGGACCAGAAGATGGGCTGGTCCCCCCCCCCCCCGTAAAGAGTATTCTTTTATTCAAGGAGAATTCTTATACAAGCACGAGAACCCGAGGAAACCCCTCCGTTCTGTAATCTTAGACCCGAAGGTCGTGCTTTCCCGTAAAGGGCTTGGGCACAAGGCCGTTCCTTCCCGTAAGGGACTCAGGCGCGAATCCGTGCTTTCCCGTAAGGGACTTGGGCGTGAAGCCGTACTTTCCCGTAAGGGACTTAGGCGTGAAGCCGTACTTCCCGTAAAGGGCCTTCCCGTAAGACGGGAGATTCCTGCAAAACAAACCACATAAAGCAACAATTCTCAAATCGTATCAACACCTTATACCTGTCGCTTCTTGCTCGGAGAATCGACCTCCGTACTCAGTCGTCACGCAAACACTTGCAAATTCTGTCGCCAGGCTTTTCTCCAGAATCCCAGCGCTGGTACTTTTCTGCTGCTTCCGGCTCCTTAGAAACTGAACGTTGGCTACCCTTTTATAGGGTCTAGCACCTAGCAAGAATAGGGGTCCAAAAAGCAGAGCTGGGCGCTCCTAGAGAGAGGAGAGAGAGAGATCGCAATTCAGCCCCCTGCATAGCTATTAGCGCTGGCTTTTTTTATAAGAGCCTTGCTTGCTTTATTTTATTAATAAAGGGGCCGGTCACTTAAAAGTGACTGGTCACTTTATAAAATAAAGTGTAAACCTGTTCAAACTTTCAAAACTCACTCAATTAGTGAAAACAATGCTATACGAACACATTCCAGGCGTCCCCGGATGCAAAACACAACACAGATGCAATGCAAACACAGACTCCTCGCGGGAAAACATCTGTCCTCCCGCGACTGTTTCTGCTTTTCGTAAAAAACTTCATTGAACCCATCTTTATTCTTGTGCTTGCGTTCTTACGCGTACTTTCTTACTCAGTTCGGATTTCCTCCTTAGCCTACGGGATGCCCCCTTACTGATGCACCTGTCACCCATCATGTGACGCATCAGGGGCACTCGTAACCCGGCCCTTTCCACCGAACTTACGGAAACTCCTTCGCGATGTTTACCGTCACCCATCAAATGACACGTCACAGTTTGTCCATTCTTGATGGCAGTTCCTGTAGCTACAATCTTTTAACAGTTCTTAGGGCACATAATAAAATATCCTAAAAAAGAGATTAATCATTAGAAATAAGAAAATAGTCCAATTAGCAACAGAGATGGATGCCAATGTCATTTCGATGAGCCCGCTCGCCATCCGAGCGGTCAAGGCTCATTTTCGACAGTGACGCCATGGTTTCAACCCAGCTTCGAATGTTCTTGTAGAGCAGGCAAATCTGCCCATTTCGGACTGCTTTCCCGGCCCGAGGAGAGAATACTTAACCGCTTCTTTCCAGGATTAGTTCCGAGATCGGGACAGTCTTGGAGACCCAGCGCACGACAGCTTCAGTTGTTGCCAAGGCTGCAAGTGTTTCTTTAGTACGCGTTCTGGTTCATGACACTCATACTCTCCCGAAGGTGGTTCTTCTACCTACAGGGTGAGTGGTGGGTGGTTACGCCAAAGGGTGGAGTATTCAGGACTCCCGTACAGTGCTTCATTTGCAGGCAGATGGTCCACTTAGCGAACGCCTGTCCTCACAGTGCATGCTCAGCCCCCCAAGACTGAACATGCTGAGCAAACAGGTACCCAGGACACACAGCCTGGCACTTTGACAGAGCGAGCTACCAGCCAGCTGATGGCTGGCAGTGGGTGCCCAGCCGCCGTCGACAGGGACGGGCTCGCCACACCGCCCCTCTCCTGGTGGCAGACCTCCTGCAGCTCAACAGCATTGGGTTCCGACATGGAACCATTTCGACCCCTTGCAATAGGAGCCCCCTTCCACCTCAGCTTCAGCGCCGCCACCCCTCCACCTTCAGACTCCTCTGCCCCGCCGCCGCCGCCCCCCTCTCTTGCTGGGCCCTCAGCCTCATCACCCGACCCATCCCACACTCCTCCAACATAGGGGACTGGACACTCATCCGCAGCTAGACACTCTCTTGGTAGTGCTTTCGCTACAAGCCGAACGGCTTGGGAGGGACAGCCCTACTTGAGGACACCACTTCTGGCACAGGCCTCTCCTTTTGCATCAGTCCCCCGTGGGCTGATTGGTTGACGGTGGGATTTCTTTGACTATAGCTTCACACAATTCCTCAGTGACCCTTCTCCCGACCTTTGAGGCAGCTTGCTTACGAGTTCACGTCCTCTTCCTAGCAGCCCGAGGCACCAAGGCTTTGGATACAGCGGTAGGTTTCTCCTTTCCGTTGTGTGGCAGGGATCACACAGAGTGGACCTTACACACAGTTCTTGGCTGGCTCCAGGTGTCACAAACTGGTGACATGGCTGCCCAGTACTCACACACACACGCTGGCAGCAGTCCCGGAACAGCAGGTTTGGGGGAATGATGACGTGGCACTATCCGTACCACCCCCGCAAAACGCGGCGCGATTCACGGCAGCAGCGTACGGAAAAGCAGTGTACGGACAGCAGTTTTTCGACTCTGCTTTTGGCTACGAAAGCGTGGGTTGTTTTCTACGCAAATGACTTGCTTTATTTTAACGCAAGACATTAGAAAAAGAGAGAAAGAGAGCTTTGCATTATTTTTAAGCCTATTTTAAAAAAAGGGCTTTTGGGACAGCTTTTGGGGCTCTACTTTTTAGCATCCCTTGTAAACTCTTTAAAAGGGGCTTTGGGCTCTCACTTCTCAAAGCATCTGGACGCAGAGTCTGAGAGTGAGTCCCGAAGACTCGCATTGTACTTTGAGTTGCAGATTAATACAAAAAGAAATACCGAAAGGGGCGCCAATCTTTGGGGCCAATATCTCTAGGCACGGAACTCCGCCGGGCCAGTGTTGAATCAATTGTGAACTGTGAACTGTTTTGAAGTGATTATTTGTGGTGTCGCAGTAGATTCTCGACTTAGAGTGTCCAAGTCAGTTACAGTGGTATCAGAGCACGGCCGATTTCTCTTCTACGGGAAATCCGATCCTTTTTACGCAGCACCTATGGCTTCAGGCAGAGATCGGTCGACTTCCTCTGCATCCAGAGATGCGAGAAGAGATCACAACGAAGATTCACGCGAGGAGTACGGCCCGCCTCGGCCTACTCAGGCGGAGATCTAAGAGATGGAGCATCGATGATTGATCAACGATGCAACAAAGATGATGCTTAATTTTGCGAAGGACAAAGGACCCGAAATTTGCAAAATATATGAGCCAGACTTCTTTCGATGAGGTGCATACACAGTGGCGGCAGACCACAGAGCCACCCCTCAAACCGGCTCTCAAGAAACCTCCTACTCCTAGGATGTACACAGAGCAAGAATTAGAAGAGGTGGTTGATGCACCAATTGCTCAACTTTTTGACGCGCAGAACAAAGCTAAAAAGCACGACAAAAAGCAGAAGAAAGGCGCTAACTTCCCGAGTTATTTGGGTCGTCAGTCTACTTTTGAATCGGCAAGAAAGCAGAAGAAGCGTGTTCGATTTGAAGGAGTACCCAGTTCTTCTTCTTCTTCTTCTTCTTCTTCTTACAGTTCCTCTAGCTCATCTGACTCGACCGAAGAAGACAGAAAAGGCAAAAAGCGAAGCAAAAAGCAAAGCTTCGGAAAGAGCAAGAAAAAGGCAAAGAAGCCTAAATCTCGCCCCGTGGTTGACAGTTCTACAGAGGACTTGTCTTTAGATAGTTCAGACTCTGATGACAACAGCTTTTACGCAAAGAAGAAGAATTTTTATAAAGCCAATCAGTTTGACTTTCTGAAAGATAAAAGCAAGAAAGTCCGAGAGTTCAAGGAAGGTGGACAGTCAATTAAATTTGACACGTTTTCTGGTTATAGAGATGCTTCGAAGGCTTTGTCTTTTATACAATAATTTGACATAGCTTTCTTAGGAGGGCGTTACTCAGAGCACTCTAAGATTCGGAGAGTTGCCTCTTACTTCAAGGGGAATGCTCGAACTTGGTGGTCCACGCTTCTATTAAACAAGACAGTGCCAGTTAAATGGCTGAAATTCAAAAGGCTTTTTATTTCTTCTTGGCTGACTCGAGAGTATGAACGCGACATACAAACTGCTTGGAACTATCTTCGGATGACCAAGAAAGATACAGTGGACGCTTATTGCGAGAGATTCTGGAGCTCTTTTCTACCCGCCTCTTCATTTAAGAAGATCTCGTTCAAGGAACAGATTGAGCGGTTTACCTTGGGTCTTCCTACAGAGATCCGAGATCACTGGTTGGAACAAAAGTCAGCTTCCATTCAGGAGTTGATGAGTCATGCGAAACAAGGTTTTGCCATTCATTCAGGAAGTTTGACTTACCCCACATATGAAATCATGACACAAAGAGCTGAACAGACTTCGAAAAATGAAAGTAGTAAGAGGAAAAGCAGCCCAGAAAAGAAAGTAGCACGACCCAATGTCACCAGCGTGTGACTACTATCTATCCTTTTTGTTGATTTCTTTCTTATTATCTATTTACTTTCACTTTTTGGAAACACCCCTCGGGAAATCTAACTGCCCTGCATTGCATAGCTAGTGTGGAACTATCCAGAGGGAGTCCAGGCCTGAGGGCAAGAGAGCACTAAGGTTGGACAAAGACTATGGTTAGCCAAAGTGGGGTCATTGACTAGCCATACTGGAATCCTTTGTTACAGAGGCTACATTTTAGTTCTGGGTGTGGCCACAGTGTACAAAGAGGGTCGGATGACCTAGAAAGATACAATGGCAGCATCTCCTAAAATTTAGGGAACTGCTATTTTGGGACCTGAAAAAGTGTTTGCGTCATTACCTCCGGAATGACAAGGAGAACATTTTCTTACTCTGCCGTGAAGTCAACTGGGCAACCGGTTGGGAGATTTTTAGGCGGCAACCCCGAAACGGGAAAATGCTTGTAAATGTGCTAAGTGGCACCTTCTGGTGCACTTTCCTCATGCAACAAGAAGTGGCACTGAATTTTAAGCTGAGAGAGGCTCATTTTCAATTTTGTCACAGGTTAAGAGCTATGGAGTGCTTGCTTTCCCTCTTATGCACAGTGCGGTGCCAAGAGTGATGCCCTACACGCTACACACTGCCCTCTCTCTCCCCTTTGGCAGTATGTTATGCCCCACTAGTGGGCTTTTCATTTGACCAATGTACAGTTGTGTGGGTTCATGCGCGATTGCCGAGGCAAGAGCCTCTTGCACAGGTACTGGATTAGCTAGCGGCTAATCCCCCGCAGGTACAAGTGATTTGGAGAGGTTTCACGCTCGAAATCTCGTCCGATTCAAAGGGCAAGTAGCCCTACAGGTGCGGGAGCTCGAGGACTTGCTACGGATGCGACCGGCACGCGAAACGGAGCCCGAAACAGTAGATTACAGCCTGCTGTGTATTTTTGCAGGTTTAGGGTTTTGGCCCTAAACGGACCCTAATACCCCCAGGAGGTTCGGGGACGCAAGGGGACCGCTGTACAGGCCATCTGGCGCATTTTCAGGGCTGAAAACAGAGAATTCAGCGTGCTGCAGATTCTCGCCAGGTTTTGCAAAGTGCCAGTATGCGTCGGGAAAGTCATTTAATGCGTGGGAATACTGACTATGAAGGGTTCTAGTACAGTTATGCTGCCGAAATCAGGCCAAAACAGTCAAAATTCAGCCAAGGTTGTGCGGGGCAGCTTGGAAAGAACCACAGCGTATATTCCCTCTTTTAAACAATAAAGAAATACCGAAAGGGGCGCCTAAGTTAGGGGCCAATCTGGTGTCGGTCTTCTCATACAGGTGCATTCTATCATCTGTATCCCATTCCCCTCTCTTGTGTCTTGAAAGTACAGGTAAAATAGACGACTAATAATGGGTGAAAGCTAAATCAAGGTTTGAAGTAAAGTCTACCGACCTTTTTGGATTGAACAGGCCGGTTACATGGTTCCATCGACGGGATTAAATCACTTTTTCCCATAGAAGTGAGCCTTGGTCAGTTTGGGCTTGAAGACACACGGGATCATAGACCAGACACAGGAAATAGCAATTATGACTGACAAACCAGATGATGTGACTGAAGAGGTTTCCTCTTCAAAGGGTCAACAGACACAGGAAGTGGGTGAGTCCTCAAGACCACCACAGACAGATGATGATATATTCAGGACCCAATTGGCTACTGCTGTGGCTATGTTCACACAAGTAATACAGAATCCGAGGTTTTTAGCCTTTCTGCAACCTCCTGTTCCGTCTCAGCAAGTTGGGTCACTGGATCATATTCAAAAGCCTGTTAAGGCTCAAGCACACGTGATTCATACTGCACAGTCAATGGAAACACCTGTACACTTGACGGAGAACATGCAGTCTCCACAACCTGTGCCTAAGGTGCAAGAACAAGTGGCTGAGATGCCAGTCTTTCAAGCTGTACCAGTTCAGCCCGCCACCTTTCAGCAGCCTATAGCTGGTTCTAATAAGCAGGGAAGCAACCTACAGACTATGCAATAAGTGTTCCCACCACCTTCAGTACACCCTGGCTATTTTGGAGGTGGATCGGTATTCCAGAGCATGGCTGGTCATGCACCTGCAAATCAGTTTTACACGCCAGGAACAGTGTTCGGGGGTGCTCAAACGATGATGCCTAACCCCATGTATGGTGTCACGGGCATGCTACCAGGGTTTCAGAGCACTCAGGGCCAATTTGGGATGCCACAGGCAAATTTTGGTATGGCTGGAATTACAAATCAGCAGCCAAATATGGCGTTTCCAGGTCAACTTAATTGCGGTCAGGGAACACAAATGAACCCTAACAGTGTTCCCATGTTTCAGTCACTTCCATATGACAATTTAACGCCGCTGGAGAGGCCAACTCCGTACAAAGAAGGTGGCAAAGGTGTGACATTCACGACCTTTACAGGGTTTGATGACAGGAAGAAGGCTCTCTCATTCCTCCAGCAGTTTGACAAGTCCTATGCAGGGGGAAACTTTACAGAGGCTTCAAAGGTCCGCAAGGCAGCCACTTTCTTGACAGGGAATGCAGGACAATGGTGGACAACTTTATTGCTTCAAGGGCAAGCTCTGTCCACATGGATTTACTTCAAGCAGATTTTTGCAACAGCATGGTTATCTGATGACTTTGAAGCAGATGTCATGACGGAATGGCACCACCTTAATACTACCACTTGCAGAAATCTGGATGATTACAATCGGAAGTTTTGGAAAGCTCTACTTCCAGTAACTTCCTATAGGTTTGTGCCATTGACAGAACAGATTGAAAAATGCTGTTGTGGCCTACCTAAAGGATTGAGAAAGTACTGTACGAAGACAAAAGTCACTACTTTGACGCAACTCATCGAGGTAGCAAACACTGGCAATGGTTTGCTCAAGGAAGAAGATTGTGAATTCAATACTGGCGTCAAGGAAGGATCAGCCAAGAAAAATTCAGCGAAGAAGTATGTTTCCAAGGAGGTTCCTAAAGTGACTCAGGAGCCAGCCAACGCAGGGAAAGGCAAAGCTTTGGCTGAATCAGAAAAGAGACCAGCGAAGAAATGGAAAAGACGTTTTCCTCGCAAGTCTGAAGAGCAAAAGAAGGTCCTGAGGATAGAGAACAAATGCTTTATTTGTGAGCAGCCTCGCCACATTGCTTACAATTGTCCTACAAAGAAAAGGCCAGCTGATTCTGAAGACAAGGAGGACAGGAAAGGAAAGAAGCCCATGGCTGGTCTAGTGCCAGATATGGTGGGCGACAAGCCAAATTCAGATGCAAGTGAGCTTTGCAGAGCATGGGGAAAGGTCAGGGATCAAACAGTGCTTATCTTCTTTGATCCAGGTGCCAAAGCCAACTTCATTTCCCCAGAATTGGCTTCAAAGTTGGGAATCAGACCTGAAGAGATGGGGTATACAGCAGAGGCAGGTTTGGCATGTCCTGGCCATACAGAGGCTGTGACACCCATCATTGGAAAATTGCGCCTACATATCCAGTCCTATGTAGATGCTGAAGAATTTTACATCATGCCACTGGACGGATGTGATGTGTTGTTAGGTATTCCTTGGTTGTTTCGTGTACAGGGAATCCTGGATGCCTACAACAAAAAGATCACTGTACAGAGCAAGGGAAAGACTCACATTCTGGATGTAAAGCTTAAAGGGGAGTCTATTCCCACTGTATCAGCTTCTGCTATTACTTCTGTAATGAAAAAGCATCTTTCTACGTACTTGGTTTTTGCACGTGATTGTGATGAATCAAATTTATCTGTGCTAGATAAAGAAAGGTCAATGTTTTTACAACGGTATAGTGACTGTTTTTCCGATTCATTACCGTCTCAATTACCGCCAGAGAGACCCGAGGACCATGCGATAGATTTGGTGCCAGGCAGTAGCCCACCAAATAAGCCTCCGTACAGGGTTAGTGCGGCTCAGCACAAAGAGATAATGGGCCAAGTACAGGAGCTGTTAGAAAAGGGGCTGATTCAGCCCAGTTCATCTCCATTCTGTTCTCCAGTGTTGTTGGTGCAGAAAAAGGATGGCTCATGGCGTATGTGCATCGACTACCGTGCACTGAACAAGAATACCATCAAGAATAGGTTCCCTATACCTAGAATTGATGATATTATGGACAAATTAGAAGGAGTAGCTATGTTTAGCAGGATAGATCTAAAGAGTGGGTACCATCAGATCCGCATTAGATCAGAGGATGTGCACAAGACTGCTTTTAGAACGACGTTTGGCCTTTACGAATTTTTAGTGATGCCCTTTGGTCTCACAAATGCTCCTGCTACGTTCAATAGGATGATGGACAGAATTTTCCGTCCACACCAGCAGTTTGTTGGTACATTCTTTGATGACAGGATAGTCTACTCAAAGAATGAAGAGGAGCATAGGCATCACTTGGCCATTGTGTTCGAAGAGCTACACAGTCATAGGTTGCTCATCAATGCAAAGAAAAGTGAATTTTTTATGGAAGAGATCCACTTTATGGGACACATTGTCTCAAAGGATGGTGTCAGAATGGTTCCTGCAAAAGTTGAAGCGATCAAGTCATGGCCAAATTTGAAGACGGTGCATGATGTCCGAAGCTTTTTGGGACTATGCTCCTATTTTAAAAGGTTTATCCGAAATTTCGCTGAGATTGCTTCACCTTTACATGCTCTTCAAAAGAAGGCAGTCACCTTTAGATGGACACAGAAAGAGATTTCAGCTTTTAATCTCTTAGGCAAAGATGACTTCACATCCAGTCATTGTGTTGCCAGATCTTAGGAAGTCATTTGTGGTCCAGTGTGACGCCTGTGGTAGTAGCATTGGTGCAGTGCTAATGCAAGATGGCAGGGTAGTAGCCTATGAGAGCAGAATTTTGCAAGGGCCAGAGATGACCATGCAGGTCTATGAGAAAGAGTTACTGGCTGTGATTCATGCGCTCTTCAGTTGGAAACACTACCTGCTAGGTGCAGATTTCGTTGTCCAAACGGACCATCAGACCTTGCAGTACTTCTTGACACAGACAAAGTTATCTGAGAAGCATATGCGATGGGCAAATATCTTGTCCATGTTCCATTTTCAGATTGTGCATGTGGAAGGCAAGAAGAATGTTGTGGCTGATGCCTTGTCAAGGAAGCCACAAATTTCAGTTGTGTCGATTCCTTATCATCATGCACTTGATGATATGAGAGAACAGTATGAAAATGATGAAGATTTTGCAAGGGTCTTTGAGCAGCTAATGCAAGGACAACGTCATGAACACTATCTTCTCAAAGATGGGTTCATGATGATGCATGGCAGATTGTGTGTCACAAAGCCATTGCGACGCAAAGTGATGGAAGAGAGTCATGTCCCACCGTATGCAGGGCATCGTGGTATCGATGCTACAGTTAAAGCGGTTGAGACATTCTTCTATTGGCCTACATTGAGAAGGGATGTGGATGCCTTTGTGCGAGAATGCCTAATATGCCAAAAGGTCAAGTTTGACAGGCAAAAGGCACCAAGGTTATTGCAACCACTACCTATTCCAGATAAACCATGGGAAAGTATTGCTATGAATTTTATCTTTGATCTTCCGAGAACGCAGACAGGAAACGATGGTATTTGGACCATTATTTGCAGATTCAGTAAACAGGCTCATTTTATTCCTGTCAGGAAGAAGATAAAGCCAGATCAGATGGCACGCTTGTTTATGAGCAATATTTTCAAGTATCATGGCATGCCACAGTCGATTGTTAGCGACCGTGATCCACGCATGACAAGTTTGTTCTGGAGAGACTTGTTTGAGAATATGGGCACAACGCTCAAATTCTCTTCGTCATTTCATCCTCAAACAGATGGGCAGTCAGAAGAGGCAAATTCTATTGTCCTAGATCTGTTGAAGTGCTATGTGTCAGAGCATAAAGGAAAGTGGGAGCAGTATTTACCATTGGTGGAGTATGCATACAATAATACAGTGCATTCATCAACTGGCAGGACACCTTTTGAGATAGTTGAAGATGGCAAGAAAGTTCCTCCCATACTGCATACAAAGGACAAGATATTTGAAGCAGATAAGTATGTTCAGGACATGGATGAAATGTACAAGAAGGTCAAAGTGGCCTTGGAAAAGACTCAGGCAAAGCAAAAGAAAGCAGCTGATCGTCACCGTCGTGAAGTGGTATATTCACTTGGTGATTGGGTGCTTTTACGCTTTGAAAAGGGCAAGGAAAAACAGTTTCCAAAGCTCAGCATGCGTTACTATGGGCCTTTTCAAGTATGCGACATAGTCAGTGATGTTGCATATAGGCTGAAATTGCCTGACAGTAGGAAGATTCACAATGCGTTTCATGTGAGTCTTCTCAGACCCTATGTGGGTGATGTGCCAGAAGATATGCCAGCTAAAGATCAGCCGGAAGTCGAGGAACTTGACGAGATCTTGGTCCCTGAACAGATTTTGGCACACAAAGAAAGGAAAGTGAAAGGCAAGGTTGCTAGGCGTTACTTGGTAAAGTTCAAAAACTATCCACCAATGGATGCTAAGTGGATGGAAGAAGGTGAACTTACAGAGTCGCCAACTGTGTTATCACTTTACCTTGAAGCCTTCGATTTGCAACCTCCTTGACCCCTTGAGTTTCAAAGCTACATGGATTGTCAGTGTGACAATGGCTTCTGAAACAAATGATGTAGATGGTATTTAAAGTGAGCTCAAATGAAATACCTGTTACATGAATGTTAGAGCCGTACAGATTGTCAGTTTGGCAATTGCTCTTATGGAATGTCCAAAAGTTTGGTTAGTGCTATAGAAGTGAGTATTTCTTGTCAGTTTGTCAAGGATACAGTAATTGCTTCTATTAAAGAGTACATGTGTAACTGCATTCTTAAACTGTCGGTTTGGATATGCTTGAAAGTGTTACGGGATCCAACGTGTACTATAAGACAGTGGCAAAATGTGTCGCTACTATTTTGTCATTGGAAAGTTAGTGACTCAGAGCAATGGCAGAGTGCGAAGCTACCACTATGTCATTGGGACAGGGTTCACACGCAGGCAATACATGAGTCGACAAGGTGTTGAATACACCACGGTTGACAATGAGCATGTATGTGTCGTACATGTGTCGACAGGTGTTGAATACATCAGTGTTGACTAGGAGCATGTACGACATAGATGCAAACGAGGACGTTTGAGATTTCAAGAGGGGGGTATGTCACCAGCGTGTGACTACTATCTATCCTTTTTGTTGATTTCTTTCTTATTATCTATTTACTTTCACTTTTTGGAAACACCCCTAGGGAAATCTAACTGCCCTGCATTGCATAGCTAGTGTGGAACTATCCAGAGGGAGTCCAGGCCTGAGGGCAAGAGAGCACTAAGGTTGGACAAAGACTATGGTTAGCCAAAGTGGAGTCATTGACTAGCCATACTGGAATCCTTTGTTACAGAGGCTACATTTCAGTTCTGGGTGTGGCCACAATGTACAAAGAGGGTCGGATGACCTAGAAAGATACAATGGCAGCATCTCCTAAAATTTAGGGAACTGCTATTTTGGGACCTGAAAATGTGTTTGCGTCATTACCTCCGGAATGACAAGGAGAACATTTTCTTACTCTGCCGTGAAGTCAACTGGGCAACCGGTTGGGAGATTTTTAGGCGGCAACTCCGAAACGGGAAAATGCTTGTAAATGTGCCAAGTGGCACCTTCTGGTGCACTTTCCTCATGCAACAAGAAGTGGCACTGAATTTTAAGCTGGGAGAGGCTCATTTTCAGTTTTGTCACAGGTTAAGAGCTATGGAGTGCTTGCTTTCCCTCTTATGCACAGTGCGGTGCCAGGAGTGATGCCCTGCACGCTACGCACTGCCCTCTCTCTCCCCTTTGGTAGTATGTTATGCCCCACTAGTGGGCTTTTCATTTGACCAATGTACAGTTGTGTGGGTTCATGCGCAATTGCCGAGGCAAGAGCCTCTTGCACAGGTACTAGATTAGCTAGCGGCTAATCCCCCGCAGGTACAGGTGATTCGGAGAGGTTTCACGCTCGAAATCTCATCCGATTCAAAGGGCAAGTAGCCCTACAGGTGCGGGAGCTCGAGGACTTGCTACGGATGCGACCGGCACGCGAAACGGAGCCCGAAACAGTAAATTACAGCCTGCTGTGTATTTTTGCAGGTTTAGGGTTTTGGCCCTAAACGGACCCTAATACCCCCAGGAGGTTCGGGGACGCAAGGGGACCGCTGCACAGGCCATCTGGCGCATTTGCAGGGCTGAAAACAGAGAATTCAGCGTGCTGCAGATTCTCGCCAGGTTTTGCAAAGTGCCCGTATGCGTCGGGAAAGTCATTTAATGCGTGAGAATACTGACTGTGAAGGGTTCTAGTACAGTTATGCTGCCGAAATCAGGCCAGAACAGTCAAAATTCAGCCAAGGTTGTGCGGGGCAGCTTGGAAATAACCACAGCGTATATTCCCTCTTATAAACAATAAAGAAATACCGAAAGGGGCGCCTAAGTTAGGGGCCAATCTGATGTCGGTCTTCTCATACAGGTGCATTCTAGCATTTGTATCCCATTCCCCTCTCTTGTGTCTTGAAAGTACAGGTAAAATAGACGACTAATAATGGGTGAAAGCTAAATCAAGGTTTGAAGTAAAGTCTACCGCCCTTTTTGGATTGAACAGACCGGTTACACCCAAACTCACTCCTCAAGAGAGGGCTCTCTACATCAAGGAGGGGAAGTGCTTTGGATGTGGGGAAACTGGGCATATCTCCGCGAAGTGCCCTAAAAAGGCACAGAAAGAACAGAACGACAAGGACGACGAAAGGCCTGAGAGTTCGAGAGCAACTAAGGATCGTGGAAGAAAAGGCAAGATGAAAACATGACTGGTTCCAGATTGCGTGGGTACTGATCCTAGCACGATGGACGAGAGTACAGAACTTTGCCGAGCGTGGGGCAAAGTGAAAGACCAAGAAGCCAAGGCCAACTTCATTTCACCGGAATTGGCGGCGCGGCTCGAGATCACTCCCGATCGGATGGGACCACTTGTAGAGGCAGTTCTAGCGGCACCCGACAGGGACGTAGCCATTACACCTGTCATTGGCAAACTTCGGTTGCATTGTCAAGGGTATTTGGGCCATGAGGACTTCTACATAATGCCTTTGGAAGGTTGTCATGTTCTCTTGGGAATTCCCTGGTACCACAAGAACAACGCCGTGGCCGACTATCGAGCGAGGAAAGCGACTTTGACCACAGAGAAGGGCAGAACCATTGTACTCGATGTAAAACTTAAGGGCGAGTCTGTCCCTATTGTATCGGCTTCGGCCATTTCAAAATTGATGAAATCCAATCTGTTTGTTTACTCGATCTTTTTGAAAGAGTTGAGTGATGAGGATAGGACAAATATGTCTGAACTTGATAAAGAACGCCAAGATTTTCTCCACTCTCATGCCGATTGCTTCTCAAAGGGCTTGCCAGGCGAGTTACCACCCACTGGTTCTGAAGATCATACCATTGATCTGATACCTGGAAGCATACCACCAAACCAGTCACCTTACCGTGTGAGCCGAGCCCAAAAACGAAGAGATTATGAACCAAGTGAAAGATCTCTTGGAAAAGGGTCTTGTCCAGCCTAGTACTTCATCGTACTGCTCTCCTGTGTTGTTGGTTTTGAAGAAAGACGGATATTGGAGAATGTGCATTGATTATAGAGCTCTCAACAAAATCACCATCAAGAACAGATTTCCGATTCCTAGAATCGATGATATACTTGACCGACTTCAGGGATCCTCGTGCTTTACCTGGATCGACTTGAAAAGTGGATATCATCAGATCCGAATCGCGCCGGGAGATGTCTACAAGACAACCTTTCGGACGACTTTTGGGTTATTTGAGTTTTTGGTGATGCCTTTTGGCCTAACCAATGCTCCTGCGACATTTAACCAGATGATGGACATGATTTTCAGAGAGTACACACTATTTGTTGACACTTTCTTTGACGACATCATTGCTTTCTCCAAGGATGAGGCAGAACATAGAGTACATTTGCTTCAAGTCTTTCAGGCATTACGAGATCACAAGTTGGTGATTAATGCGAAGAAAAGTGAATTTTTCCTACCAGAGATACACTTTTTGGGACACATTGTCTCGGTAGTGGGAGTGCAGACGGATCCAGCCAATAGACTATCCGTGATTGGCCCGATTTGAAGAATGTCCATGAAGTTAGAAGCTTCTTGGGATTGTGTTTGTACTACATGCGGTTCATTAGAAAGTTTGCAGAGGTTGCTTCCCCTTTGCATATCTTGACACAGAAAGGAGTCCCTTTCTCGTCGGGACCCACAGAGGTGACTGCCTTTCAAACATTGAAAGAGAAATTGACTACGGGACCAGTTTTGACTTTGCCGGACTTGCAGAAGTCATTTCAAGTATATTGTGATGGTTGTGGTCGTAGTCTGAGTGCGGTCTTAATGCAAGCACACCGTGTCATTGCTTACGAGAGCCGATTGTTCTCAAGGCCGGAATTGACAGCACAGATTTATGAGAAAGAGCTTTTGGCGGTTATCCATGCTCTTACTCAATGGCGGCACTACCTACTCGGAGCGGATTTTACTGTCGTTACAGACCATCAGAGTTTACGCTACCTCTTGTCACAAAAGCAGCTATCGGAAAAGCAGATGCGGTGGGCGAACATCTCACAATTTCACTTCCAGATTGTCCATGTGTAGAGACAGAAGAATTTGGTGGCAGATGCTTTGTCTCGGAAGCCGTTGGTTCTGGCTATTTCCGCGATTCATCATAGCAGCTTCGAGGATATGGTCGATCAGTATGCCGCGGATACAAATTTTGCAGACATTTTCACACGGATATAGGATGGGGAAACAGTAGCGGGATATTCCATTCGGGATGGCTACTTGATGAGGAAAGCCATGTTGTGCGTTGCACAGCCGTTGAGGGAAAAGGTTATGACCGAATGTCACTATCCGCCTTTTACGGGTCACCGCGGCATTGCTACCACCTTGAAACGAGTAGAGAGATACTTCTTTTGCCAAGACTCAAGAAGGATGTGGACGAGTTTGTGCGCAGTTGCTTGGTATGCAAGAAGGTCAAATTTGACAGGCATAAAGCACAGGGATTGTTACAGCCTTTGCCCATACCCACCCATCCCTAGGAAAGTATTGCAATGGATTTCATTTTTGATCTCCCGAGAACACAGAGTGGTCACGATGGTATCTGGACTGTTATTGACAGATTTAGCAAGCAGGCTCATTTCATTCCAGTGAAGAAAACAGTCAAGCCGGATCACTTAGCAAGACCGTTTGTCGCCCAGATCTACATGGCATGCCCGAGACGATTGTCTCCGACAGGGACCCCAGATTTACGGGTTTGTTTTGGAAAGCAATTTGGGAGAACATTGGCACGCGGTTGCAATTCTCGTCATCTTTCCACCCGCAGACTGACGGGCAATCTAAGATTGCCAATTCAGTGGTTTTTAGATTTATTGAAGTCTTACATCTCGAATCAGAAGACTCAATGGAAAAAGTATCTACCTTTGGTGGAATTTACCTACAACAACACGATACACTCTTCGACAGGGAAGGCGCCATTTGAGATTATTGAAGGTGCTGCGAAGGTTCCACCCTTCCTAAGAACGAAAGATAAGATTTTTGAAGCCGATGAGTACACGCGCGACTTGGACATGGCTTTTGCCAAGGTCCGCGAGGCTTTGCAGAAATCTCAGGAAAGACTGAAAAAGGCAACGGATCGCCATCGTCGCGATTTGAAATTGAAGGAGAATGAGGCACGCCTGAGAAAGAAGAAGGGAAAGGAGAGGCTTTTTCCAAAGCTTAGTATGAGATACTACGGACCTTTCCAGATCTCCGAAAAGATCAATGATGTCTCCTTCCGACTGAAACTACCTGACACTTGGAGGATTCACAATGCATTTCATGTGAGTCTCTTGAAACCTTTTAAAGGTGATGTGCCTAAAGATGGGGAGCCTGATGAGCAACCCGAAGTGGAAGAAAACGAGGAGATCCTTGTTCCTTAACAGATTTTGGCACATAAGAATAGAAAGAATAAGGGTAAAGTGAGAAGGCGGTTCTTGGTTAAATTCAAGAACTATCCTGCATTGGATGCGAAGTGGATGGAGGAGGAGGACCTAGCAGATACTCCTCAGATTGTGAAACTTTACCTTGAAGCTTTTGGTTTAGCATAGTCTACTCCAAATGGAACCCCGAATTCAGCTTGGCCGGAGATCTGGTGCAGTGGGTTTGCACAAGAGGGGAGTTACTCCGCTCCTTTGTCAACAGATGCCTTGATTTTTGAATACTAGAGTCACTGATGTCTCTTTGAGCTTCCGGGATACTGAGAGCCGACAGTATTCTTGCTGTATGACTTTATGAAATGGAATTCTAGATTATATGAAACTGATTTGTTCTTGACTTGTTTAAGTGCAGGAACTGACAGACGAAATGACTGCAGCATTTTGGTCTGAATGATCTCGATAGACATGGTTGCAATAGGGATTAGTCAATCGGGCATCTATAAGGTCCTAAGTGGATCTAGATGCGATTGCTAATTGCATTGCCGATAAATCATGGTCTGAGATACGAATGAATGTTGAATGTGATTTGTCCTGTGATGTCAAGTGATGTCCTGTGATGTGACTGTCGATTGGTACATGTGCTAGATGTGTGTTCCTAGTGTGTCGGTACTAACAGTCAGTATCTGCTAAGACAGTGTATGGCTTCTATCTATTTTGTAGGCGTAATCGAGGGCGATTACAATGCTTTCAAGAGGGGGGTATGTCACAAACTGGTGACGTGGCTACCCAGTACTCACACACACCCGCTAGCAGCAGTCCCGGAACAGTAGGTTCGGGGGAATGATGACGTGGCACTATCCGTATTGCCCCCGCAAAACGCGACGCGATTCATAGCAGCAACGTACGGAAAAGCAGTGTACGGACGGCAGTTTTTCGACTCTCCTTTTGGCTACGCAAGCGTGGGTTGTTTTCTACGCAAATGACTTGCTTTATTTTAACGCAAGACATTAGAAGAGAGAGAAAGAGAGCTTTGCATTATTTTTAAGCTTATTTTAAAAAAAGGGCTTTTGGGACAGCTTTTGGGGCTCTGCTTTTCAGCGTCCCTTGTAAACTCTTTAAAAGGGGCTTTGGGCTCTCACTTCTCAGAGCATCTGGACACAGAGTCTAAGAGTGAGTCCCGAAGACTCGCATTGTACTTTGAGTTGCAAATTAATACAAAAAGAAATACCGAAAGGGACACCAGTCTTTGGGGCCAATATCTCTAGGCACGGAACTCCGCCGGGCGGGCCAGTGTTGAATCAATTGTGAACTAATTGTGAACTGTGAACTGTTTTGAAGTGATTATTTGTGGTGTCGCGGTAGATTCTCGATTTGGAGTGTCCAAGTCAGTTACACCAGGTCTAGGCTGTAGAGTTTTTACACCACACTGGGGACCTGGGGGTGACAGATTTGATACAGACACTTTGGCCTCTAGCCAAGTTCAATGTGACGCCACCAGATGCAGCAGAATGTAGACACCTTGTACATGAGGATTCTTGGACAGAGGATGTAGCCCTACCGACTGCACGCTCTACTTAGGCCTGGGTGGGACAGTCACTTCAGACACGTCTGTCTAGAGGTCGCTCAGATGCAGATTACTCCCCATCCAAGCCGGCCTCGAAGATAGCGAGGTTGGTTGCTGTTGTGGCATCGGTCTTTTCTCACTAATCCCGTGAGGATTGTCTCATGGAATGTACAAGGTTTAGGTAGTTTCAGCGCCAAAGGGGCCGCTTGCGTCAGGAGTTTCTGAGATGCCTTGTGGGTGGTATGATTGATATTCTTATGCTCCAGGAGCATCATCTTTGTGAGAGCCGCATTCGGCGATGTGGTCAGATTCTACGTGGCCACTATGAGACATTTTGGTCAACTGCTTTTCGGCCTAGAGGCATTGAGGAAGAGATATGTATGATTATTGCAGCCTCATGGCAGCAGGCAATTGTGGGCAGAGGTATTATTGTGCCAGGCAAGGCCCATTGGATTACTATGCAGGTTCATGGTTGCCTCATGGACTTCTTGAACATCTATGTGCCCAATGTGGCAAGTACACGAGCTGAGTTTTTGTCACATATTGTAGAGTCTTTGCCGCATGCAGAGCAGTGGTGTGTCGGGGGAGACTTCAACATGTTGGAGAACCCTTGAGATAGGATTGGAGATAGTCATGCTACTGTGCACGGGGCCGAGTTGGCAGCTTGGGAGCGTTTATGTATGCAAGCTTTGTGCGACCTCCAGAGTCCAGACAACTTATCTTTCTCTCGCTCTGACCGCAAAGTAGTAGGAGTGAATCTATCTTGGATAGATCGCTTCTATACGAGAGACCACACCTGTGACATAGGAGGATCTGTTTGCATTCTGGCAGAGACCTCTTTCTCAGATCATGTGCCAGTGATTCTTACTGTGACAGACAAACAGAGGGGTGGGAGTGTGATGTTGTGCATCCCGGAGAGGATTTTGCTAGATGTAGAGATCAGAGAGCGGGTGGTGGCACTTTGGACAGAGAGTTTGGGCACTTACGGTACCCTTGCTAGTAGAGTGGCCACTGGACTTGCTGAGCTTAGCCGTTTCTTCCTTCAGGAGTCTGCATCTCGCTTGGCTGCTGCTAAGGAGGAGGAGAAGCGGCTCAGACGAGGCATTGCTTCCTTACAGCGGATGCAGGAGCGCCACATAGACAGTCCTTGTTTAGAGAAGCAGATACAGCAAGCTCGATGTTGCTAATTGGACTATTTTCTTATTTTTAATGATTAATCTCTTTTTTAGGATATTTTATTGTGTGCACTAAGAACTGTTAAAAGATTGTAGCTACAGGAACTGCCATCAAGAACGGACAACTCTGATGTGTCATTTGATGGGTGACGGTAAACATCGCGAAGGAGTTTCCGTAAGCTCGGTAGAAAGGGCCGGGTTACGAGTGCCCCTGATGCGTCACATGATGGGTGACGGGTGCATCAGTAAGGGGGCATCCCGTAGGCTAAGGAGGAAATCCGAACTAAGTAAGAAAATACGCGTAAGAACGAAAGCACAAGAATAAAGATAGAGTCAATGAAGCTTTTTACGAAAAGCAGGAACATTCGCGGGAGGGCAGATGTTTTCCCGCGAGGAGTCTGTGTCTGCATTGCATCTGTGCCGTGTTTTGCACCCGAAGACGCCTGGAATGTGTTCGTGTAGCATTATTTTCACTAACTCCGTGAATTTTTTAAGTTTGAACAGGTTCACACTTTATTTTATAAAGTGGCCGGCCACTTTTAAGTGACCAGCCCTATTATAATAAAATAAAGCAAGGCTCTTCTTTAAAAAAAGCCAGCGCTAAAAAGCTACGCAGGGGGGGGGGGGGGGGGGGGGGGGGGGGGGGCTGATTTAGCGATCCCCCTCTCTCCTCTCTCTAGGGGCGCCAAGTTCTGCTTTTTCGGCTCCTATTCCCGCCGGGTGCAAGGGCCTATAAAAGGGCAGCTAGCGTTCCAGCTAGCGCTAGCTTCTTCTGCTGCCGGAAGCAGCAGAAGAAGCTAGCGCTGGGATTCTGGACCAGAGGTTGGCGACGGAAATTGCAGGTGTTCGTGTGACGACTAAGTACGAAAGTTGTTTTTCCGAGCAAGGAGCGACAGGTATAAGGTGTTGATACGCATTGAGAATTGTTGTTTTGTGTGGTTTGTTTTGCAGGAATCTCCCGTCTTACGGGAAAGCCCCTCACGGGAAGTACGGCTTCACGCCTAAGTCCCTTACGGGAAAGTACAGCTTCGCGCCTAAGTCCCTTACGGGAAGGAACGGCCTTGGGCCCAAGCCCTTTACGGGAAAGCACGACCTTCGGGTCTAAGATTACAGAATGGAGGGGTTTCCTTGGGTTCTCGTGCTTGTATAAGAATTCTCCTTGAATAAAGAATATTCTTAACGGGGCGGGGGGGGGGGGACCAGCCCATCTTCTTGTCCCCAATACTGTGTCGATCTTCTCCCTTCTCTCATGTTTGCAAAGTATTAGATTTTTCAGATTTCTAAGTGCTTGTGTACGCTCCCGTTTTGTGACAGTGGTATCAGAGCTCGGACTCCTCTCTTTCTCTGCAAAGAAGGACGATTCCAGGAAGAACGGGAAGAACCATGTCGAGCCAAGGGAGAAGCGTTGAAGAGGAGCTTCAACAAGTGCGAGCTCAGCTTGCGGATTTGCAACAAATCTTACTATTGCCAGATGTCCAAAAGCTCTTGGGCGGGATGAAGAAAACGAATGGAACCGATGCACCCAGGCATCAAGACAACACTGTTGGCGTGAGACCATAGGAGGAAAGAGAAGAAGAACGTGCCGAGGTGCACAAAGGATCTTCGGATCGGAATGAACGGCCTACTCCAAGGAAAGGCCAGGAAAAAGCGCTCTCTTTGCTAGACGAGAGCAAGGACATCTCTATCTCATCTCCATCTTACTCTCCTGATTATACTTCTACTTCTCGATCATCTCGACAGAAGAAAGGAGCCGCTACTACTACTACCTTACATCAACCTAAAGATAAGCCTCGATTCAAGAAGCATGGTCGCAAGTCTCAACATCGCATGAGAGTCTTCAAATCGGGCGACAAGGACATGAAATTCGAAACCTACAACGGACGGAGAGACATCTCCAAAGCACTGTCCTTCATCAGACAGTTTGAAGTCGCCTTTACCAATGGGCACTTCACAGAAAAATCCAAATTACGCCATGTGGGGATGCACCTCAAGGAAACGGCAAGTAATTGGTGGTTAGCCAAGATTCTGGAAGGTTCTCAGGCCAGAACTTGGGAGAGCTTCAAATCTGAATTTTATGAACAATTTCTTCCATCTGACTTTGAGCAGGACATACGGAAGGAATGGGACTGGCTTGCCCAGAAGGAACATGAAAGAGTCACGACCTATGGGGACAAGTATTGATCGGTTCTAAGAAAGTGGTTTGTCCGTTGTCTCAGACTGTGGAGCTTGCTGCTGCTGTTGCGCTACCCACTCGCCATCGCAACCTCCCCCTGCCCCTCCCCCCCCTGCCCTCGCGCGCCACCGCTGCCCATTCCCCCCTGCCCTCGCCGCCCGCACCTACTGCGCGTACGCCAGCGCGCTGCCCAGCCTGCCCGCAACCCTATGCCCGCCCTGCCCACCTGCTCGCCAGCTTTCCCCCACTCTCGCCTGCCGCCCCGTTTTCTGCCTCAGCCCCCCAGCCCCGCCTCCCAATCCTACCTCACGACGGCCATCCTGCTTGTTGGGCCTCGCCAGTACCAGTGACGGGTTCGGTCGTGCAAAAGCTTCGTTTTTCGACTACGTTTCTCCGCCCCTCCCCTACAGCAGCAGACACAAATGGAGGCTCCAGCTTCGCCACAGAGGGACTCTGATGAAGCCCCCTCGCACGAGCCCGCTGAGCCCACCATTCGACTTGCTCTCTCGCCTACAGAGCAAGCGAGCCTTGCCGCAGAGGTAGAGAGATTGCAGGCGACTTCGGTCATCTGCAAGGTTCTCGGCACTCGACCTAGCAGAGGAGGGCTGCGAGACCTTCCAGGCCCGCCTTCTCTCAGAGGTGGGCAAGATCTTGGATGTCCAGATTCTTGGACGGGGGTACTACCAGATTGAGTTCGAGACTTCCGAGATGGCTTCCAAGGTCATTGTTATGAGTCCACTGGCCATCCGAGCATCACGCGCCCACTTTCGACAGTGGCGACATGGTTTTGACCCGACTTCGGATGTGCTAGTAGAGGAGGCAGACATCCCCATCTCAGTCTGCCTTCCGGGTTTACGGAGGGAGTACCTTCCACTTCTCTCCAGGATTGGCTCCGCCATCGGGACAGTCCTGGAGACACCTCGTACGGCAGCATCAGTAGCTGCCAAGGCGGCTGGCATCCCTTCAGTTCGAGTTTTGGTCAGAGATACCCACACGCTCCCGAAGGTCATCCGTTTGCCTCGGGTGAGTGGGGGTTGGTTTCGACAGAGTGTGGAGTACTCGGGTCTCCCGAACCAGTGCTTCATTTGCAGACAGATGGGCCACCTAGCGAAGGCCTGTCCACGGAGGAGACCACGACCCGCACCCCAGCCTCAGCCCCAACCTGCCAAGGCTGGGCCGCAGCCACAGCCAACGACACAGAGCACAGATTCAGCGCAACCCTACGAGCCTGGGGCTCCAGCGGAGGAGGGGTGGCAGCAGGCCCGTGGCCGTCGACGCCAGGGGCCACAGCGTCAGCCTGGCACTCAGAGTGGCCCCCAGGTGCCTACTCAGCAGCAGTGGGTTCCCACGGGGAACCGCTTTGGGCCTCTTGAGCAGGAGTAGCCTCCTTCGCCAGCCTCCACCTCCGCTTCACCCTCGCCAGCCGCTCCGCCTTCCGATCTCCTCTCCTCCTCCTCATGCCCTCCCCCGCCCTCTGCTACCGCTCACCCCCCACCTCGCCCCCCCCATGTCTCTGCCGCCCCACCCCGCTTCTCCTCTCCCCCGCCCCCCCCCCCAGCCCCTTCTCCCCCTCCTCCTGCTTCAGTACCTCAGTCGGCTCAGGAGACTGGACCCTCGCCGGCGGCTAGGAGATCTCTTGGCAGCGCCTTTGCCACGAGTCGCCTAGCGAGAGAGGGTCAGCCCTTCATGCGGCCCCCTCTGCAGATTCAGACATCTTCTCTTGCAGCTATCCCGCGTGGTTTGACGAGCATTGACCTCCGACGCCGCTGGGATTTCTTCGATTACGGGTTTACTCGTTTTCTTGGCGACTCCGCAGCAGACCACGAGGCAGCCTGCTTCAAAGTCCACGCTTTGTTCCTCGCCGCTAGGGGGACAGAGGCCTTGGACTCAGCATTTGGTTTCTCCTTCCCCCTCTGTGGCAGGACTGAGACAGAGTGGTCCCTCGACTCAGTGGTGGGATGGTTGCATACACAGGTTCTCGAGTTCTCTCACCACATGGGAGAACTTGGCGTTACAGATTTGCTGCAGACGTTGTGGCCACTGGCCAAGTTTGCGGTGACACCCCTAGACTCAGCAGGATGTAGACACATTGTGGTGTACTTTTTTGCTGATACGCAGTGTTTGCCTTGCTATGTATTCATTCATGAGGACTCCTGGACAGAGGAGGTTGCTTTACGCACGGCTCGCTCTGCTTGGGCTTGGACCAGGCACTCACTGCAGTCTCGCCTATCTAGAGGACACTCGGATGCGGATTACTCCCCATCCAAGCCTGCTTCGAAGATAGCTCGTCTTGCTGCTGCGGCAGCATCTGTTCTCTCTCGCTCCCCATGAGGATCGTCTCGTGGAACGTGCCGGGACTAGGTGGGCCCCAGTTTCAACGACAGCGGGGCCGATTGCGTCAGGAGCTTCAGCGTTGCCTTGTGGGAGGAGAGATTGATCTCCTTATGCTTCAGGAGCACCATTTGTCTGAGAGCCGCATTCGGCGATGTGGTCAGATTTTGCGTGGACGCTATGATACTTTTTGGTCAGCTGCTTTTGGACCTGGAGGCATCCAGGGTGGGGTATGTATGACTATTGCGGACTCACTACAGCAGGCCATTGTGGGCAGAGGGATTATTGTACCAGGCAGGGCTCAGTGGATTACTATGCAGGTTCAGGGTAGCCTTGTGGGTTTCCTGAACATCTATGCGCCCAATGTGGCGAGTGCTCGTGCAGAGTTTTGGTCACAGATTGTTGAGTCTTTGCCACAGGTTGACCAGTGGTGTGTAGGAGGGGACTTCAACATGTTGGAGGACCCTTCTGACAGGATCGGAGGCAGCCATGCTACTGTGCATGGAGTCGAGTTAGCAGCTTGGGAGAGGTTTTGTATGACGCTGAAGGTCTCGGATACATGGCAGCATTCTGGCTTTGTGAGGCCTCCAGAGAGTCTTGCCTTCTCTAGATCGGACCGCAGAATGGGAGGAGTGAATCTATCGCGCATAGATCGCTTCTACACTAGTGACCACTTCAGTGACTTGGGGGGATCAGTGGGCATCCTGGCAGGGACATCCTTCTCGGACCATGCACCAGTGATTCTCACAGTGGCAGATAGGCAGAGGAGTGGGAGCACGATGCTTCGCATCCCAGAGCGGGTCTTGTTGGACTCAGCACTTAGAGAGAGGGTCGAGGCTCTATGGAAAGAGGGCATGGACAGCCAGGCTCCATCTGCAGCCAGAGTGGCCTCAGGCCTAGCTCAGCTTAGCCACTTCTTTCTCCAGGAGTCTCTGGCTCGACGGGCTACAGCGAGAGAGGAGGAGCAGCGTCTCAGACGAGGCATTGCTTCACTACAGAGGATGCAGGAGCAGCATCCAGACAGTCCATGGTTGGAGGAGCAGTTACAGCAGGCTCGACAGGAGCTTGCTTGCACAGAGGAGCAGCGTCTCAGACGAGGCATTGCTTCACTACAGAGGATGCAGGAGCAGCATCCAGACAGTCCATGGTTGGAGGAGCAGTTACAGCAGGCTCGACAGGAGCTTGCTCTTCAGAGGATGATCGAGTCAGCAATCATTGCTGAGGATTTGCACTCAACCGGGACACCCAAAAAAATGGAGCATAGCACTTACCGTGCAAGACAAAGAGGGGTCTACGATGACCAAGGGAGCCAAGGAAGAAAACGTCCTCCGTCTAGGGACTATGATAATTCTAAGAAGCCAGAGGGCAATGGCAAGCGAACTACGTATCTTTCTCCTACTCAACTTCAAACTTTCAGAGAGGAAGGAAGATGCTTCTACTGTGGCGAGAAAGGACATATGAAACCGGATTGCCCGCTAAAGCAGCAACGGCAAGAGCAAGCCTGTACGAGGCAAGAGAAAGCAAGGAAGGAACCCGCACCACCAAGCTCGAACTCAATTCCAGATGTTCAAGGAAACACAGAATCTGAGAAAGGGAAGCGTCAACTTCTGAAGGGCTGGGGGTCTTTGAACAACCAGCGAGTACTGATTCTTTATGATCCAGGATCCACGGATAACTTGATCTCCTTGGATATTGCGGAACGATTGTGCCTCACACCAGATCAGCTTGGCACACCGGTTACATTCGGATCGGCATTCGAGGAGTTGACAACCAATGCAACTCCCGTGCCAGGACAGCTCAATCTTCGGATTGGCGAGTACAAGGACCGCGAATCATTTTTGATGGCACCCATCGAGGGATGTGATATCATCTTGGGTATGCCATGGCACTTCCACATGACACCTATTCCCGATTATGTGGAAAAGACCCTCACTTTTGATCATGGGCGTAAGAAAATAAAGATTCATGCTGATGCAGGAGATTGGCAGTTCCCAATTGTAAGCCATATCTCCATTAAGAAAGAAATGAAGAAGTGTGTTTCTGCTTACTTGATTTTTGCACGTGAGAAGGATAAAACTAGTAGGGACTCTCTCTCTAGTCTGGAAATTAAGCGTCTTCAATTTATTGAAAAGTACAAAGATTGTTTCACGGAAACACTTCCTGATGAACTCCCTCCGGTACGCCCGGAAGATCACCACGTAGATCTCATACCGGGTAGCTCGCCTCCCAATCAACCCCCTTATCGGGTGAGTCTTGCTCAGCAAGAGGAAATTTTGAAGCAGGTTAATGAGCTTCTAGAGAAAGGGTTAGTACGGCCCAGTGCTTCACCCTACTGCTCACCAGTTTTACTGGTGCAGAAGAAAGATGGCACGTTTCGAATGTGCATAGACTATAGGTCTTTAAACAAGATCACGATCAAAAATCGCTTTCCGATCCCTCGGATTGATGATATACTTGATAAGTTGCAAGGTGCAAGTGTCTTTAGTCGCATAGACTTAAAGAGTGGGTATCATCAGATACGGATCGCCCCTGAGGATGTCCATAAGACTGCTTTCCGCACAACCTTTGGACTATATGAATTTTTGGTAATGCCTTTCGGCTTGACCAATGCTCCTGCGACGTTCAATTGCATGATGGACCGCATTTTCAGCCCGTATCGAGCTTTTACGGGAGTATTCTTTGACGACATACTCATCTTCTCTAAGTCAGAAGAGGAACATCGGAAGCACTTGGACTTAGTGTTTCAAGAATTGCGAAAGCATGAGTTGCATGTGAATGCAAAGAAGAGCGAGTTCTTTCTCTCTGAGATACACTATCTCGGCCATATAGTCTCTCACAATCAAGTGAGTATGGATCCTGCCAAGATCCGAGTGGTAGAAGATTGGCCTATTCCCACTACGGTACATGATGTACGTAGTTTCCTGGGATTAAATTCGTATTATCGAAGGTTTGTCCGAGGATTTGCTCATGTAGCAGGACCACTTCATGATTTGACAAAGAAGAAGATTCCTTTCAGATGGGGATCGAGACAACAAGGAGCTTTTGATCGGCTCAAGTACTTGCTAAGCCATGGACCTATTTTGATAGTGCCTGACTTAAGGAAACCATTTGAGGTTCACTGCGATGCCTCAGGCGATTGCATCAAAGCAGTGTTAAACCAAGAAGGCCATGCAATGGCCTACGAAAGCAGACGGCTTAAGGATGCAGAGTTGCATGCATCAATCTACGAAAAGGAACTCACGGCTGTGATTCATGCCTTATCCAACTGGAGGCACTATCTCCTAGGAGCGGATTTTGTGATCAAGTCTGATCACTAGAGTTTGCGGTATTTTCTTACGCAAAGGAAACTATCTGAGAAGCAGATTAGATGGGCAAACTTTTTGTCTATGTTTCACTTCCAGATCCTTCACACGGCTGGGAGTAAGAATGTGGTCGCGGACGCATTGTCTAGGCAGACCAAGAATTAGAAGCACTACCATATTTGTATCCGAATGATCACAATTTCTCCACCATTTGTTGAAAGCTACATCATGGAGAGAATGAGTTTCCCTATTCCATTCGGGACGGTTATCTCTACCACCATCAGGCCATTTGTGTGGCGGAACCATTAAGAAAGAAGATCATGGATGAAGCACACGCTTCGCCTTATGCGGGTCATCGGGGTATTCTCCCTACGACCTTAGCAATGGAAAGATATTTCTTTTGGCCTAGCCTTAAAGCAGACATTGATAAGTATGTCAGGGAATGCTTGGTTTGCCAAAAAGTGAAGTATGATCGGCATAAGACGCCTGGGTTGCTACAACCTTTGCCTGTGCCTAATGAACCTTGGGAAAGTATTGCCATGGACTTCATCATGGACCTCCCTAGAACTCACACTGGAAATGACGCGATCTGGACCATTGTGGACAGGTTTAGCAAGCAAGCACACTTTATACCAGTCAAGAAAACGATCAAAGCAGATCATATGGCTAGGGTCTTCCTAGCACAGATCTTTAAGCATCATGGAATGCCTAAGTCTATTGTGAGTGATCGAGATCCTCGTATGACAGGAAATTTTTGGCGTGCCTTGATGGATAATCTTGGTACGAAGCTGAATTTTTCATCTCCCTACCATCCTCAAACGGACGGGCAAAGTGAGATAGCCAATTCCACAGTATTGGATATGTTAAAATCTTATGTGTCAGACCGGCAATCTGATTGGAGAAATATTTGCCTCTTGTCGAGTATGCGTATAACAATACCATACACTCATCGACGGGGAAAGCACCTTTCGAGATTGTCTATGGTAAGCCTTTGCTTCCACCGAAGCCTTTAAACTAAGGATAAGATCTTTGCAGCAGATGAATTTGTCCGAGATTTGGACACAGCCTACGGGCAAGTTAGGAGAGCTATTCTACGCTCTTAGGAAAAGCATAAGAAAGCTGCAGACAAGCAGAGGAGGAATCTAGACTTAACAGTCGGACAGTTAGTCTTACTCAAGTTTGAGAAGGCAAGACTTAAGAAACAAGCGTCTCATAAGGGGAAGGTGGTAAAACTTTCTACCCGTTATTATGGGCCGTTTAAGATCACTGAGCGAGTGAATGATGTCACCCTCCGATTAGAGCTACCGCCTAATTGGACGATCCATAATGCTTTCCATGTCAGTTTACTCCGGCCGTATGTGGGACCGCCTCTGAGCCAGCCTAGTGCTGAGGAACCTCTTGAGGTTGAGGAAACAGAAGAAATACTCCAACCGGAGCAGATAGTAAGTCATCAGGAGCGGCCTCTCAAATCCGGAAAGATAACACGGAAGTATTTGGTTAACTTTAAGAACTATTCGAATCTAGATGCTCAGTGGATGACGCAGGAGGAATTAGCAACTTATCCCGAGATACTGGAGGTATATGTCCAAGCACTACAGTTGAGGTCAACTGTTAAGAAGCCAGAGGGATGTTGCTAATTGGACTATTTTCTTATTTTTAATGATTAATCTCTTTTTTAGGACATTTTATTGTGTGCACTAAGAACTGTTAAAAGATTGTAGCTACAGGAACTGCCATCAAGAACGGACAACTCTGATGTGTCATTTGATGGGTGACGGTAAACATCGCGAAGGAGTTTCCGTAAGTTCAGTGGAAAGGGCCGGGTTACGAGTGCCCCTGATGCGTCACATGATGGGTGACGGGTGCATCAGTAAGGGGGCATCCCGTAGGCTAAGGAGAAAATCCGAACTGAGTAAGAAAATACGCGTAAGAACGCAAGCACAAGAATAAAGATGGGTTCAATGAAGCTTTTTACGAAAAGCAGGAACATTCGCAGGAGGACAGATGTTTTCCCACGAGGAGTCTGTGTTTGCATTGCATCTATGCCGTGTTCTGCACCCGGGGACGCCTGGAATGTGTTCGTGTAGCATTATTTTCACTAACTCGGTGAGTTTTTAAAGTTTGAACAGGTTCACACTTTATTTTATAAAGTGGCCGGCCACTTTTAAGTGACCAGCCCTATTATAATAAAATAAAGCAAGGCTCTTCTTTAAAAAAAGCCAGCGCTAAAAAGCTACGCAGGGAGGGGGGGGGGGGGGGAGGCTGATTTAGCGATCCCTCTCTCTCCTCTCTCTAGGGGCGCCAAGTTCTGCTTTTTCGGCTCCTATTCCCGCCGGGTGCAAGGGCCTATAAAAGGGCAGCTAGCGTTCCAGCTAGCGCTAGCTTCTTCTGCTACCGGAAGCAGCAGAAGAAGCTAGCGCTGGGATTCTAGAGCAGAGGTTGGCGACGGAAATTGCAGGTGTCCGTGTGACGACTGAGTACGGAGGTCGTTTTTCCGAGCAAGGAGCAATAGGTATAAGGTGTTGATACGCATTGAGAATTGTTGTTTTGTGTGGTTTGTTTTGCAGGAATCTTCCGTCTTACGGGAAAGCCCCTCACGGGAAGTACGGCTTCACGCCTAAGTCCCTTACGGGAAAGTACGGCTTCGCGCCTAAGTCCCTTATGAGAAGGAACGGCCTTGGGCCCAAGCCCTTTACGGGAAAGCACGACCTTCGGGTCTAAGATTACAGAACGGAGGGGTTTCCTCCGGTTCTCGTGCTTGTATAAGAATTCTCCCTGAATAAAGAATACTCTTAACGGGGGGGGGGGGACCAGCCCATCTTCTGGTCCCCAATACTGTGTCGGTCTTCTCCCTTCTCTCATGTTTGCAAAGTATTACATTTTTCAGATTTCTAAGTGCTCGTGTACGCTCCCGTTTTGTGACACTCGACAGGAGCTGAGCATCATTGAAAAGCGGCACCATCAGTTTGCCTTTTATCGGCAGGCATCTTAGTGGACCCAGGTGGGCGACAGAGTTATTGCTGAGTTCTTTGAGACTGTGGAGCCTCGCCATGCGCACACCAGTGCTAGCCAATTGAGGAGACCTCATGGGTCAGTTGCTTCAGAGCCTGAGGATATGCGTACGGTTGCTACTGACTTCTACCGGGAGTTGCTTTCAACTGAGCCACAGTCAGAGCGCCCAGAGTGCATGCAAATGCCTTGCCTAGTTACTGAGCAGATGCGTCAGAGACTCGAGATGCCTCTCCAGCTAGAGGAGCTCTATGAGGCCCTCATGGCACTCCCCCATGTTGCACAATGGTAAGATACCTAACAGCTTGAGTGAGGGTCTGATTTACCTTATTCCCAAGGAGAGAGGCTCCTTGGACGAGATTCGACAGTGGCGACACATCACTTTTCTCAACTCAGTCTACAAAATCTTAGCAAAGGCTCTGAGCTTGAGAATTCAGCTGCTACTTGAGAGCATTATACATGAGACTCAGACAGGTTTTGTCAAGGAGCACAGTATCCTTGACAACATCTTTACCTTTTGGGAGGCGTCGACACTTGCACATCTCCGAGGAGAGGATCTTGTGACACTTCTCCATTTTGAGAAGGCTTATGACACAGTTGACTGGGATTTCCTAGAGAGCACTCTACGTAGGATGGGCTTTTCAGATGCTTGGATCAAAGGAGTGTCAGCTCTCTACAAATGTGTCCACAGTCACGTGCTCTTGGCAGGAGGAAGAGGGGAACGCTTCATGCTCACGCGTTCGGTTAGAAAGGGTTGCCCTCTTGCCCCTTCCTTTTTCTCTTCTATGTTGAGGCGATGAGCAGATTTTTGACTTCACAAGAGGTTGGTTTGCGTGGTTTAGAGCTCCCTATTAGGAGAGACGAGTTGCTTGAGGCTGAGTTTGTTGACGACTCACGCATGTACTTGGAGGGCCATGAGGCAAATCTGCACAGGTGTGAGAAGGCGCTTGAGGTGTTTTGTTGTTCAACAGGGGCACTGATCAGCTGGAGAAAGACTGTGGCTTTCTAGGTTGGCAATGCTCCTACGGGCTTCAGATGGATCCCTCAAGAACTTCTGTATGTTATATGGGCTGTCAGGTTGGCTTGGATTTGTCTCCAGAGCAGCAGACGACTCCCCTCCTCCTATCCATTAGGAGGAAGCTGCTTCATTGGAGTTCTGCACGGCTATCTTTGGCTAGTAGAGTGGTAGTGGCCAACCAGGTGCTTTTGGCTACTATGTGGTACATCACGTCTTGCTCGATCTTCTCAAGCTCCAGTATCAGCCAGCAGGAGAGGCTGATCGGAATTTTTTGTGGTCAAGGCGCGACACCCAATCAGCCAGGGCCAAAGTGTCCTGGCAGGTCATCACTTTACCATGTTCTCGGGGAGGGCTAGGGATCATCGACCCAACACGGTAGAGCAGAGCCCTCCTTGGGAAGCTTCCAAGGGAGGAGCCCTAGAAGGAGTTCTTGGTACATCGGATTCGTGCTCGAGTCCCTCATACGGGTGGCCCTTGGAGCCCATCCATCAGGTTGATTTTTACACAGATGCACCGAGTCGGCTTGAGCAAGAGCTGGGAGGACCGCTTTGCTGTGAGTCTGCTTAGGTCCTGGGAGAGCAGTTGCGGAGTGGCCTGAAGTAGCACCAACCCACTTGCATGGAGGAGCGCTCGAGGCAGCCTCCTGTTTTGAACCCCATGGTTAGCACACAGAGAGGCCATTTGGTTGGCAGCAGGCCTCATGTTTCTTGGGGTCCCATGCCAGAGGGTCCAGCCGACACTTTTTGGTGACTGGCTACAGTTTTCAGACCTTCTCAAGGAGGTTTAGAGCATCCAACTACAAGGTATGAGGGGGGTGCAGAGCATGTCTCAAGATATTACAAAGGCTATACCAGCTGAATGGCATACCCCTCTTGAGGCAGCAGCTCCAGATGGATGGGGGCCTTCACGCGCCTGGAGGTCCTCATTATCGTTAGGGCTTGCTCGGAGACTGTGCCCCACATGTTTTTGAGATTCAAGGTGAGGGTCGGCTTCACAGAGTCTTAGTACAAGCACCGCAGGTTGCAGAGTGAGTTGTGGGCATCTGTGGGAGGACTTGTGTCATCGATCCTGACCTAGCAGATCTTGAGTCAGGACACTAGCGGCTTTGGGCTTGGGAGAGCCGTCTTCTGGTACGAGTGCAGTGGGACTCAGGAGTGTGGTTCTGGCGGGATCCTTTCTCTTCAATCAATCACCCAGGGACTCCTTTTTTCTAGTACACAGCTCGCTTGGGGCGACACATACTGACAGCACAAAGAGAGGCTCGCCCAACTGCAACACTTCACTGGCAGGAGGAGGGTCTCACAACCAAGTTCTTGTCAGGCTTTTGGGAGCGTTTATGGGACAACAGGCAGCCGAGGAGAGTTATTATGTTTCAGTGGCTTGTAGCGCACAGGGCTACAGCAGTTGGGAGTTGGTTGGTACACACACAGCGGCTTCTTGGCACATGTGCAGCCTGTGCCCAGAGTCAGCATCATTGTTTGTGGGACTGCCCCATGGCATAGCAGGTTTGGCTTCGAGTTCTGCGGCTGATGAGAGCCCTCTCCACAGCCCGACAGTACACTTGGGGTGCTGCAGCTTGGTCCACTCTCACGGGCCAAGGAGGGTCGACCTACACTTCAGCTCGCCACAGAGCTCATCCCCCAAGAGTGGTGCAGTGATAGAGAGTGGTGTTGGGAGCTCATCTGCGGCCTGAGACTCTGGTTCATCTGGCGGGCCCGCTGCTTTCACATCTTTGAGGACCACCATGTTCCACCGGCAGAGACTGTTTGTGACATTTTGGCCGGAGCTGATACATACACTCAGGGATCAATTTGAGAGACTTCAGGGCAGCTCCGACCGCATGCGGGAGGCCGAGAGGTTTTCTTGCGACTTGGCCCCCAGGGACTTTCTTCACCATGGTTCAAGGTGTGCCTAGATGGCACTACCGGCCACCAGTTTTTTCCTCCTCCCATCTCACGATCTAGCCCTCATTGTACATACTTTTTCTAACTAGGAGAGTTTCCCCATGTTTCTGACGTAGCCCTCTCTCGTAGAGGTGGTTTGTAGCCTTCGGGCAGTTATTATTAACTAATAGAAGAATCTCTTTTCTTGGGGGAAAAAAAGTGGATCATCCAGTGGTCGTCATCACCAAAGGTACATAGTTTCATGGAAATCAGGTACGGCCTCTTGTACAACCTTGTTTATCCAGAAGAAAAGGGACATTGCTCTGATCACAGAATGGACCCCATCATGGTGTTGCTATGTTTTTTTTTTCTATCTTTTCCTAAGCCACCTTCACCTCTTGAATATCTTTCTATCGTCCAAAGAACACTTTCTAACAGGATGGAATCAAGCACAGACAAGGGAATGTGTCTGTGATTCATGAGAGCTTTGTCAGGTTATACCCCCTGCACATGACACAAATTCACTGTGACTACCATCTTCATCAATGTAATCATGATAATCAAGTCCATCATCTGCTGCACATGGCACAAATTTCACATGATTACCCTTTTGATTAGTGTCATCATGAAAATCACATAAAACAGGTAGTGTACATTGTATAATCGTACTCAAAAAGTCAAGTTACTTACCAAGACCTACACACCAAGGTTTGGCATCCTGTTCATTCTCTTTACTCACTCCAAGCCCTATTAAAGTGGCATTTAGGCTGTATATTATTTCACCTGCGGGCACCTGCAAGAATATCATTCCTCAATAGAAAGATGTATAAAACCGGTAGCCTTTTAGCAGAAAACCGCCTTATACACAACAAGTACCTGGAAGTGTTGTTGCACTACATTGATTGCTGCAATTGGCACTTGAAAAGGCTTGCAGCATGCCAATTCAGAGGCTGCCTTCTCAAAGAGAGAAGACAGTCTAGAGGTCGGCATAAATTTGTCTATTATGCTCCTTTGGAAATAAGAGAGCAATCTTAGATCCCTTAGTTCTCTTGAATCATACTTGATCTCCGCCCTACATACAACTTTGAGACATGTTAGCTTGTGTCTTATTGTTGTGCAATGACTACACACACACAATAACTCAAGATGGGATACCTTCATAAGGTCAGAAAAATCTGATCTTACGAATTATTAGAGAGGATAAGACACTCACAAAAATACAAAGCAAGGAACACAAGACGAGAGATAAAGGAAAAGCTTAATCACTTTATTTGTTACTAAACAGAACTACATAAAAACAAACCATTATTTTAAAACAAATGATTTTAGAAAAAGGCATAAGCAAAATAAGCTGAAGAAGCTACTTGACTAACACTTAACTTTTAACAAACAAGGATTCAAGACTTAATCCTAGAATCCAGACTTCTCATGATAACTTCTAAAAGAACAAATGTAAGATGGAAAAAGAACCCAATCATGAGAACATATAAGCTTTCACAAGGTGGGTGACGGGAGCATCGGAAAGGGAATATTCCATAGTCAGGAGGAAATTCCGAACTAAGTTAGAATTGTGCACAAGAAATGAGAAAGCACTTGATTGAAGATGGGTTCAGAGGAAACTTTGAGGAAATATAGTTGCCTTTTGAAACAACGGGTTTCTTTTCAGGAAAGCAGACGCTTTTCCCTAAAGAAGTCTATGTTAGCATTGCATCTGAGCATGAGACTGCATCCAGGGATGCCTGGGTTGTGAGTGTGTAAGCATTGTTTTCAACTTATAAGGTTTTATTGAGTTTTTAGCAGGTTCAGACCATTTTTAAAAGAGGCCGGCCGCCCACTTGATAAGTGGGCAGCCACAGGTAAAACATAGTAGCAAAAACCAGGGCACCCCCTTTCTCTCTCTCTCTCTCTCTCTCTCTCTCTCTCTCTCTCTCTCTCTCTCTCTCTGGACACCTCCCTGGTACCATAAGAACGGCGTTGTGGTCAACAAAAGGGCTAGGAAAGCATTGTTTTCAACTTATAGGTTTTATTGAGTTTTTAGCACGTTCAGACCATTTTTAAAAGAGGCCGGCCACCCACTTGATAAGTGGGCAGCCACAGGTAAAACATAGTAGCAAAAACCAGGGCACCCTCTCTCTCTCTCTCTCTCTCTCTCTCTCTCTCTCTCTCTCTCTCTCTCTCTCTCTCTCTCTCTACTCTCGACACCTCCCTGGTACCATAAGAACGGAGTTGTGGTCAACAAAAGGGCTAGGAAAGCGACATTGAAGAGTGAAAAGGGTAGAGATATAGTACTTGAAGTGAAATCAAAGGGCGGATCCGTCCCACTTGTATTGGCTTCGATGTGCATTGATTATAGAGCTCTCAACAAAATCACCATCAAGAACAGGTTTCCAATACCCAAGATCGACGATATACTGGACAGGTTACAAGGTTCTACGTGCTCTAGCAGAATCGACCTTAAAAGTGGCTATCATCAAATCAAGGTCGCTCCTAGAGATGTATACAAGACCGCGTTCAGAACGTCCTTTGGATTGTGCGAGTATTTGGTGATGCCTTTCGGTCTCACGAATGCTCTTGCAACGTTCAATAGGATGATGGGCAAGATTTTTAGAGAGTACATGTCATTTGTGGGCACCTTTTTCGATGACATCATCCAAGAGTGAGGCAGAGCACGGACGCCATATGTTACAGGTCTTCCATGCCCTGCGGCAACATAGACTAGTGGTTAATGGGAAAAGAGCAAGTTTTTCTTGCCAGAGATACACTTTTTGGAACACATTGTCTCTACGAAGGGTGTAAAAATGAACCCGACCAAAGTTGAAACCAGTCGAGATTGGCAAGATTTGGAGAATGTACATGAAGTTCGCAGCTTTTTGGGCTTATGTTCATACTGCAGGCAATTCATTCGAAAGTGCGTAGATAGCTTCTCCATTACACAATTTGACTCAGAAAGGGGTTCCTTTTTCATGGGGACCATTAGAGATTGCATCATTCAAGACTCTAAAGGAAAAGTCGACGATTGGTCGAGTGTTTTTTTTTTTTTTTTTTGAGAGAGTAGGAACTTGAAATTACAACTCACACACCCGACTCCGTGAGGTGGAGCATCCCAGCCGGTTAAGGGTGGCCAAACCATCATATGGACCATGGGAACAGCCCCTAAGGGCTTCATGTCACACGAGTTGTCAAGGAGGTTTGAACCCAATACCTTAGACACAAGAGGCTCTTGCTCTATCAACTGAGCAAGCACTCGTTGACACTACTAGATTTGCAGAAGCCATTTGAGGTTTACTGTGATGCGTATGGTCGCACTCTGGGAGCGGTCTTAATGCAGGATGGCCATGTTGTAGCTTATCAGAGCAGATGTTCTCGCAACCAAACAGATTTACGAAAAGGAGTCGTTGGCAGTCATCCATGCTCTTACTCAGTGGCGCCATTTTCTACTCGAAGCAGATTTTAGAGTGTTCACCAATCTCCAAAGTTTGAGATACTTCTTGTCCCAGAAACAACTCTCGAACAAACAAATAAAATGGGCGCATATTTTGTCTCAATTTCATTTTCAGATCATCCATGTCAAGGGAAAGAAGAGCTTCGTGGTAGATGCGTTGTCTAGCAAGCCACAAATATCGGCTATTTTAGTGATTCACCATCAGAACTCCGAGGATATAGCAGATCGATACGCCACAAATCCTGATTTTGCAGACATCTTTGACTAGTTGCAGTGTGGGGAGACACTTACAAGCTATGCTCTGAAGGAAGGTTATTTAATGCGGAAGACAATGTTGTGTGTTAAGGATCGAAGAACAAGGTTCTGACAAAGTGCCATTGTCCACCTTTTGCCGGCCATCGCAACATTGACACCACCTTGAAAGGTGTGGAGAATGATTTGCAGGTCCACTTTATTCTGGTTAAAAAGACAAATAAAGCCGACCATTTGGCTTAGTTGTTTGTCTCACAGATTTTCAAATTGCATGGTATGCCTGAATCTATAGCTTTAGATAGAGATCCCCGCTTCATGAGTTTGTTTTGGAGCGCAATCTGGGAGAATATAGATAGGCACACGGCTTGAATTCTCGTCCTCATTTCACCCAGAGATAGATGTGCGGTCAGAGATAGCCAATTCAATGGTCTTGGACTTGTTAAAGTCGTACATCTCTAATCAGAAGACTCAATGGGGGAGAAGTATTTGTCCTTGGTGAAGTTTGCCTACAATAACACATTTCATACGTCTACGGGAAAGGCACCATTTGAGATTATAGAGGGTGTCAAGAAGGTTCCGCACCAAGATAAGATATTTGAAACATATCAATATACATATACTCCCACCTCTGTACGAGATGTTCAATGCTTCTTGGGTTTTGCCAATTTTTATCGGATCTTTATCAAAGACAACTCAAAGATTTCTGCTCCTTTAACAAGCTTGACTAGGAAGGATAAGTTTGTGTGGAATTTAGAAATAGAACAAACATTTCAAGCACTTAAGAAGGCCTTCACAACGGCACCAATTTTGATACATGTAGATCCAACAAAACCACTCTTCTGTCTCCACTCTTCTTGGAGACAGATGCCTCAGATTTTGCACTTGGAGTTGTATTATCCTAGATTGGCGATGATGGTCGAGAGCATCCTGTTGCTTTTCACTCTCAAAAATTCTCGATAGCCAAAATTAAATATGAAATTCATGACAAGGAGCTTGTAACACGCTTGCCTGGACACTCCAAGCGAGAAATCAATAGAAACACACGAACAAAAACTTCAAAATCACTAAACTGTAATAGAGAGAGAGTCGACATGGCACAGCGCAGTTCCGCGCCCATAAGCATTGGCCCCAAAGACTGGCGCCCCTTTCGGTATTTCTTTATATATTGATCTCAACAGGGTTAAACTCCTGAGGGACCTCAACTCTCAGACTCTGCGTCCAGATGCTCTACAGAGTGAGGCCCCAAGGGCTCTTATACACAGTACAAGGGATGCCCAAAAGCAGAGCCGCAAAAGCAATGACATAAAAAGCATCAAGTCTCACAAGCATCTGATTCCAAAAGCTTGCGCTAAGACAGCTTCGTAATATGCGGGAATCCGTACGGATGCCAGGTCAGTTGTCAATGCAACAAATTCTAAGGACGTCCGTACACCTCGCCACGTCAACCAATGCGATTTACGGACAGCCTGCCACATCAGCAATCCTTTGCGATTTCCTTTTTTAATGGTTCTTGTGTCCCCCAAGGTTCTGCCTTGACCATCCGAATATGGTTCCAGTCACTAATCACGTCTCGTTCGTATTCTTGTGTGAGCCATGAAGAAATAAAGTGTTTCTTAAATTTCAACCATTTTGTCGACGCTTCTTTTCTAAAAGAGTAGACCACCATGTTCCTGCATTGCCTTTTAGAAAGGATGTTGCCCGTCTAATCTTGGAGTGCTCTGTATAGCGGCCTCCAAGAGATGCTATATCAAACTGTTGGATAAAGGCTAAAGCCTTGGGAGCATCTCGAAACCCTGAAAAGTAATCAAACTTTATTGCCTATCCTTCCTCTTTGAATTCTTCGGCATTTTTGCCCTTGTCGTCGAGAAAATCATACTGATTGGCTTTGTAAAAGTGCTTCCTTTTTTAATAAAAGATATGATCTTTCCGTAGTTTCTTGCCCTTTCTGTCCTTATCACTCGAGTCAGAAGAAGATGAGTTGTCCGAGTTGTCAGACGAAGATGAGGACGAACTGGACAATCCTTCGAAGCGTACACACTTCTTCTGTTTTTTGGCGTTTTCAAAAGAGGATTTTGGCCCAAGTAGCCAGGGAAATCAGTTCCCTTGTTACATTTCTTCAGTTGCTTCTCTTTTGACCCCGGTTGACTCGTTTTTCAACAACGTCCTCGAGTTCATCTTCAGTAAACATTCGTGGAACAAGAGGTTGGTTGAGGGCCTTGCTTGAGGGTTGACTTTATTGGAGAATCAATGGCTTTCTGCCAAATGGTGTGCACCTCGTCAATTGGGTGCCGCGTCAAAAATTTGGCATACTGAGGATCCTTTGCAAATTTGAGCATCTACTTTGCGCACTCATCAACCTACTGTTGACGTTGCATCTCCATTAGCTGATACTGCGTAGGCCGAGGTGGTCTGTATTTGTGATCTGCTAATCCATTCGAATTTTTTGTACCGCCTCTCGTTTCAGAAGTATCGGGTGATTCTTGTGGGATTCGTCATTTGAATCCATGTGTGTCGCGGTAAGAGGATCGGATTTCCCGGTAGAAGAGAAATCAGTCGTGCTCTGATACCACTGTCACAAACTTGGACACCCCAAGTCGAGAATCCGGCACTACATACGAGAGAATCACTTTAAAATACTTCACAACTTTAAAAATAGACTCAACACGGCCCGACGTAGTTCCGTGCCTTGAGATATTGGCCCCAAAACTTGACGCCAGTTTTGGTATTTCTTTATTTTATTAATGCTTGAGCAAAGTACAACACCCGAGGGGTCCTCTGCTCTCAGGCTCTACGTCCACATGCTCTGAAAAGTGAGGCCCCTAAGGGTCCTTTTATTCTTACAAGGGATGCCAAAATCACAGCCCAAAAAGCAATTAAACTCGAAAGCAAAGTCAATAATCCCCAAAGCAACTTGTTCTAAAAGCAACTGGCTCCAAAAGCTACCATAAAAAAACACCAGCGCAAAAAAAAAACGGAATTCCGTACAGCAGCCACGTCAACGTCAGCCTGCTGTCAGCGTAATTGGCGGAGCTGCCATGTCATCAACCTGTGAGTGCAATTTGCGGGCAGTTCGTACTCTTTTGCCACATCATCATCTCTCCACGTGTGCATGATCAACAAGAGTCAGTACCGTTGAGGCCAGAATAACTCAAGCTCTTTGCAGTGACTAGCATGGCCTCAAATGACTTTGCCTTCGTTGAAAAGGTGAAGGAAAAATTTTGCAATGACTTACTTGCTCGCGACATCAATCTCAAACTCCAACAAGGGGAAAGAAACACTTTATAGGACTTTGAATAAGTTGATGGATTGTTGTACAATAGAGGACTTTTGATATACCATCACAAGAACTAAGATTGCAAATACTTCAAGAAAGACATTGTTCCCGAATAGCATGCCATTTTGGAGTAAACAAGATAATTGAGCTTATCACATTGGATTTTTGGTGGCCTCAAATGTGGAAGCTCGTCAAAGAATACATACACATGTGACAATTGCAATAGGGCCAAGGCTCCACGACATTGCCCACATGGATTAGTTTAGCCCTTGCCCGTTCCTAGCAAACCGTGGGCTTCTATTTCCATGGATTTCACTACAGATCTACCCCCCTCTAAGGGCTATGATTCAATTTTGGTGGTTGTCGATAGGCTCACAAAGATGGCACATTTCATTCCAGCAACCAAGTCAATCACCAAAGAAGGAACGGCAAAGCTCTTCCTTGAAAATATCATGGACTTCAAGATGAAATTATCTTAGATCGAGGGCCACAATTCATATAAAGCTTTTGGAGAGGATTGTTCAAGCTTCTAAGCGTAAAGATAAACCTCTCTTCAACCAACCATCCACAGAGTGATGGACAAACAGAGAGGGTGAATCAAGTTCTAGAGCAGTACCAACTACCATCAAGACGATTGGGTAGAATTGCTAACCTTGGCTAAGTTTGCCTACAAAAACACTATTCATTCCAATGCACAATCAACTACCATCAAGAAAATTGGCTAGAATTGTTAGCCCTGGCTGAGTTTGCCTACAACAACACTATTCATGCCTCCACTCGACATACCCCATTCTTTGCCAATTATGGTCAACACCCAAGGATGGATATCCACCTGAATCATCGAGTGAAGAATCCGGTAGCCACAGATTTAGCCACAAATCTACAAAGCATTCATAAAGAATTGACGATGAATATCAAAAGAGCTCAACAGAGGTATAAAGCAGGCATAGACAAACACCAAATGCAACATCCACCATACAAAATTGGGGATCGAGTAGTGTGGCTTCTCTGCCGCAATGTTCATCTCGCCCTTCGCAAAAGCTGGACTATGAAAGACTTGGGCGATTCAAGATAATTGGCCAAGTGAATCCAGTCACATACGGTCTCGAGTTACCACGTTCCATGAAGATTCATCCAATCTTCCATGTTTTATTGTTGGAGCCTTGTCATCAATGCTAGATTCCAAGAAGATTCTCATAGCCACCACCACCTTAGAGATTGATGGTCATGAAGAATATAAAGTCGAGCAAATCCTTGACTCCAAAATCTCTCGTGGAAGACTTCAGTACCTTGTCAACTGGAAAGGTTATGATGCCCTCGGTCCCTGAGCATAGGCCGACCATAGTTACCTGGAACGAGAACGACAGGGTCCGGAACGGGGAAGGGGGGCGGGGGGCAGAACAGGAACGGGGCTGGAACGGTCTTCCTAAAGTAAGGCTTGAATTACCTCCATTCAGCTTAGTCCCAAATAAACTCCTAAACAACCCCAAAACTGCCCCTAAATCTGCCTCCTAACCCGCCCTCAAATTGCACCACATATGTTCCCCGAACAGCCCAAAATCTGCCCCCAAAAGCCCACTTTTTTCCCCCCAAATGCCTACTTTTGCTCGTTCCGCCTCATGTTCCCCCCATTCTGGAACACCGTTCCGGTTACACCACGTTCCGGAATGGTGTTCCGTTCCCATCTCCGTTTGAGGAACGGGACTCATCCGGAACGCCGTTTTGGAACGTTTGGGCTGTGTTCCCCCCGTTCCCTGTTACACTGAGGCCGAGGTCTAACCTCCATCTCAACAATATCCATTGAAGTATGCCGCTATATCAAGAAGGACAACCGCTCCTCGTGGAACTCGTCGCTAGAGGAGGGCGTAATGTCACACATGCGAACTCTTAGAAGGGTTCTAGAAAGTTCTAGAAGAATCTAGAAGGTTCTAGAATCTTATAGAAGAATCTAGAAGGTCCTAGAAAGTTCTAGAAGCTTGAAGAAGAACCTAGAAGGTTCTTAACCTCCTTAAACTCGAGAAAGAACTTGGAAGGTTCTTAACCTCCTTAAGCTTGAGGAAGAACCTAGAAGATTCTTAACCTCCTTAAACTTTAGTATAAATAGAGGTCTTGGGCTACAAGCCCATCAGTCTTGCCAACAATTGTGAGGCTCTTGCGAGGTAAGTCCTCTTCTAGTTATTGTCTTGTTATCAAGTCTTGTTCTTGCAATCAAGTCTTGTCGTGTTAAGTCAAGCTTTGTAATCCAAGCTTTGTAATCAAGTATTGAGTCTTGCAATCAAGTTTCAAGCTCTTGTATATTGTGAGCGCCTCCTCTCGCTCTCTTCTAGCTCAAGACATGCTCACAATAGTGGGTGACAGGAGCATCAGAAAGGGAATATTTCATAGTCAGTTAGAATTGTGCACAAGAAATGAGCACTTGCATAAAGAAGGGTTCAGAAAAAACTTTGAAGAATTGCAACTGCAGGTTGCTTTTTGAGAAAGCAGATGCATTAAAAAATCCATAGGACTAGGTGACACCGATGGGGTGAGACTGGAGAAGACGGTGGGGTAACTGGAGAATCCAATGGTGGATCCATCGAGGAAGATGCTTGTTGCCTATTAGGTATTCGGAGTATTCCATACCCCTCGGAGTCTTGACCATGCGAGGATCCCTTTCCTTGTGCAAAAGGAATGTCGCGGACTTCAATTCAAGGCTGCTTTTCTACCCCTCATCAATGCACCACGCATGTAACACCCGGTATACAAATGTTTCCTTTCACCAATGCTCGAGGTGGACGGTCCCACCTGCAATGGCAGAACAAGAGTGGGAGGAGTGCCCCAAAACACTCCAAAACACAAACCTCAAATGAGAGAGAGAGAGAGAGAGAGAGAGAGAGAGAGAGAGAATTGGGGAGGGAAGGGGGGGGATTAGCAGATTAGTGTAAAAACAGGTTTTGATACAAATGTCAGGTGCAACAGAATTGAGAAGTAGGCAGAATCCATAGTTCACACTTCCACAATCCTTCGTTCTTTCCTTGCGTTGATGAATGCAACATTATTCATGGTTCCTTTTAGAGAGAGGGAGAGAGAGACGCACGATGGGTTCCCAACCAACCCTCTCAAGGGCCCCTCACACCGTTATTGCCAATTGGTGTGGTATTTGCTTTAGATTGTGTAAATGGAATATACACCAATGTAATATCTCAATGCAAGACTAGATTGGACTTGAATGGATGATGAAGCCGTGGTATCCACGCTAACTTGATGCAACTTTGTCATCCGGGTCAATGTAGGTTGCGGATAGCCACCACGACGAAGATCTAGGGCTAATTGTCCCACCTGATGTCAGAGGATTCAAGGACTTTCTGGTTGCAAAACTACAATTCTGGGATGCTGAAAACGCAGCAAATCCGCCATGTGAAAACACACTGAAACGCAGCTGACGATGGAGCACTTGATGGACGGCAGATGAGGCTGACCTCGAAAGCAATCGGCCACGAGAGAGTGGGCAACCAAGAGCGCTTGAGATTGCTGCAAATGGAGGGCGACAATGGTAGAGAAAATGCCAGCCAAAAATGCCAAGGAGATGGGAAGACCAGTTCTTGCAGCAAAATGGTAGGAAGAGGATGGCACCCAGTTTTTGTGTTCTCAGATGAGAGGCTACATGGCCTCTTATACTCTACTAGAGGCTCCTTATGTACTTGGCTTAGGCTAGGTCGAGCAATGACTTTGACATGACTTAAAAAATAAAGCGTGAAAAGTCATTTATTGATAACTTATTGAGAGGGTCAGTTTCTAGGTGAAATTGTTGCACAACTCAGCTTGTTCCAGCTTCTCCCTGCAATATGAAGGTAAAGATAAGGCCATGGGTTTACTTTCTTTGCCACAATGTCATGGAAAGACAAACCTTGCACGAGCAGAATTTGTTTAACTTTGGTCGGAAAGGTGCTCGGTCTCTGGCTACACAAGATTGAGAGAGAAAATAGCCAAACACACACACACACTCTGACAAGAAGCTTTGCACTTTTAAAAAAACCCTGAAAACAGTATGATTTATTTAAATCAAACTTGATACAAAATTGTTCCCTTCATTTCCCATTCCAAGATTAATTCCCACTTGTTTAGGTTTCTTCGTCTCGAAATCCCTACCCTGACTTCCTCTCCTCTCCTAGTGAGAGTGCTCTCCACAATGAATACAATAGGCACAAGGCCCTCCTATTTATGTTACCATCCATCCCGACTTCCTGAAGCAGATGGACTTTGATTACCATTCATAGGGTGGCGAACTTAAGGCCGAGCTAGCCACGAGGCAAACTCAGAAAGTGGTACCAATCTTAGTGACTCTTCAGGGATATCACGGAAAAGCCGATTTCCACATCATGAAGTTGGGAAATTAAGATGCTCTCTTGGGCATGCCTTGGAACGACAAGAATAACCCAACACTTTAGATCCGCAACCGAACAATCACCTTCATACGGAAGGACAAGCCAGTCCTCAAAGTTCCACTGTCTAAACAGAAACTTGAATGAATTTTCTAATTACTTTGTAGTTAGATACTTTTTGAATTTTGTTTTAAATACTATTTGGAAATTGTTTGAATGGCTGATATTTGTTTTGAACATGTCTTGGTGCCGATTTGAGAATTGCTTGACTTTGGTTCTGATACTCGTTTCAATGATTCGTGATTTACTCCCGAGAGGAGTACTATAGAGAATTGATGCTTGAGAATGCTTGCATATACTCATGACTCGACCCTTGTGGTTCTTTGCGGGCAATTGAATGATTGTAAAGTGTTGTTTTACTCATGGCCCAAGCCTAGATGGTTATTTACGGAGGGAGTATTAAGAAGTCTGAGCAATGGTTACTTTCAGCACCTCCAAGAGATGCAGGCTGCGGTCTGGGGAGCGTTTGGTTGCAAAAGGCCTCTATATCTCATGGCTCGGACCTCTTTAGGTTATTTACGGGAGGAGTGATGAGGGAGTCGTTGAACAACTCATGGCCCGGACTGGGATGGTTATTTGCGGAGGAAGTGTTCATCAACGACTATATGTTTCTATGTCTTGTAGCATGCATATGTGAGCATTTGTGTTGCATTGTGATGTGCCAACCACTGAATATTCTTAATTGGGTGAGATTGCCTAGGTATGTAATTTTAGTGCATCGAGATACCCGTTCAAGAACAACACGGTCTGGGTGTGATGGCTAATTTTGCTACGCCGGACTATCAAGAGCATGAGAAAAACTCAATGTCCCTCAGAATGACCCTCATATATCTTTGAGTTGACTTAGTTCTTTTGCAGAATATTCTTAATTGGGTGAGATTGCCTAGGTATGTGATTTTAGTGCATCGAGACACCCGTTCAAGAACAACAATCTGGGTGTGATGGCTAATTTTGCTACGCCGGACTATCAAGAGCTCCGATCTAGAATGAGAAAAATTGAATGTCCCTCGCAATGACCCTCATATATCTTTAAGCTGACTTAGTTCTTTTGCAGATATATTGTAATTGCGGACGATCACTCTTCTTTCAAGAAGGGGGGATATCACAAACTACTGATGTGTCAAGTCACTCAAGATCCTGATTCCTAGCCAACTTGCAGATCCCAGTAGAGGGGCCTAAACCCTAGAAGCAGTAGAAGAAGCAAAGGTGCCTACCAACTTACAATTCCTCGTCAAAAGCAAACCCAAGTTAGCACTCAACAGCAGAAGAGACAGCAGGAGCACCGCTCAACGGGCACCTTCTTAGCAGGACCCCAAAGGCTTCTAGCGTTTTTGCTCCACAACATCTTGGCTAGCGTTTTTGGACAAGACACCACAGATCAGCCAGCGTTTTGCATTTGTAGAGCCGCGGCGACAAGACCACAGCAGATCAGCCTAGCGTTTTTACATATGCAAAATCCCGACGACAGAAACACCAGAATTCAGCCCTAGCGTTTTTGGTTGCAGATCAGCCCCAATGTTTTGCACCATCATCGCGACGGAAACTCCAGAATCAGCCAGTGTTAGTGGTTTTCAGCCCTTGCCGCATCAGAACCACAGCGTTTTCAGCCTATGGGACAGTAGTAGAATCAGCCCCAATTGGTTGCAGAAGAACCCCCATTTTCAGCCCATAAAAACGCAACCAAAACAGTCATTTTCAGCCACCGAAACAGTCCCGAATTTCAGCAGTTAGAAGACCACAGATTTCAGCCATAAGGTCGTCGTCGTCGTCGTCGTCATCGACATAGTCCCGAATTGCATCAGTCCATTTCATCGGCATTGTACCACTTTGTGCAATCATAAGTCGCCGACGAGAGTGGGGCCTTCGGAGGAGGGTTTTACAAACTCTCGGGTGTCGTATCTCTCTTCTCTCTTTCTCTCAGTCTCATACACTTGCATGCACAGTGTCCATTCACTTTGTTTGTGATCATAGCACTTTCCATTAAGAACGGAAGGCTCTCCCTTCCATAAGAACTAAAAGGAGCCTTGAGCACACTACGGATCACTCATCTCTCTGTCTCATACACTTGCATGCACAGTGTCCATTCACTTTGTTTGTGATCATAGCACTTTCCATTAAGAACGGAAGGCTCTCCCTTCCATAAGAACTAAAAGGAACCTTGAGCACACTACGGATCACTCATCTTGAGCAAAGCGCAAACAATCATTCCGCTGCACCTTACATACATATAACTACGACTGCTATTTGTCATCTGCTTCTGCACATGAGACCTCATCCTCCACATGGGTATAAACCCCAGCCTACTCTAACAGCAAAAAACATTGGTTACCTTCCCTTGGCACCAAGAAAGATCTAAAAAGAGAGAGAGACCTCTCCCTAAGCGGTGCCTGTGTATGGCTGCCCTCAAAAGGCCTTAGAATCTTTGCTCTCCTAGACCTGCACCCCTTGCAGATACTCTATCTTAGCGTGGACCACATGTTTTTACCAGGTTTTTCTTCCTAGGTGTTGCTATGGTTGAGCATGAATGCTCACCGAAGAGGGAGGGCAATGATGATGGTGAACAAGTTTCCTGCAACTTAAAGGCGCTCTCTCCTCTTCTAGAGCTTCGAACTGAAGCCGATGTACAATGTACAACATTTTGGGCATGGTCGTTTGTAAATATTCCAAGTTAGAGGAGGTCAAGTCTAATGCCTCATTGTGCTACAACCTTGCTCGACAGTGGTGCATATGGCCGAGCCTAAACCGCATATATGGTCGAGGTCTAGCTTGCTGCAATATATTTATTATACCTATTTGAGGGGAAGAGCATGGGAAAGCTTGCGTGGAAGCCAAAAAGGCATGCTGGATGGAATCGAGCCTGTTTTACAGGCGAGCCATCGTGGGAATGGCACCTTTACATGGTTTTCTTTAGTGAAAAAGTTATTCAATCTGATGGGAGGGCATTGGACCGAGCTGCAGGCCGAATATGGAGCTGGAGTGGTAGGCCACGTGAAGGCAAGGAAAACCAGGAGGCACCTCCACGCGGGAGTGTGCCATATGGTCCAAAAAAACAGCAGCGCAAAACGCGCAGTTACATGAAAAGCTTTCAACTCTAAAAGCATATGATCCAAAAACAGGCTTGAAAAGCTGCAAGCGTGAATTACGGAAATCCGTACAGCTGCCACGTCAGTACAAACAGTAGCTGTCTGATCCACGCTATCCAAAAGGGCACACTATCTGAAAGGATGTGGTCCTAGGCTCTTATGTTCTCAAAGGAACAGCTGCAAATGATGTGTGTATGGGCGTGCACGTGCATGCTCGTGTGTACGTCCGTGAATGTGGTCCACATAGAAAATCAAAAGAGCGGGTGTGCCGTTATGGACAAGACCTTATCTGTTAAATCTGCAGTTTCTCATCATCTAATGATACTCATCAAAAAGCGAGCAAAAAAACCTTACAATGTTACAAATCTTTCAGTCTATAACCAAAAATATGACATATAATGATTTCTATGAAAAAATGTAGACAAGAAGGGACTAACAAGTAAGTGGTGTCTCCAAGGGCATTGTTAATATAGAGAAGCTGAGCATTGGAGCACACGGTAGTGCTGGATTCCCAAAATCGATTTGGAGGAAGGTTCCTAGTTGACATCTTTGATACAGTTTGCACAAGATGGGTTGGCAACATATACCGTATCAAATTAATCAGAACATCAAGACCAACTCCTGTAAAAGTTCAACAAGATTAGATGCTATACACGGCAAAAATTACCATCTATAAAAAAACAACCAGTAAAGCATATTGGCTCAAAAATATAGCACACATAAGGTCATTAACCTTGAATCCACCCATGGGTATTGATGACGAGTGGAAACTCTCCCACTTTGCTTCCAATGCGAGTCACAGTATACTTATTGTTGAAGTGATTATAGAGAGAATATATGCTGTCCAAGTAATCTTCAGGGTTGGATTTGGGTGAAATGTCACCAAAAAAGTAGCATCTGCCTTGAAAATAACCAAAGCCTTTGGTCAATACAGATTGAAAGGCCTCCAACGACCCTACTAGGTCTTTGAAAGAAGACATGACCTAGCATTGCATTAATTACACTGATCCACTGCAGAGCATGAACTTTCTGAAATAGAAATAAGGTTTTTGTAGTCAAAAAGTTTGCTATTACATATGTTTCAAAAGTCACTTGAGACAATTATTCCAGAAATTTGAAATTTCTTCTTACACTAAAGACACTTTTGAGAGACAACAAGCCACCATAGGCAAATGTGATGATCATGTATCCTGCACATACCGATCGATGTAGATGAACTAAAAAGGTTTGCAGAATGGGCTGATAACAGTAACAGCAAAACTGACTATGCCCCAGTGTAGTGCTTGAGTGATGCGAGCAGACCCTATGTAACGCTGCTAAGAAAACTTCCATAAGACAACCCCAGAATGGTGAATGCCGGCCTTCAGTTATAAGGCAGGCTATGTGTGTGGTCACACAGAGCAAATAATTCCAAGATTCCCATGACAACTTATATAGATCGAGATTATCTAGTGAATTTGGTATGAGGACATCACTTAACTATTACTTCCGAAAAGTATGCACCATATTTTCAAAGTGAGGATCTTTTATGATATCTTTGGATGTACATTACCATGACAAGTGCATTCCTCCACCTATCCTACTAGTTCATTTTGCTCCACCAATTCCCACTGGACCATTGATCACACAAGTGCCTTATTACACAGTCCTGGAACCAAAAACTTTTCTTCCTCCACCAATGTCTATTCATATCGTTGCTTCTCCAGGATCCTCATCAATGGGAGGTGTGTTTCACTCTGGCAGATGGAAATCCTACTTCGCAGATGCATTCGACATCAATGGTTAAAATAAGTGCTTAAACTTGGCAAACAACTTAACATACCTGTCAAGAATACCCAAGTTCTTCAATGTGGAGTTTACATAGATAACCGCCGCTTGGGCTCCTCGGCATAGCTCTCTCTTGGCTTAAATGTGAAAAATGAGAGAGAGAGAGAGAGAGAGAGAGAGAGAGAGAGAGAGAGAGAGAGAGAAATGAAATGAAATGAAATGTTATATTAACGTCTTCAAAAGGCCAGAATGACCTATGACACTGATACAAAAGTGGTGAATCTGTTACAATGTCTGGGTACCTTAGTACTAAAGTACTAAGTGTGAAAAGTGTGAAAAGTGTGAAAATAAATGTGAAAAACTAAATACAAAGTATTAAATAAACTTCTTAGGAGCATTCTGGGTGTCTGGCTAGAATGCTTCTAATCCTTTGTTGTAGTCTCCTCCGGTGAAGTGTGCTTCTGCATCTCGGTCGTGGTCGTCTCGATTTCCTAAGCTCAATCGCCCTGTCAATGAGGGCACCTTTGGTATGAATGTGGGTACTCCTTTGTGCTGGCTGCTGGCCTCTTGCTTCTCCTTCCACTCCTGCTTCTCTCGATCCGAAGAAATCTGTGATCTGCCTCTGAGGCTGTAGTGCTCTTTGTCTTCTCATTAGATTATCCCGGTGCCGAGGTAGTTCCAGTAGGTACAAGCCTAAGCATCTTTGATCTTGGTATTGCATGACTCTATCAAGAGGTCCAAAGCCTTCTTTAAATAGACAATGGAAGCGCCCACGTATCTCATAGTATATGGTGCAGTGGCATATGTAGTGTAATTCTATCTTCGACTTCATTCCACATAACTTGCAAATTCTACTCTCAGGTGGGATTCCCCTAAATCTGCCAAATTCAATTTCCAACTGGTGTGAGGATGTACGAATCTGACCAATAGCACATCTCAAACCATGAGACAGGTGGGTATCCATGTAGCTCGGGCGAATCACAAATCCATCTTCAGATAGCTGTAGGAATTTTTCTTTGTAGTCGGCCATCTTCGTGCCCAATTCTTGTGTAGGGTCTACCCATGTCCTCTTAGTATCCAACTGTATAAGATCCTGACGAATGATTTTATTAATCTCCGTTCGTGTAATTGCCAATGATGGAGCCTCAAGAGAGTATTGGAAGGGGGGTAATCTTTCCATACTGAACCCGTGTCTCTGAAACCACGAGGACAGTTGCGCATACCAGCATGATGTATCCCCTTTCATTGCTAATTGTCGAGAGGATTCGAGGGCCAGTCTAGTATATCGGCAATTATTTGTATCTCACAAACCATGTATAAAGGACACTGATCTGGTAAGAGCTTCAATTTCTATCGGAGGGGCAGCTAGTTCCGCTCGGGTAAGCCTTGGCTCTAATCATTCGGGAAATCATAGATACCAAAGGTCTCTCCATTGACTTCCAATTATCTTGATCCACAGATGGTCCCCAAATCTGGACCCCATAAAGCATAGCCGAAGCCACCACAGTATCAAAGAGCCAAAGTTTTGTTCGTGGTTCTGAAACTACACTTGTGAACTCATCCTCTCCGACCCTCCCAAGGCCGCAGAGGCTCTGGACAATCTAGCATCAAGTTGCATTCTTAAGAGTAAACTTTGGTCCTGCAAATACCACACCAAGGTATGTGTATGCATCTGTGTACTCTACTGTATCCTGGCCATACGCAAATGTAGGTGCCGATCTCCTAACCCACTACGGTGTGGTGTTAAACACCATAACTTTGGTTTTACCCAAGTTTACCGACAGTCCACTGTCCTCCGCGAATTTATATAATGCATCTAGCTGCCTCTGCATTCCATCTGGTGATTCTGCATCAATACAATATCATCTGCATACAACAACAAAGGGATCCATGACCCTGCAAGTTGAGCACCTCTGTCACCCTCTCTATCAATGTAATCTGATACCTCATCTATGTACATACCAAATAAAGTAGGGGACAGTGGGCATCCTTGCTTTACTCCAACGGTGGAATGAACAATGTCGGAATCCCCTTCTAGAGTACGTACATAACCAGTTACTGACCCGTACAAGGCCATGATCCCCCAAATAATCTCTTTGGGGACCCCTAACTCTTGCATCCTGCGCATCAATCTGGCCCTTGGTACTGTATCAAAAGCTTTCCGGAAATCCACAAAGCAACAATACATCCTTCTCCCGCTTGCTCTTCCTTCCTCAATAATGGCTCTGAGCGTAAGAATATGATCTAAAGTGGAATAACCCCTCCTGAATCCAGCTTGTCTTGTTGCCCTTATGTCCTCATTCTCTGCCCATCTACTCAATTTTTGTTCAAGAATGGATGCGTACAGTCGGGTCAATGTGTGACCTACCATAATGGTATGGTAGTTCCCGGGTATCATAGGATCCCCTGACTTGAAAATAGGTACAATAGTAGATAATTTCCAAGATTCAAGTAATCCTTCACACATGACCCGATTAAACAGACGAGCAAGGACTTCTGAAAGTAGATCCCTGGCATGGATCAGATGTTCTAATACTAAACCATCATGATCATATGCTCTTCTTGTCTTCATCTTATCAATGGCTTTTTTCACCATTTCCGTAGTAAAGAAAGTACTAGTAGCAAGGCATGGCTCTAGCGGATCTGGTAATGGAGGCTGTCCAGATACCATATATAATGATGTTACATATTGACCCCAAATCTCAGGAGAAATAATCGTCGGAAGCGGTGAGTGCTCGTGAAATAAGCGCCAGGCCTCATGTGAGTCCTGACTCAAGAAGAGCTGATATAAATCCTTCTCCAGTTTCGCTAAAAATGCCCTTTCCTTGCGACATACTATACGCCGTACTATATGCCCTTTTCTTGCGACGTACTATACGCAGAGAGAGAGAGAGAGAGAGAGAGAGAGAGAGAGAGAGAGAGAGACAAACGCAAGGTATGGTGAAGAGGGGGCGATCAGCCCCCCATGACTACCATGAGCACCAATACAATGTGTCAAGACTATAAAAGTGGGTACCCCCCTCGCCCAATATATAGGTGCCCAAGGGGAGGTAGGGCAATGCCAATAAAAGGCCCCACGACCCAGCAAGAAATGGGTGGCCAGCCCGGAGGCACAATAGCCGTACATGTATGCCCTAGACTTGTGAAGCGGCAAAGTGGTGTAAATCTAAACACCCCCTCTCAGCACCGGATGCTGCACAAACCACATGAAGCCGAAGATGTGAGGCAAATGATGAAGATGTTTGCTGCGATGTCCACTGAAGGACAATACTCCGGCGTACTCCGTGAGTGTAGCAGCAGTCCGGGTGTCCCTACCTCCGAGAGATCTCCATGGTAAAGTGCGGTCACGAGCAGTGTAGTAAACTGTTGTACTCTGCTAATGCAGGGTAAAGATATTGCGTGAAGGTCCCGAACCGAGTGTGAAAACAACTCCTTGTCGTAAAAGAAGTGCCAATAGACCTGCAAGTGTCCTGCCCAATAGGATCTGTCGTGTCTAGAGTCAAACCGTCTGGAGAAAATGGGGAAGCCCAGGAATCGTCATGAGAATGACCGGAAGCCTGTCAATGCATGAATCGGTAACCCAGTGTGGCCAGGTGGCTAAGTTGTGTAAAACTCTAGGAAGGCCAGATGTCACAAACGGGAGCGCATAACAATATAAAATACATTCGGATAAATAGGATTTATCACTTATTACTGAAGCCAGAGGATATAGAGAGAAATAAATAGAGAGAGAGATAGAGAGTGAGAAGATCGACACAGTACTGGAGACCAGAAGATGGGCTGGTCCCCCCCCGTAATAGTATCTTTATTACTAAGGAGAAGTCTATACAAGCACTCGAACCGAACGTATTACCACGTTCGTTCTAGAATAAGACTTGATGGTTCTCGGAAGCCTCAGCTTCCAATTCCTAGGGCAAAACCCTATTCCAAGGAACTCCCGTTCCTTATTCCAATTCCTCGAGAATCAAGGTTCTCGCCTCTGGATCTCACTTCCAGACTCAGGGCATGGCATCCCTGCAACTCTTTTCCAACTCTCTTTCCAGAGTCCTCTTCCCGCAGAACAACTCTGCTTTCCCGGACACGAAGTCCTTACTTGGGAATCCCAACTTCCGGATCACAACTTGAGAGACTACCTCTCTCTGATCCGTGGATCTACTTCCCAAACTCGGGTACGAAACCCCTGGGCTGATCTGGCTCTAGTTCCTCATAGCACTTTCTCCTGCAGAGGCTCATACCTTCCTCTGCTCCTACTCCCTCACTGAGAGGAATTACACCTGCAAACAAATACTCAGAGTTCATAACATGAAAATCGTTACCTTCAAAGTCTCGACGCTCGAAACGCAACTCCGTTCTCGAAAAGCAATTCCCCGGAAGAGATCTCTCCATAGAAAATCCTCTCTTCCAATCCTACACACAAAAGAGGTGTGTCCTCGGGTTCCTTCCAGTAAATCAGCCCCGTCTACGACGTTTATGGGCTGAAAACAGAGAAAAACAGCAACTTGTCGCGATGGAAACACGCTTCGTAGGCACTTCTTCGCGAGGGAACTTGCGCACTGGGTCTTGGCGACATCTGGTACACTTGGGACAGCCATGGGCATCACCGGCAACGTCTTCTTTACGGCTGAAATCTGTAGCAGCATCTCCTCCTTGCAAAGATTGGTCCTCCCCTCTGAGTAAGGGCATGTGATGCTTTTATAGCTCCTAGCCACGGGCACGAAAAGCTGCACGCGTAGAGATCGCGGCCGTTTTTTTTTTCTTTTTTTTGTCGCTGCTCTGCCAGAAAAAGAGAGAGAGAAAACGCTGGCTGATCTGTTGCCTTATTTATCAGATGGCTGCCCACTTATTAAGTGGGCGGTCGGTCACCTTAAAAAATGGTCAGAATCTGTCCAAAAACTCAATAAAACCTTATAAGTTAAAAACAATGCTTTCACAACACTTCCCAGGCGTCCCTAGATGCAATCACATGCACAGTTGCAATGCAGACAGACTTCCTCGCGAGAAAGCATCTGCTTTCCCGAAAGGCAATCCCGCTTTCTCAAAAAGCATCTGTTTTTCCTCACACTTTCCTCTGAACCCATCTTCATTCAAGTGCTTGCCTTTCCTTGTGCACAATTCTAACACAGTTCGGAATTTCCTCCTGACTATGGATATTCCCTTTCCGATGCACCCGTCACCCACCTTGTGACGCATCAGGAATACCCATCACCTAGTCCTTTCCTACCGAACTTACGATACAATCTCCTTCGGGATGCTCTATGTCACCCATCCTATGACGCATCAAAGATGTCCGTTCCCGGATGGTCGAATACTTCTTTCCGATGCTCCCCATCACCCATCCGATGTGACGCATCAAAAGTACCCGTTCCTGGTGGTCTTACAAATATCCCGTTCTTAGTGCTCCCGTCATTACTTTGACTGACGCACTAGGAATACTCTGTACTCGGATGTCTCCAGTGAGAAAAACCCTCTCACTTAAAATTCCAATAATTCATTTAGAATTATTTTTCCTTGGTGTTCCAAGCGAGAAAACCCTCTCACTTATAAATCCAATAATTCATTTAGAATTATTTTTTTGTAAGATAAAGCCAATTTAGCAACATCCCTCTCACTTATAAACAGTTGTCCTCAACTGTAGAGGTCCAACTGAACTGCCGGGGAGAAACCGGAAAGATTCCAAATCTTCCTCGATGGTGAGTCGAGCTAGTCCTTTCTCAAAAGAGAACTTAAAAATTTAATTAAATAAAAATTGAATAATTCAATACTTACCTTACCGGTTCATGTCTTTCCTCTAGGACCTCGAGGATATCCTTCACCTTTCATTAAAGTTACGAGCCATGTAAGAACTCGTCATTCGCGTCTTTCCAACAGATTGGAAGTTTCCTCATCCGAGAATCTGTTTACTCAATTCCGAAAAGAATAAACCTTCTAGAAATCAATCTAGGTCTATGTCCTTGCGCATAATCCAACGCTGTTAGTCCATATGGTATTAAACCTCTTGTGTCCTCTCACATAGGGAATACCCAAGTCATAGAGCATTAAGTTCGATGTCTTTCTTCCACAATTTGCGATCACCTTAAAGAAGGTTCTTGTTCCAGGCCATCGCTCAACGTAGGCGGACGGTTCCAATCCGAAGATTCCTTGTGCATGACAGCACTTCCTTCCAATCATTTCCTCCTGCGAGTTATTACCACCAGCAGTGATTTCTCGACGCCCATTATCGTCTCTTCCTTACAAAATTATAAAAAAATGATTCACCTTGCGAGCATCAATGACGATTTGCAAAACCTCAAGTAGATAGGATTCTAGCCATAGCATTTTCTAAATGTACGTTCAAATCAGGTTCACAATAGAGCAAACCCTCTTTGATTCTCAGGGATATTCTCCCATTTGTAATTCGTACCATTTTGAAACGGTTGGCGAATTATATTCTTACGAACAAAATAGTTCAAATTTATTCCAGCAGCGTGTAAATGCTACTTGACCTGCTCATGGAGAAACATATACCGCAACCAAAAGTTGCTACTGTAATGGTAAAAGCACATAGCGTACTCAATGATCAACGACCATCGGAAAACCTCTTCTCCGTAGAGAAACTTAAATTCCTTCTACCAAACACATCTCAAATAGAGATTCTCGTGTCGGAATATTCTTGCGCGCAAAAAGGCGCTCAAGAGAGTATAACAAACTCTCGTCCAGTTCCTTGGCATAGGTCTGCATCTTCGTGTGTTATCCATGTACTCAAAAGAGTACATAATTCTTAAGCTGTGTTAAAGTTTCGGTGAACTTGGGAAATTACCTTCCCTTCGTAAGATCCTTAGAGCGAAGATGCTCAACTTGACGATCCCTTGGCTCGATCTTAGAGCAAAACCCGCTCATAAATAGTCTAGGATTTTAATCCTTGGATTCCTCAAGCACAAGCCGTAGTCGTCGCTTGTTCCTTCCCTCATAAAGAGAGTTCATTCACTTGTGTGAAAAGCACTACCATATCTTCCCTTACCGGGTAGGGGTGTTGGTTCATAAGGTACTCAAGCTTAATGAAAGCTTTTCTTTGCTGGAAAGCTCAGAATGGTTCCTTCATAATTTCCTACCCGCAGTAGCAGGTAATCTGTTCGAGAATTACCGGATACCAGATCAATAGTCAACCTTCCGCCTAGTCAAGCAAACCAATTCATCTCAAAAAACAATGTTTCAATTTGATCTTGCTCTCATAAACACTCAAGAGTGAGTAGTCCCGGTTAGACATAACCATACCTCGTGCAAAAGAGAAAACAAGCACAATGCACTTTATGATTTCCTCAAAGATGTAACTTTGATTGAAAACCTGCCCTCTCACTTAAAGTTCGAGGGTCTTCTATTCAAGAACTCAGGAGTTAGATTGAATTCCCTTACTCCAAACTTTGTGTTCAATGATTCCTGTCCCACTACGGGGATTGGATTCTATGTACACTAAGGTGTACACTTTCAGCTTTTATTGTTGACTCTATCATCTGCTGCAAAGTATTTTGCAGATGCGTCTACAAAATTCGAGCAAAAGTCCTTTGTTGAATTTCTTCATCTTTCCTTCCTCAGAGAGGATCGAGAGTGGAGCTACCTTGGCAAGAGTGAACCACTACTTGCTTTGACTCACTCGTGTTCCTATTGGGCAAACCCATCCCAATCTTCTTGGATGCCTTCCTCAAAGTGTAGAGGAAAAAAATTTGTCGAAAAATTCAGCCTTGAATTGAATCCAAGTCTTGTTGTAAGTTCCTTGCAGAGCTTTGGTATACCACCAAGTACTTGCAATCCCCTTGAGGTGTTTAATCACATACCTCATCTTCGACGCTTTTTCAGACATTGCCATTTGCAAAGGCAACTTCAAACTTGTCGAATCAAAGCGGTAGCTTTCGGGGCATCTTCCCTTCCGTCAAAAGTATCAAACTTGATTGGAAGTGTTCCTAGGTCTAGAGACCTTCTTCATATCCTTCCCAAAATGACGGGATTTCATGGCTATAGTTCTGGATTGACGTTCATGGATATTTTCTGGATTCTGAAGGATCTCGAGCATTCCGCTCCTTGGATTCTCTAGGTTCTTGAGCATCATGCTCTTGTCGCCTTCTCAAAGAATCCCAAGTCTTGTGTCGACTTCTTACACAGAGAAAATTTTTTTTTCCAACTCTGCGAGCTTTTCCTTGCAAGACTTAGGGTTCCGCCTGCTTACTTCTCTCTTGGCTTGTCATGGCTTCTTCCCGTATCATCCCAGAGTCGTCCTCCTTTACAGAGAAAGAGAGGAGACCATGCTCGAATACCATTGTCACAAACGGGAGCGCATAACAATATAAAATACATTCGGATAAATAGGATTTATCACTTATTACTGAAGCCAGAGGATATGGAGAGAAATAAATAGAGAGAGAGATAGAGAGTGAGAAGATCGACACAGTACTGGGGACCAAAAGATGGGTTGGTCCCCCCCCCATAATAGTATCTTTATTACTGAGGAGAAGTCTATACAAGCACTTGAACCGAACGTATTACCACGTTCGTTCTAGAATAAGACTTGATGGTTCCCGGAAGCCTCAGCTTCCGATTCCTAGGGCAAAACCCTATTCCAAGGAACTCCCGTTCCTTATTCCAATTCCTCGAGAATCAAGGTTCTCGCCTCTGGATCTCACCTTCCAGACTCAGGGCATGGCATCCCTGCAACTCTTTTCCAACTCTCTTTCCAGAGTCCTCTTCCCGCAGAACAACTCTGCTTTCCCGAACACGAAGTCCTTACTTGGGAATCCCAACTTCCAGATCGCAACTTGAGAGACTACCTCTCTCCGATCCCTGGATCTACTTCCCAAACTCGGGTACGAAACCCCTGGGCTGATCTGGCTCTAGTTCCTCAGAGCGCTTTTCTCCTGCAAAGGCTCATACCTTCCTCTGCTCCTACTCCCTCACTAAGAGGAAGTACACCTACAAACAAATACTCAGAGTTCATAACATGAAAATCGTTACCTTCAAAGTCTCGACACTCGAAACGCAACTCCGTTCTCGAAAAGCAATTCCCCGGAAGAAATCTCTGCATAGAAAATCCTCTCTTCCAATACTACACACACAAGAGGTGTGTTCTCAGGTTCCTTTTCGTAAATCAGCCCCGTCTACGACGTTTATGGGCTGAAAACAGAGAAAAACAGCAACTTGTCGCGATGGAAACACGCTTCGTAGGCACTTCTTCGCGAGGGAACTCGCGCATTGGGTCTTGGCGACATCTGGTACACTTGGGACAGCCATGGGCATCACCGGCAACGTCTTCTTTACAACTGAAATCTGTAGCAGCATCTCCTCCTTGCAAAGATTGGTCATCCCCTCTGAGTAAGGGCATGTGATGCTTTTATAGCTCCTAGCCACGGGCACGAATAGCTGCTCACGTAGAGATCGCGGCCTTTTTTTTTTTTTCAAAAATTTTTGCTGCTCTGCCTGAAAAAGAGAGAGAGAAAATGTTGGCTGATCTGTTGCCTTATTTATCAGATGGCTGCCCACTTATTAAGTGGGCGGTCGGTCACCTTTAAAAATGGTCAGAATCTGTCCAAAAACTCAATAAAACCTTATAAGTTAAAAACAATGCTATCACAGCACTTCCCAGGCGTCCCTAGATGCAATCACATGCACAGTTGCAATGCAGACATAGACTTCCTCGCGAGAAAGCATCTGCTTTCCCGAAAGGCAATCCCGCTTTCTCAAAAAGCATCTGTTTTTCCTCACACTTTCCTCTAAACCCATCTTCATTCAAGTGCTTGCCTTTCCTTGTGCACAATTCTAACACAGTTCGGAATTTTCTCCTGACTATGGATATTCCCTTTCCGATGCACCCGTCACCCACCTTGTGACGCATCAGGAATACCCATCACCTAGTCCTTTCCTACCGAACTTACGGTACAATCTCCTTCGGGATGCTCTATGTCACCCATCCTATGACGCATCAGAGATGTCCGTTCCCGGATGGTCGAATACTTCTTCCCGATGCTCCACGTCACCCATCCGATGTGATGCATCAGAAGTACCCGTTCCTGGTGGTCTTACAAATATCCCGTTCTTAGTGCTCCCATCATTACTTTGACTGACGCACTAGGAATACTCTATACTCGGATGTCTCCAGTGAGAAAAACCCTCTCACTTAAAATTCCAATAATTCATTTAGAATTATTTTTCCTTGGTGTTCCAAGCGAGAAAACCCTCTCACTTATAAATCCAATAATTCATTTAGAATTATTTTTTTGTAAGATAAAGCCAATTTAGCAACACGAGATGTAGAAATCTACGCCGTAAACGTCCTCCGAATCAAGGAAAGCCAGACTAAGAAATCTGCAATGTAGAAGCTACCGTAAGCTGCAGCAGTCACCCATAGACCGCATGGGCCACCATCGGATGGTGTCCTGTCAGTAGGTAGGGTAATCCAAGATGAGGGGAAAGCCAGACTCAACAGTCTGCGCTGTGAAGGGCGTCAGACCAAGCTGTCTGCACCGTAATCATCTTGTATGAAGAAGGGAAGCCAGACTGAAAAGTCTGCGCTGTGAAGAACCTCTGAGAAGAGGAAAGGCCAGACCAATCTGTCTGCGCCGTCTTGCTTGTATCTCTTGCCTCCAATCCTCCGGGATCAACCAAAACATAATCCACGCCAACAATGCCACCAAACCGCATCTCGGTGTGGCTCTCAATGTGAATGGGCCGGGAGTGGCCTACTGCCCAGGTTGGGGGATAAGTCTTCTGTAAGGTTACCGAGGGTGAGTGTAAGCAACTCTGAAGGTAGCAATCCAAATGATTAGGAGTGTAGAAAGCAACTTCACTACCATGCAAGCCAAGCTCCGGGTGACTTCGGATGTAGTCGCAGGATGCCTGATCTCTCGCATCTCGCGGGTAACTCTCCAAGAGCCCACTCCAGTCTGTAGATCCAAGCAATGACCTATCCAAGAAGATATCTAGATGCTCCTGTGTAAGCAAGTGATCTGACGTGTCGAGGTCAAGTGGTAAGTGTCTATCCACCAATGATGGTGGTGTCTTCTCTGGGAATGTCGGAATCCCATATGCCATGAGCATGGCCATATCTCGTGAGAACTCCTTTGATGAGTGCATAGGTGTGTCCATAGCAAACCACAAGTCACTACCCCCATTGGAGTGCGCAACCGCCGAATGATGGCTGGAATGAATGGATCTCCCAAGGATCGTACGCCCGTAGATGATCAAGCCGATGTAAAAGATACCGTGTACTGCAGCAATCACTGAGAGACCACATGGACCACCACCGGATGGTATCCTGGCAGGAGATAACTTCATCCTCTACTGCAGCAGTCACTGAGAGACCGCATGGACCACCACCGGATGGTATCCTGGCAGGAGGTAACTTCATCCTATATGAAAAACACAAGCCACGTGGCTGCTGCCCACCCAAAAAACACAACTGCGAGGTGATGAAAATTCTGCTGTCCAGCGATTTTCAGCGTGCTCGTATGCTCCCGGCATGGTCCGAAGCGGAGCAGAGGGTGTAGGGAGGGCGGGGAATCAATGTCACAACCCTTGATGGGCTGAAAACAGAGGAAAAACAGCAGGTGTATATGGCTGAAAACAGTAGATCTGAAGAGGATTCTCGCCGGCAAGGCACCGGATGCTGAGCCGGTGGGGCAAAGATTTGAGTGGGTTGATGTTGGCGCTGCCCCCTCCACTGAAAACGCAAGGTTTTCAACCAAAAACGCAGGTGCTCCCCAAAAATGCAAGGGGCAGCAAAAACCACAAGTGATCTAGAGGGGTTTTCCGTGACAAAAATGTCCAGAAATGGCTGGGGCTGGCAGCCAGCAGGTGATTGCCAATGGAGGAAGCAAAAACGCAGGTGGAAATGGGGATTCCCGCGACAAAAACCGCTCCAGATGTCGTCGCTTGCCTAGCTTTTTGCTGATCACTGGCTGATGTAAAAAGGCTGTTGATGTGATTGTTTGGGAAGAGTACCTGATGCGGAGATGCGCCTTGGAACACGGCAGAGCCTGAAGCTGTTGATACCATGTGAGAGTGCGCGTGTGCAGAAGCGTGAGAGAAGGGAGAGACAGTAGACACAAACACAAGGTAGGTGAAGAGGGGGCGATCAGCCCCCCATGACTACCATGAGCAAAAGACCGGTACAATGTGTCAGACTATGGATGTGGGTACCCCCCTGGCCCCATGTATAGGTGCCCAAGGGGAGGTAGGGCAATGCCAATAACAAGCCCCACGACCCAGCAAGAAAAGAATATATGAGGGCGCCCGGACAAGGTGGGCGCCCGGATAGTGCAGCCTATATGCATATGCAAGCATGGGTGGCCAACCCGGAGGACACTAGCCGTACATGTATGCCCTAGACTTGTGAAGCAGCAGAGTAGTGTAAATCTAACGAGAGAAAGAGAGAGAGAGAGAGAGAGAGAGAGAGAGAGAGAGAGAGAGAGCTTTTTAACGTCTATGTGAGGCCGAAGTCGGCCTATGAGACAAATCGAGTATACATGTGTGTATGAAAAGAAATATCTCTCTACCTGGTGGTAGCAATGTCGCGATGACCCGTAAAAGGTGGACAGTGGCATTCAGCCATAACCTTTTCCCTCAACGATTGTGTAACGCACAACATGATTTTTCTCATCAAGTAGCCATCCCGAATGGAATATCCCGCTATTATCTCCCCATCTCGTATCCGTGTGAAAATCTGTATCTGTGGCATACTGGTCGACCATATCCTCAAAGCTCCCATGATGTATCGCGGAAATAGCCAGAACCAACAGCTTCCGAGACAAAGCATCTGCCACCACATTCTTTTGTCCCTGAACATAGACAATCTGGAAGTGAAACTGTGACAAGATGTTCGCCCACCGCATCTGCTTTTCCGAAAGTTGCTTCTGTGACAAGAAGTAGCGCAAACTCTGATGGTCTGTAAAGACAGTAAAATCTGCTCCGAGTAGGTAATGCCGCCACTGCATAAGAGCATGGATAACCGCCAAAAGCTCTTTCTCATAAATCTGTGCTGTCATCTCCGGCCTTAAGAACAATCGGCTCTCGTAAGCAATGACATGGCCTTCTTGCATTAAGACCGCACCCAGACTACAACCACAAGCATCACAATATACTTCACAAGACTTCTGCAAGTCCGGTAGAGTCAAAACTGGTCCCATAGTCAATTTCCCTTTCAATGTTTGAAAGGCAGTCACCTCTGTGGGTCCCCACGAGAAAGGGACTCCTTTCTATGTCAAGATATGCAAAGGGGAAGCAACCTCTCCAAACTTTCGAATGAACCGCCTGTAGTACGAACACAGTCCCAAGAAGCTTCTAACTTTATGGACATTCCTCAAATCGGGCCAATCACGGATAGTCTTTATCTTGGCCAAATCCATTTGCACTCCCGCTACTGAGACCATGTGTCCCAAAAAGTGTATCTCTGGTAGGAAAATTTCACTTTTCTTTGCATTAATCACTAACTTGTGATCTCGTAATGCCTGAAAGACCTAAAGCAGATGATCTCTGTGTTTTGCCTCATTCTTGGAGAAAACAATGATATCGTCAAAGAAAGTGCCAACAAATAGCCTGTGCTCTCGAAATATCCTGTCCATCATCCGGTTAAATGTCGCAGGAGCATTGGTTAGGCCAAAAGGCATCACCAAAAACTCAAATAACCCAAAAGTCGTTGGAATAGATGTCTTGTAGACGTCTCCCGGCGCGATTCGGATCTGATGATATCCACTCTTCAGATCAATCTTGCTAAAGCACGAAGTTCCCTGTAATCTGTCGAGTATATCATCGATCCTAGGAATCGGGAATCTGTTCTTGATGGTGATTTTGTTGAGAGCTCTATAATCAATGCAAATTCTCCAAGATCCGTCTTTCTTCAAAACCAATAACACTGGAGAGCAATACGGTGAAGTACTGGGCTGGACAGGACCCTTTTCCAAGAGGTCTTTCACTTGATTCATAATCTCTTCCTTCTGTGCTCGGCTCACACGATAAGGTGGCCGGTTCGGTGGTGTGCTTCCAAGTATCAATGGTATGATCTTCACAACGAGCAGGTGGTAACTCGCCTGGTAGGCCCTCTGAGAAGCAATCGTCGTGAGAGTGGAGAAAATCTTGGCGTTCTTTATGAAGTTTAGACATATTTGTCCTATCCTCATCACTCCCTGCCGGGTGCCGCTAGAACAGCCTCCGCAAGTGGTCCCATCCGATCGCGAGTGATCTCGAGCCGCGCTGCCAATTCCGATGAAATGAAGTTGGCCTTGGCTCCTCCATCAACGAAGATCAGGGCCTCTTGGCCTTTCACTTTGCCCCAAGCTCGGCAAAGTTCTGTACTCTCGTCCATGGCGTTGGGATCGGTACCCACACAATCTGGAACCAGTCCTGTTTTCATCTTGCCTTTTTTGCCACGTTCCTCAACTGCTCTCGAACTCTCGGGCATGTCGTCGTCCTTATCATTTGGTTCTTTCTGTGCCTTTTTAGGGCACTTTGCGGAGATATGTCCATGTTCCCCACATCCAAAGCACTTCCCCTCTCTGATGAAGCGATCTCTCTCCTGAGGAGTAAGCTTGGGTCGTGAATCCTTCTTCTCTGGGTTGCTCTTTCTCTTTCTACTTTCATTCGCTGAAGTCTATTCGGTTCGTTGTGTCATGACCTCATCCGTGGGGTAGGTCAGACTGCCAAAGTGAATGGCAAAACCTTGTTTCGCATGACTCATCAACTTCTGAATAGAAGCTGACTTCTGTTCCAAGCAATGATCTCGGATCTCTGTAGGTAGACCCAAGGTAAACCGCTCAATCTGTTCTCTAAACAAGATCTTCTTGAATGAAGAGGCGGGTAGAAAAGAGCTCCAGAATCTCTCACAGTAAGCATCCACTGTATCTCTCTTGGTCATCCAAAGATGGTTCCAAGCAGCTCGTATATCGCGTTCATACTCTTGCGTCAACCAAGAAGAAATAAAAAGCTTCTTAAATTTCAACCATTTAACTGGCGCAGTCTTGTTTAAAAGAAGCGTGGACCACCAAGTTCGAGCATTCCCCTTAAAGTAAGAGACAGCTCTCCGAATCTTGGAGTGCTCTGAGTAGCGTCCTCCCGCGAAAGCGATGTCAAACTGTTGTATAAAAGACAAAGCCTTCGAAGCATCTTTGTATCCTGAAAAAGTGTCAAATTTGATTGACTGTCCACCTTCCTTTAATCTCGGACTTTCTTGCTTCTATCTTCCAGAAAGTCATACTGGTTGGCTTTATAAAAATTCTTCTTGCTCGCATAAAATTTTCCGTCATCGGAGTCTGAATTGTCTGTCGACGAGTCCTCTATAGAACTGTCAATCACTGGGTGAGATTTATATACCTAGATGAATCCACGATAAGCCCAGATTCACCCTTAAAGGAAAGTACAAGGTATAGACCCATGGTAGTCACCCACAAGGCAATATAACCATCAGCTCCATCATGCATAGTATTGACTAAATACCACGACATCCCCACTAACATCGTCAATGCCCAATAGTGGGTGTAGAACTAGGTACTAACATATGCTCCCAAACACAACACACACCGCACACACACACACACACACACACATGAGCATACATCAACACAAAATTCAGCGTACTGAGTTTGTGTCATGACTGGGAGAGATTTAGACTTCTTTGCCTTTTTCTTGCCCTTTCCGAAGCGTTGTTTCTTGCTTCGCTTTTTACCTTTTCTGTCTTCTTCGCTCGAATCTGAAGAGCTAGAAGAATTGTCAAAAGAAGAAGAAGAAGAAGAACTAGATACTTCTTCAAATCGAACACGCTTCTTCTGTTTCTTTGCTTTGTCAAATGTCGACGGACGACCCAAATAACCCGGGAAGTCAGTGCCCTTCTTCTGCTTTTTGCCGTGCTTTTTGGCTTTCTTTTGCACGTCAAAAAGCTAAGCAATCCGTGCATCAACCACCTCTTCTAATTCCTTCTCTGAATATTGCTTGTGATTAGAAGGTTTCTTGAGAGTGGGTTTCGGGGGTGGTGTAGTGGTTTTCTGCCACCACTACGCATGCACTTCCTGAAAGGAAGTCTCGCTCATATATTTTGCCAATTTCGGGTCCTTCGCAAAACTGAGCATCATCTTTGTTGCATCGCCGATCAATTGACGACGCTTCATCTCTCTTTGCTCCGCTTGAGTAGGCCGAGGCGGGACATACTCTCTGTCGGAATCTTCATTGTGATCCCTGTTCGCATCTTCGGATGCAGAGGTAGTCGACTGATCCTTGTCTGAAGCCATAGGTGCCGCGGAAAAAAAATTGGGATCGGATTTCCCGTAGAAGAGAAATCGGTCGAGGATCAATCACAACAGCACCAAATAACCACTTCAAAACAGTTCACAGATCACAATAGATTTGCACTGGCCCGTGCCTAGAGATATTGGCCCCAAAGACTCGCGCCCCTTTCGGTATTTCTTTATGTATTAATCAGTTCAAAGTACAAGAGAGTGGTTAGGGTTTCACTCTCAGACTCTGCGTCCAGATGCTCTGCAGAGTATGTGCCCAAACCACTTATTTAAAGTTTACAATGGATGCCAAAAGCAAAGCCCCAAAAGCTTCATATCAAAAGCCTAGAAATGAAAGCAAAAGCTCTTCTCTCTCAAGCTCTCTTGAGTTGTAATAAAGCAAAATATTCTCTCTCTTGCTCATGAAATTGCGTAGAGCAAAAATAAAGCAAAAGCTAAAAATCTGCCGCAGCCCGCCAATTGCGCCGCAATTTATGGAAACCTTGCCACGTCATCCTCACGGAAATCAGTTCTACTGCCCTGGGATTAGGGTTAGGGTTTATGACATTTTTTAGGATTAGGGTTAGAATTAGGATTTCTGATAGATTTTAGGGTTTGCAGGTTTTAGGGTTAGGGTTTCCAGAATTAGGGTTTTCAGCAGCAGTCAGGGTTAGGGTTTCCCACATGCTCTCGGGCAGACACGTCATCACTTTGTGACAAGAGTTCTTATAGGCTCCTACACATGAATTTCAGGCTCCGACACAAGGTTTTCAGCCTCCTACACAGGGCATGACTAAGCCGTTACAAGAAAAGGAGATTTCCAATGCGCAGAGGACTTGTGATGCTCGAGGGAAAGCCCATGTGGTTGAGCAACCTGCGGTGTCCAATGATCCAAGGCAACTTGCTTTAGCTGGACAGGAACCGTTTGTGAATGGTCAAGGGAGTAATGAACAAGCTATGCATCAGACCCTTCCATTACCAATTACTTATCCAGGTTATTTTGGAGGTGGTTCAGTGTTTCAAGCTATGGTTGGACCTTCCACAGGTTATATGCCAGGGAATGTGTTCAAGACAATGCAAACAGGCATGGGTAACCCTATGTACGCGAACATGGGTGTCCAACCAGGTTTTCAGGGTGCATACGGTCAATTTAGAGTGCTTGGAACACAATTTGATACATGGCTGGTTTTTCGCAACCATATGCCCAAAATGCAGATATGACAGGTAAAACAGGTGATGCGAGTGTTGGAATGGACAATCGTGGCTCACCACTTTTGCGGGCACCTCTTTATGATAATGTGGCTCCTTTGAGTCAGCCTAAGGATTACAAGGAAGGTGGGCAGGGAGTGAAGTTTGAAACTTTCCGATGAACTGAAGATCAAATGAAGGCTTTGACCTTCATACAGTAGTTTGATGCAGCTTACGCCGGAGGAAACTTCACAGAGTCTTCGAAGATACGCAAGGCTGCAACTTTCTTGAAAGAGAATGCGCTTCAATGGTGGAACGCACTGTTGAATCAAGGTCAAGCCCCTACAACGTGGGTCCAGTTCAAACAGCTTTTTGCACCTGCATGGCTGACAAACACTTTTGAAGTGGATGTGATGACAGAATGGCACGAGTTGAATGCTAAACAGTGCGCGAATCTGGAAGAGTACAATAAACAGTTTTGGGCCGCACTGTTGTCAGTCACCTCTGACAGGATTTGTGTCATTGTCAGAACAGATTGAGAAGTATTGTTGCGGATTGTCCAAGAAAATCAGGGACTACTGTCATGAATATGTTCCAGTTGATTGAGAATGTGAGAGTGGCCAGCAATCTGTCGAAGGGAGATTCCGATGGATTTAATAGCCAAAAGAAAGGGTCCCAGGGCAAACAGTTTTCAGCCAAGGGCAATGTTGCAGCAAAGCCTTTTGTGCCTCCCACAAGAAAGCCCTCCACTGAAGAAGCGGACACGTCCAAGAAGCGGTCTAAATCTTCTTCGGGACGAGGACAAGGACAAAAAAGGCATTTTTCTAGCAAAACTTTTGAAGAAAGGAAAGCTCTTAAGGGGGCCAAGAAATGCTACATTTGTGAAGGGGAAGGACATTTTGCAAATGAATGCCCACAGAAGAAGTCACAAGATAAGGATGACAAGTCAGATCATGAAGGGAAGAAGCCAAAGCCGAGTGTAGGACTTGTCCCAGATTTGGTTGGTGACCAGCCAAACATAGATGCCATGGAACTGTGTAGGGCTTGGGGCAAAGTTAGAGACCAGAGAGTGCTAGTTTTCTTTGATCCAAGAGCCCGTGCAAATTTTATATCACCAGAATTGGCATCAAAGTTGGGCATTAGTGCAGAGGAGATGGGTATGACAGGTGAAGCATGTTTGGCATGCCCAAGTCATTTAGAACCTGTTACTCCCATTTTGGGGAAGCTTCGTCTGCACATTCAGAGTTATGTGGATGCGGAAGAATTTCATATTATGCCACTTGAGGGCTGTGATGTGTTATTGGATATCCCATGGTGTTACAGGTTGTGCATGCTATGGTGGATACGTACAACAAAAAAATTACCCTTGTACATAGAGGAAAGACTCATGTCCTTGATGTAAAGCTTAAAGGCAAGTGTTCCAGTTGTTTCTTCTTCTGCTGTTTCATCTGTAGTAAAGAATCATCTTTCTGCGTACTTGATCTTTGCAAAAGAAGTACCTGAAGTTGTATCTAATTTGTCTACCTTAGATAAAGACAAGTCAACTTTTTTGAGTGGTTTCAATGATTATTTTTCGGACTCTTTGCCAAGGGAGTTACCTCATGAGAGACCTAAGGATCATACCATAGATCTTGTGCCAGGTTCTAGTCCACCGAATAGACCACCGTACAGGGTTAGTGCAGCCCAACAGAAAGAGATTATGAGTCAGGTCAACGAGCTTTTAGAGAAGGGGCTAATTCAGCCTAGTTCATCCCCTTTTTGTTCGCCTGTACTCCTAGTGTAGAAGAAGGATGGTTCATGGCGCCATGTGCATTGACTATCGCGTCTTGAATAAAAAAACCATCAAGAACAAGTTCCCCATACCGAGGATAGATAACATTCTTGATCGGCTTGAGGGAGCGTCATTGTTTACAAGGATAGACCTAAAGAGTGGGTACCATCACATACGCATTAGGCCAGAAGATGTCCATAAGACTACGTTCAGGACAACATTTGGTCTCTATGAGTTTCTTGTTATGCCATTCGGTCTCACAAATGCTCCTACCACGTTCAATAGAATGATGGACATAATATTTAGACCACATAGAAATTTTGTGGATACCTTCTTTGATGATATGATTATCTACACAAAGTCCAAAGAGGAGCATAGGGATCAATAAACCGCAGTTTTAAATGAGCTACGCAAAAATAGGCTACTCATTAATGTGAAAAAGAGTGAATTCTTTTTGGAAGAGATTCACTTCCTTGGGCACATTGTTTCAAAGGATGGGGTACGCATGGATCGTGCCAAAGTGGAAGCAATTAGATCATGGCCTGACTTGAAGTTTGTCCATGACATTCGATGTAAGGTGCAGCGGAAGTGAATGTTGAACTTTGCTCAAGATGAGTGCTCCGAACTGTGCTCAAGGGTTCCTTTTACTTACGGAAGGGAGAGCCTTCCGTTCCTTTAGTGAGAGAGTGCAAATGATCCTAAACAAAGTGAATGACACTGTGAATGAAGGTGCTGAGACAGAGAGAGAGAGAGAGAGAGAGAGAAGAATACGACACCAGAATGTTGTCAAACCCTCCTCCAAGGGCCCCACTCTCTATGGCGAGAGAGGTCTATGCTATTGATTGCACAAATCTCGTACAACGGTCTAAATGCAATGGACTTGCCGATGATGTCGACGACGATGATGACGACGACGAGACAAGCTGAATCTAGATTCTGAAAATGCTAGGGGCTGAAATCTGCAAATCTGCTATCTGCTGAATTCTGACACTGTGTCGGCGAGGACGACGACGCGACGACGATGCGCTGAAAATGCAGATGCTGAAATCTGCAAACAACGGGCTGAAACTGAAAACACTGGTTGATCTGACCGTGCGGCGAGGAAGTGCTGCAGGTAGGTGAGATCTGCGACGTTTGGGACTTGATCTGCGGTGTGTAAGTGCTGAAAACTGAAAACGCTGATGCTATGTGATGATCTATCGTCAGGAATCTGCAAGACGCTAGGTATCTACAAGATGCAAAAACGCTAGGCCTAATCTACTGCAAAAACGCCACGCTCGTTTTGTGATCTGCTAACGCCAAGGCTGATCTGCAAACTACAACGCCAAGGCTGATCTGCTGAAAAACGCTAGGCTGGTCATGAGCCAAAACACTGGTCTTGATCTGTTGTTGGTTGGAAACGCTAGGTCTCCTGCCGGTCTTGCTGAGAAGGTGCCTGTGAGTTGGTGGACTCTTGCTGCCTCTTCTGCCAGAAAGTGCTAGCGCTAGCTTTTCTTATATATTGACTTACCAACTTTGCCCTACCCAGTTTCCCAACAAAGTCACTTATTTATAATAAGTGAAAAATGGCTAAAATAGGGAAAATGGGTTCTGTGCACTGTAAAATGCTCATGATGGGTGTTGACTGTAATCTGATGATCATGCTTTGTGCAACCAGAGGATATGCAACTACTCTAAGTGCCTGGACATGCACGGCCTGCGAACAGACTCACAAAGGTGCCAGAACACTTCCTAAGCTGACCTGAATCCTAGACCTGAAGTAGCTTGTCCACATGCACATAGGGTTAGACATCCCCTCCTTTTTAAAGTGAGGTACTGGTACCGAACTATATGGCGTCGAGGGATCGCCAACAATGTCTAGAATCCTATGAAGGACTATTCACCGGTCCACTCTGATGCGTGGGTTGTGTGATACTTGAACTTCATAAAGGTCTCTAATGCTTGCTTCTTTGGGCCGCGCCGAAAGCGACACAAAGTCATCTAAGGCTGCTTCAATGGTCCAACTGCGTCTATGGACGTAGGTCCACCTTCTTCAAGAATCTCCGAGCTGGAAAATTCCTGAAACCACTTCCAACACAAAAACATGAACATACCCATTCTATGTAGAGTGACTGGAAAAAGACTATTCTTTTGAAAAGACTGTGCATGCAATACAGACGAACAAAGTGACGGAGTGTCAAACCGTTCACCAAAAACACACAAAAAATGGAATCGAAACTTGTCTTTTTGATCGAATCTATCAACTGTGGCAAATCACAATGGAAACGCCGATGCTTGATTGACAATATTTCTTGTGCACTATGTCATGCAAACTTTTGTTCTCTTCGATAGAAATCCGCATACATCCGTGCTCATTCATGAGTGAATCATGTGCATCGTACAATATGGCATGCCTGTGGAAGGGAACACATAAAGATGGTGACGAAAGTACAAGAAACTGTCACGAATGAAACACTCGAACAATGCGTGCTAGCTAATCATGCGAACACATAATACTTCCTGAGTGGTTTCCTTGGACCTCGGCTTGGACCTCGGCTCGAGAGCCAAGATTGGTTCTTTGTGATTGATCGTATCTGCAATGAGGTTAGCTTCACTAGGAAAAGTATCAACTAAACCATCATCCTTGTGAACAATCACATCTTTATCATGCAAAGTATCATGCTTGTGAATAATCACATCTGTATCATGCAAATCATGTGTCGTGCTTTGGAGAAGAAAAGACTGAGAAAGTCTCCTTCTCCTGTTTCTTTTCAAACTTCGCCTGCACATTAGAAATGAGAGATGAAGAATGAACAACCTTCTCCCCATAAATGACAATGGGAGAGTCACTTTTGGCATTGAAAGTGAAAGTATTGTCCGCCCAATCACAATGAGAGGGTTATGCTCACGAAACCATCGAATGCCAAGAAGCATATCACATCCTGAAAGAGGAGACACTACAAATTTTCTACGGAAGGACACTTGTTGAACCGTGAATAACACATCAAGGCACTCTGTTGTAATGAGAGAGTCCATACCGGGAGCGAAGCCTGATACCTCGAAAGGAGATGTCTTGCGAACCTCCAAGCGAGCTCTTTCCACGAGAGTCACTAATCACATCCTGCATACTACCAAAATCAAACAAGACCACCATGTGTTGACCATTCACATGACCATAACACTTCATGAGAGACTATCAATGATAGGATCATGAGAAACTTGGGACACATGAGTGTTCTTATTTATGGCATTAACAAAGGATGTGGGTTCTGTGAGTTCTTTAGATTCGTTAGATTCAATCTTAGGACATTATATGACCCTTGACGTGACAATGATAACATCGACCTTCCTTAGAATAAATGACTTCTTCTTCTGCCGTGATGTATCCTCCTATGATTCCTTGTGTAGCTTTTTCATCTCGGGTGAGCTTAGGTTTAGCAAGTGTGTTAGCTTTACCCTTAAATTCATTTTGAGTGTTCTTTTCCGAGAGACTATTGGAAGATTGACTAGAAGAGTTACAATTCTTACCGTTCTGAGGGTTCTGAGGAGTTTGAGAGGTACTTTGAGAAGACTTGTTCTCCTTAGGCTTTCCCTTATTGTGCTTCATCTCCTATGCGAGAGCAATCGCTACCGCCTTGTTGAGATCGATTGGATCGAGTACCTCGACATCATACTTGCTATACTCGTCCAATCCATAAAGGAATGCCTCCTTGCACTCATCATCCGATTTGCGTAATTGGATGCCGAGCTGCAAAACACGATTAGAGAAAGACATGATTGGCATACCATTTTGCTTGAGACTGCGCCAATCGTCTTTCAACCGTGCTAGGTACTGTGGTGGCATAAACCGCGCCTTGAGCTTGTCTTGAAAGTCAACCAAATTGAAGTAAAGGAATGCGCCTTCGTCGGCTTCCTCTAGGTGCGCGGTCAACTGTGCCTCTTGCCATGCGTGGTACCAATTGATTGTTAAGTATGGAGCCTGATTTACCCCTTGTAATTTTCTGTGGTAAAAACGCACATTTGTAAGACCCCCATTATGAGGAGAAGCCATCGTGCGTGAAGAAAAATCACTCGCCGAAAACCAAAATTTTCACAGCCAAAATTCAGGGGCCGGAAAGTGGTCGGAAAACGACCGGTCGATTGGCCGGTGGTCGGTAGTCAATGGCCGGTGGCCGGTAGTCAGAAGTCAATAGCCGATGGCCGTTGGCCGAATTCAATGGCCGGTGGCCAAATTCAAAAGCGGACTTGTCTTCTCAAGGGCGGCCACACATGGGCGGATTGGAGGGTTCGATTTCGACTTATCTACACAAGGGCGGCTACACATGGCTGCCTCTCATGAGAGAGGGCAACCCTTTTGGCCTATAAAAGGAGGCCATTTCTACACACATTTCATCGTGTGAAGTTGATGCAACAAGGTGAGTGTGAGGTGGTGAGAGTGAAGTAAGGCGGGAGCTCCATTAAGGGTATAATCCCTTTGTAAACTACTTCTTGTTTTGAAGTACTAAAGCCATTGAGTGGTTGCTTTCCCGTGGAAGTAGCCCACATTGTGTGAACCACGTATATCGTGTGTACTCTCTCTTTGTCTCTACTCTATAATCTCTTGTGTGTGAACTCTATCTCTCTCCATTAAGTAATCTACTCAAATATCTATTTAGCTACGTCATATTTCCTAACATTAATGGCATCACCGGCAAGGTACATGGCTGCCCCGTCAAAACCTTCTTATTTCCTGTCCTCTTAGTTGTCGCAAAATAAGCATTAAATTGATGCAACCAAGAATGAATAATAGTAGCATCCATCTTACCGTCATACTTACTGAATGTGATCTTCTCTGTGACGGGGTTGTTGGAGTCCGAATCTCTGCTTGAGCTAACTACCAACATCTTTGACAGGCTCGGGCTTCAAGGTGAGTACCTGTAAGACCAACTCTTGCATGTGTTGGTCTCTCTGCCAGAGTTACCAGGGAACGCCTCCCCTGTGGACTGGGAACGCCGAAACAGCGTTCCAGAGGGTTTTCATGGCCCGGAACGGCCAGCCCGGAACGGTTCGGAACGGCTAGGAATGGCAGATTTTCAGATTTTTGAGCTTTATCTTGTGAGGCTCCCCTTTCTTAAATGCCCTTCCCCCCACCCCTTACCTTCACAGTGCACACAAGCTTTCAAGGGTCAAAGCTCAAGCTCTACCCTCTCGAGTCTCGAGTCTTGACTCTCAAGCTCTAGCCACGTTAGTCTAGACTCTAGACTCTAGAGTCGACAAGGCTCTCTCCCTCTCCCCGTCTCTCTCAAGCTCTCTCGAGAGTCGAGTCTCCCACTTTTAAGCGCTCTCTCTCTCTCTCTCTCTCTCTCTCTCTCTCTCTCTCTCTCTCTCTCTCTCTCTCTCTCTCTCTCTCTCTCTCTCTCTCTCTCTCTCTCTCTCGGAAAAAGTCAGGGCTGTATATTACTGAGTACAAAATAATCCCAGCGCATGCCAAAATAGGCTATCACGTGGGGTGTACAAGCTGAATGTAAGGAGGAGAGCCACTATAGTGACTACTCGACTAGAACAATCTCATGGTGGTCAGTGTGAGGAGTGGAGGAGAAACCACTGAGGAGGGGCATAATGCCAAATAATCTGACCATCTGTCAGTGTGAAGAAGAGTGGGGATCTTGCCCAACGCCGAAGGAAGGCAAATCGACGAGCCTCGGCTGCTCGAGATGTACCTGAGGAAGAATCCCATTGCCAAATCACGGTGTGAATGATGTCCAGCCAAATGGCAGTGAGGATATCCTGAAGGAGCTGTGGAGCCGCACTGAGAATGTGAAGACAACGAGCTCTCCAAACATTCCATAGTGTAATACTAGTGATGACTGAAAAAACTTTGTCACGTGTCTGAGTATCCTCCTGCCAAGCAATCTGTGGTATCATCGCCAAAGTCCCTCGCCGATAACCAGTCGAGGTAAGCATGAAGGCTGCATCTGTGGCTGAGCCCTCGTAGAAAAGATGCGGGCCGGGCATCGGCATCAACCATGAGACAGATCCCCAAGTGAGAAATCCATGCTAAACACCTGTTCTGCTGAGTAGAAAGCAAACTGCAAGCCACACTACATGGGAAGCTAAGCATGACCAAAGACAGTGGGCAGGTGACTCAAGTTGTCGCAAAGGACAGCGAGTACATAACGGATCATGACCCATAGTAGCTAGCCAAGTCCCAACTGGTAGTCCCGCATGAGCAATCATCCACATGAAAAAGGAAATACGACGAGCCACATGTAAATCCCAGATGGCGGACCAAAACTGCTGCAGATAGGCATGGGAGAGGCCTGAATGTAACCAGAAACGCATACGAGTGGGCTGCTGTGGTTGCTGTCTCATCAATGCTAACCTTCCAATCCTGACAGTGTACTCAAAGAATGATACAGGTGTACCTGTGGGGTCTGAGTGAGGCCAATGCCACTCTCCTGGGTCCCAATAAAGCTAAGATAGGGCACGACCCTCCCACACCCAAAGCCTCCAAAGTACAACATCAGCGGAAGTAAAACGGGGGTCAACACAACGACGCTTCCCGCGTGAGCCAACTACTCGTATGGCCTCCCATCGAGCGCTAGGGGAGATAAGTAGTGGAGAAGTGGCAACATATGTCAATCTAGCATGAATCCCCTGAGAGTTGTCAGTATCAACTGTGAACAGCATGGTGTCCAAACGAACTAATAAGAGAGTGCTCTGATCAAAGAGGCCTTCCCAGCCACAATGAGGGGGCATCTGAACCGTGCCTCGCATGACTGCATCCCACTGTGAAGGAACGGCAGAATCTCAAGCAATCTGTCTGTCACCCCGCGACCAATGTCATAATGTTCTACCACAAAATCTACATCCAACATACGTGTCTCATGAAACAACTGCATAGAGGCAGCAGGGCCAGTGTCCCAAGCAGCCCAAACAATGTGAGTCCTCTCTCCAAGCTGACGAGGTAGATTAACCGAAGAATCAAGAACTGTAGCATTCCAAATGAGAGGCTGGCGCTCAATCTCCTCACGACATGAGGGAGGTGAGCGTACGATAGCCCTTCACATGGAAACCCAAATCTGAAGGAGCGATCGGAGGAAGGGTGAGAGGGTGGAGGTGGACAAGGGGGCATCCGTAAAGAGAAAACGATACCCTGAATGCCAAGTATGACCGTCTCTAGTGCCGAGTCATGGAGTCACTGTGCAAAGAGCGGCTTGAAGAAGCATCTTCCAAGGTTCTTGGCCGGGAAAAAGACCCCGAACAATAAGCTTGGTAAGAAGTGCGCGGCTCTGTAACTCTGGATCAATAATGCCAAGGCCTCCCTCTGACCTAGAACGAATGATCGTGGACCAGCGAACTCGAGCACGAGTATCAATAGTCCCATTTGTGCCACTCCATAAAAAGTTCCTCACTAGTCGGCGGAGCTGAGCTATCACACCGGAATGTAACATCCAACAAGAGGCCGTATACCACACTGTAGCCAGAATGACCTGGTTGGCGACCAATGCACGGCCAGCCAACGACAGATGGCGTGAAGACCAATGGCATAGCTTCCTGCGAATAGACTATAGTACGGGTGCAAACTGCTGCTGTGAGGAAACATCAAATCCAACCTGAAAGCCCAAATATTTGCATGTCTGACCCGGCTGCAGCCATGTGAAACCATCAGCTACCGCCCAAGTAGGTATGTCATCACTACCAACCAATAACCCATAGGATTTATGCCAGTTAATGCGTGCACCACTGGCAATGCAAAAAACCTGTAGGGCCTCCCGCATGGGTCAAGAGCGGATAGCAAATAGCGCAACATGAGCATAGTGTCAGCAAACTCTTGATCGATAAGGTCTGGAGCTGTAGGTACTCGCAGTCTCGCATGGTCAAGCCACGAAATGCATGACTCTGAGCATGAAGAAACTCAGACATAGTCTCTCCCACAAACAGATACAGATATGCTGCTAAAGGACATCCCTGACGGACAGATCGAGAAAGCTCAAAACTGCGACTGACACGGCCACCAATCTCTCTCTCCACGTCCATCTCTCCTCAAGCTCTCAAGTCTATACGACACACGTTGGCCATAGTAAGGTTGAGTGGTCTTCAAATCAAGTTTTTTGTGAGTATTAGAGTCAAAGGACTCTGACACTACTATTATTCAATCACACAGAACTTAAAATTGCATTATTTGGGTGTTTTTATGCCTCGTTCCGCGCCGTGCCTGTTCCGAACCCCTCACCGTTCCCCCGCATTCCGTCACCATTCCCGTTCCGCGTTCCGAGTAACTATGCTCTCTGCGCCTCACGCTCTAACTCCAAGGCTGCTCGTCTTTCTTCGGCCACCAAGCGCGCTTACGCTCCAAGGCTAACCGTCTTTCTTCGGCCGCCAAGCGCGCTTGCTCACGCTCCCACTCCAAGGCTAACCGTCGTCCTTCGCGCTCGCGCTCCAAGGTAGCGTGTTGCGCCTCTTGTTGTAACATCATGTCCATCATCGACCTGACCAAAGCCTCCATAGCATTTGGTGCAACCCTTGGCGTAGAGGGAGAGGGAGGAGGGTCGGAAAAATCTCCTGGTGGGGAAAATTCTTTTTCTCCACCTCCATGCTCATCACCTTCACGCAAAGTATCCATTCCGCTTCGGGTGATGACCATACACTGAGATCTTGGGTACTTAAGTCCACGAGGAACTTGGGTTCTTGAGGTTCTTGGGTTCTTGGGTTCTTGGGTTCTTGAGTCCTTGAGTTCTTGAGGTTTTTGAGGTTCTTAAGGTCTTTCTTTAGTTTGCAATTTGTCTTAGAGAAGGATCTTCTCTTACTCGAGATCTACTTTTCCCTGCAAGCGCACCCCTTGGCAGCCTTGCGCTCACACCAAGGTTGCTTTTTCCCACCTCACGTCGATTGGTCGGCCGCTAAGTGTACAGTCCGCTCTCAATGAGTGAAAAGAGGAACAAGGGGAGGCCGGACAAGCCCTTCTTTCTTGAGTTTCCTGTCACTCTTCAAAAACACCATTAGGAATCGGCACGCCCAAGTGGACTTGGGTTACGTGCGAACGCAACAAGCAAAAAAAATTCTTGTGGTTCTTTCCTTGAGTGATACACAACACTGCCAAAGCTCTGATACCAATGTAAGGTGCAGCGGAAGTGAATGTTGAACTTTGCTCAAGATGAGTGCTCCGAACTGTGCTCAAGGGTTCCTTTTACTTACGGAAGGGAGAGCCTTCCGTTCCTTTAGTGAGAGAGTGCAAATGACATTGTTAATGAAGGTGCTGAGACTGAGAGAGAGAGAGAGAGAGAGAGAGAGAGAGAGAGAGAGAGAGAGAGAGAGAGAGGAATGCGACACCAAAATGTTGTCAAATCCTCCTCCAAGGGCCTCACTCTCTATGGCGAGAGAGGTCTATGCTATTGATTGCACAAATCTCGTACAATGGTCTAAATGCAATGGACTTGCCGATGATGTCGACGACGATGATGACGACGACGAGACGGGGTGAATCTGAAAACGCTAGAGACTGAAATCTGCAAATCTGCTATCTGCTGAATTCTGACATTGTGTCAACGAGGACGGCGATGGCGACGACGATGCGCTGAAAATGCAGATGCTGAAATCTGCAAACAGCGGGCTGAAACTGAAAACACTGGCTGATCTGACCGTGCGGCGAGGATCTACTGCGGGTAGGTGAGATCTGCAAGGTTTGGGACTTGATCTCTGGTGTCTAAGTGCTGAAAACTGAAAACGCTAATGCTATGTGATGATCTGTCGTTGGGAATCTGCAAGACGCTAGGTATCTTCAAGATGCAAAAACGCTAGGCCTGATCTGCTACAAAAACGCGAGGCGCTGAAAATGCAGATGCTGAAATCTGCAAACAGCGGGCTGAAACTGAAAACATTGGCTGATCTGACCGTGCAGCGAGGATCTACTGCGGGTAGGTGAGATCTGCAAGGTTTGGGACTTGATCTTTGGTGTCTAAGTGCTGAAAACTGAAAACGCTAATGCTATGTGATGATCTGTCGTTGGGAATCTGCAAGACGCTAGGTATCTTCAAGATGCAAAAACGCTAGGCCTGATCTGTTACAAAAACGCCAGGCTCGTTCTGTGATCTGCTAACGCCAGGGCTGATCTGCAAACTACAAAACACCAGGGCTGATCTATTGAAAAACACTAGGCTGGTCCTGAGCCAAAACGCTGGTCTTGATCTGCTGTTGGCTGGAAACGCTAGGCCTCCTGTCGGTCTTGCTGAGAAGGTGCCTGTGAGTTGGTGGACTCCTGCTGCCTCTTCTACCAGAAAGTGCTAGCGCTAGCTTTTCTTATATATTGACTTACCAACTTTGCCCTACCCAGTTTCCCAACAAAGTCACTTATTTATAATAAGTGAAAAATGGCTAAAATAGGGAAAATGGGTGTTGTGCCCTGTAAAATGCTCATGATGGCTGTTGACTGTAATCTGATGATCATGTTGTGTGCAACCAGAGGATATGCAACTACTCTAAGTGCCTCGACATGTACGGCTTGCAAACACACTCACAAAGGTGCCAGAACACTTCCTAAGCTGACCTGAACCCTAGACCTAAAGTAGCTTGTCCACATGCACATAGGGTTAGATGTGCATGTGACATTCGAAGCTTTCTAGGCTTATGTTCTTACTACACGAGATTCATCCGAAATTTTGTTGAGATTGCTTCTCCACTCCATGCACTGCAAGGGAAAGCAGTCACTTTCAAGCGGACAGCCAAGGAAATTTTAGCCTTCAAACACTTGAAAGAAAAGCTAACTTCAAATTCAATAATCATTTTGCCAAATCTTATGAAACCTTTTGTGGTTCAGTGTGATGCATACGGCCACAGCCTTGGTGCAGTTCTAATGCAGAATGGCCAAGTAGTCGCATATGAGAGCAGAATACTTTTGAAGACCGAAAGGAACTTGCAAGTTTATGAAAAAGAATTGCTGGCAGTAATTCATGCTCTCACTAGTTGGAAACACTGTCTACTAGGGGCTGATCTTTTTGTCCAAACAGATCATCAAACCTTGCGATATTTTCTCACACAAACGAAGTTGCCTAAGAAACACATGCGATTGGCAAACATCTTGTCAATGTTCCCATTTTCAGATTGTGCATGTGCAAGGGAAAAAGAACGTGGTGGCTGATGCGTTGTCAATGAAAGCCCCAAATTTCAACAATGTCAATTATGTACCATTGTGAACTAGAGGAAATGAAGACACAATATGCTGAAGATTCAGATTTTGCAAGGATCTATGATCAGCTTGTTGATGGGCAACAACATGAGCACTACATGCTTCAGAATGACTTTCACATGATGCATGGAAAGTTATGCCTTACTAAACAGTTATGGCCAAAGGTTTTGATGGAAAGTCATGCTCCACCTTATGCTAGGCATCGTGGAATTGATGCGACAGTGAAAGCGGCTGAGGCATTCTTCTATTGGCCAGCTTTGCGTCAAGATGTTGACACATTTGTAAGATCATGCTTAGTTTACCAAAAAGTCAAATTTGACAGGCAAAAGAAATCGGGATTGTTGCATCCATTGGCGATCCTTGATAGGCCATGGGAAAGCATAGGGATGGACTTTATCTTTGATCTTCCAAGGACGCAAACAAGCAATGATGGGATTTTGACTATCATCTGTAGGTTCAGTAAGCAGGCCCATTTCATTCATGTTAAGAAGAAGATAAAGCCAGAACACATGGTCAAGATATTCATGAGCAATATCTTTATCACAGGATGCCTCAGTCAATTGTCAGTGACAGGGATCCACGTATGACGAGTCTTTTCTGGAAGGCATTGTTTGAGAACATGGGTACTACGTTAAAGTTCTCTTCTTCATTTCATCCACAAATTGATGGACAATCAGAAGAGGCAAATTCTATTGTCTTGGATCTGCTCAAATGTTATGTGTCAGAGCACAAGGCAACTTGGGAACACCATCTCCCATTGGTTGAATATGCTTACAATAACATTGTGCATACGTCAATAGGTCAGGCATCATTTGAGATAGTGGAAGGAGGACATTTTGCAGACTAAGCACAAGATATTTGAGGTAGACAAGTATGTGCAAGATATGGATGAGATATATAGGAAGATAAAGATTTCTCTTGAGAAACCTCAAGCTAAGCAAAAGAAAACTATTGATCGTCATCGTCGTGAACTTGTATTCTCACCTAGTGATTGGGTACTTTTGCGCTTTGAAAAGGCCAGGTTAAGGAAAAGGAAAGGCAAGGAACGTTTGTTTCCTAAGCTCAGCATGTGATATTATGGTCCTTTTCAGATTTCAAAAAAGATCAGCGATGTAGCTTACAGGTTGAAGCTACCATAAGGTTGGAATGTACTACATATTTTTCTTTATTTTAATTTTACTTGTTTTTCCTAGGACCCTTGAAAAGGTGCAAGTGGACATTGCATGGCCAGTGTGAAACGGCTACGGCCAAACAAGTTTCTCACATCGGGAGTCTAAGTCAGTCAGTCTGGGACTGGTCGGGCCAATTAGCACGAATTCTGACGAGTATGGAAACATGTGTGCGCCAAAAGGAATTTGGGCCACTCGGCAAGTCACTTACAACTTTATAAGTTGGTGGAAACTAGGAAATTAACTCAAAAGGGGCAAACTAGACACTTGGCAGAAGGAGAGCAACCTGCAGGACACCTCAGCAAGAGGGGATGCCCAAATGAGGGTTGAGGTTGATTTGAACTTCATAAGTGACCTACAGTGTGTGAGTATGTGCACCCGACAGCAGAAAAACAGAGAATTACAGCATGCTGAAATTCTGTTACAGCTCACCAGAAAGCTTCTAAATTGCGAGGGAATCCGTCCTAGACAAATGCTTTTGACCTACATAGGTTCTGGCGCCGTTACGCTGCCGAAATCAGGTCGGAAACCTGCGTTTTCAACCCTCGCCAGGTTTGGACAGCTTTGTAAGTGTTCGGATCGTCAATTGTTGATTGAATAAAGAAATACCAAAAGGGGCGCCAGTTTTGGGGCCTGCAAGGTGTCGATCTCGTGTGTGCAGTGACATTCTAGTCGCTGGACGCAACTGTGTTCTCTATTCTTCACAGTACTCTATGTAAAGTTAACAGGTAATTGAAATAGTACCGCCCTCTACGTTGTACAAGCCGAACTCAGAGATGTCGAGAAATTTCAAGTTACAATCTGCTAGGGTTTCCCACTCTGCCAAAAACCATATAACTTCGAGCAAAAATTTTTTTGAAAGCTTGCCAAGTCCTTCGAGTGAGCGGCTTGGTAGCTATGGACATCCACCACTGCATGGCACTACCTTTGAGAAAAACAACTCCTCGAAACAAATCTTGGATCCTTCTCTTGCAAGTAATCTTTATGGCTTATGCCCTGTAAGACAGAGCGATGAAGACGAGAGCGCGCGCAATGCGCGATGAAGTAGGGTGGGAGTGGCTAATAAGTCCGGGGGTCGAGACACAAAGATACTTCAAATAACAATTTCCAAAGTGCCCAAGTGCTATGTCTACTCTTTGATAGGACCGGTATGCTTTGAGAAAAGCACACGCCTGAAGCTCTGATACCATTGTCACGAGACGGGCACAACGTGCCAACAGAAAAGAGCAGATTGAACAGACTTTAGCACTTCAATAACAACTGAACTGAAAGAGATGCACGACACGAGACGTGGAGTGGCGGAGTTCCACCCCAAGAGAGCACTGGCCCCAAACCTTGGTGCCCCTTTCGGTATTTCTTTATATTACTTGGAACTCTGTACAACGCCGGTACTCCATCCTTTGCACCTCTCGCGGAGCATGCCAAAGAATGGGCCCTTGGCTCATATTTAAAGGCCCTTGGCCTATGAAAAGCAGTTTACATGAAAAGCTATAAACTCAAAAGCAACTGGCCCCAAAAGCAGATGCCCAAAAACTGTCAACGCAAAAGCAAAAATCCGTACAGCTCTCCCACGTCAGCAATCAACGTAAAACACGGAAATCTGTACAATCTGCCACGTCAACAGTCAACGTAAAATCCGAAAATCCGTACGGGCTACCACGTAAGCAAAATTCAAAAATTAGTACATCATCTGCCACATCATCAAGCTTTTACCCTTTGTGTGTGTGTGTGATGGCCCTGCTTTAATTTTAATGTCTTTGGGTCCCCTGGGCCCCATCAGGCGGGGTCCCATAAGTTAATAGCACTTCTTCTGCTTTAAGGATTTAGGCTCCTCGATCGGGATCTGCCCGTTGGCTCCGTTCTTCAGTGGCTTGACATGTCAGCAATTTGTGACATATATTGGATATGCAATCGAGGACGTTTGCGATTTCAAGAGGGGGATATGTCACAAAGTTGTGGCAACCACTAACCTTAGTTGTTAGTTTCTTTCCCTTGATGTTTATTTAATTTTTGGGACCCTCTTTTAGAAGTCACAAATGGTCGAACATTGTGTGGCCAGTGTGAAACGGCCGATCATCGCCGAGTGTTTCACCCGCAGTCGAGAAGGGCAGGTCGCCACGGCAACCACTAACCTTAAGTTGTTAGTTTCTTTCCCTTGATGTTTATTTAATTTTTGGGACCCTCTTTTAGAAGTCACAAATGGTCGAACATTGTGTGGCCAGTGTGAAACGGCCGATCGCTGAGTGTTTCAACCGCAGTCGAGAAGGGCAGGTCGCCACGAGATGGTCACGTCCGTCGGCACTAAAATCCGAGCAGTAAAAGGGTGTATAGGCTCAGTTCAAAGTCATTTAGGCCCCTCCCTACACTTTATAAGTCGGTGGGTACTAGGAAATTAACTCAAGAGAGGCAAAGTGGACACTTGGCGGCTCCATATCATTTTGCCAACAGGGGACACCCAAATTGAGAAGGGGCTGATTTGCTTCATAAGTGAACTACTGTGTGTGTGAGTAGTCGGTGCAAGTGATCACAGCTTTTATGGAAAGCTTGCCTTCCCCCTTGTCTTATGTAGCACGATGATTCTGCTCTCGTGCATCTCTCTCCCCCTTTGAATACAAAATTGTGATGCCCCGCTCGAGGGCTTTTCATCTGTATGTACAGTTGTGTGGGTTCATGAGCGATTGCCGAGGCAACAGCCTCTTGCACAGGTACTAGATTAGCCAACTGCTAATCCCCTGCAAGTACAAGTGAACTAAAAGAGATTTCATGCAAGAAATCCCGTTCGATTCAAAAGGTAAGTAGCCCTATAGGTGCGGGAGCTCGAGGGCTTGCTGTGGATGCAGTCGGCATGCGAAACGGAGCCCAAAACAGTTGATTACAGCCTGCTGTATATTTTAGCAGGTTTAGGGTTTTGACCATAATCGATCCCTAATACCCCCAAGAGCTTCGGAGAAACGAGGGGGTCACTGTACAGATGATCTGATGCATTTTCGGGAGAATTCAGCGTGCTGCAGATTCTCGCCAGGTTTGGGAAAGTGCTCGTATGCACCGGGAAAGTCACCTTTTACATGAGGATTTGGTCTGTGAAGCCTCCTACTGCGGTTATGCTGCCGAAATCGGGCTAGAGTAGGTCTTTTTCAGCCCGGTAAAAGGGGAACAGCTCGTAGGAACTTGCAGGTTTTCTCCCAAGTTTTATAAGAATAAAGAAATGTCGAAAGGGACGCCAATCTTTGGGGCCTATAGGGTGTCGTTGTTTGCTTGGAAGCACTCTAACTGCCAAGCCGCGCTTTGTTTGAAGTGTTAATTCCGGTCACAGGTTTATTCATGAAGTTTCTATGTCTCGTAAAGTTGAAGTAAAGTTTAACAAGTAAAGATTTAGGTGAAAGCTAAAGTGTCACGTGACACATCCAACCCTATGTGTCCGTGGACAAGCTACTTCAATAACAAGGGTTCCGTCAGTCCAGTCAGTCTAGATTAGAAGTGATCTGGCACTTTTGTGAGTCTATTCGTAGACCGTGCATGCCCAGTCACTTAGTGTAGATGCATATTCTCTAGGTTTCACATAGCATGATCATAAGCATTCCCATCAGAATCAGTTGGGGGAATTTTCCAGTGATTTTAGCCTATTTTCCCTATTTTTGACATTTTTCACTTATTATTTTTAAGTGACTTTTGTTGGAAAGTAGGTAGGGTAAATTGGGTAAGATAATATATAAGAAAACCAAAGCTAGCACTTAATGGAGAAGAGGCAACAGGAGCTTGGCTCAACAGGCACCTTCTCAACAAGACCGACAGGATTCCATAGCGTTTTCAGCCATAAAGACCAAGCTAGCGTTTTCTGCACCAGATAGGCCTTGGCGTTTTTGCAGCAGATCATCTAGCGTTTGCAGATCTCCCAAATCAGCCTTGCGTTTTTGCAGACAGCAGGTCAGCCTAGCGTTTTTGCCTTTGCAGGCCATCCGGCGACAATAGCAAATTTTCAGCCCTACCGTTTTTGCATCTGCCAGCAACCTCAACGTTTTGCAGATCTATCGCGACAGAATCAGCCCTAGGACCAGCGTTTTCAGTTTTCAGCAGTCAAACATCGCAGATCAAGTCCCGAACCTCGCAGATCTCACCTTCCCGCAGCAGATCCTCGCCGCACGATTAGTTTCCGCAAGGTTTTTAGTTTCAGCCCGGAAAACACAGATTTCAGCATCTGCGTTTTCAGCGCGTCGTCGTCGTGCCGTTGTCATCGACATCGTCACCGACATAGAGTCAGAATTCAGCAGATAAAGATTTGCAGATTTCAGCCATTAGAATTCTCAGATTTCAGCCCGTCTCGTCGTCGACATCGTCGGCAAGTACAAGCATTGTAGAGATTTGTGCAATCATAAGTAGACCGCTCTCACCATAGAGAGTGGGGCCTTCGGAGGGGGGTTTTGACAACATTCTGGTGTCGTATTCTTCTCTCTCTATCTCTCAGTCTCATGTACCTTCATTCACAGTGTTCACCACTTTGTCTGTGTCCATTCCACTCTCTCACTAAAGGAACGGAAGGCTCTCCCTCATAGTTACAGGGGACGGAGGGGATGGACCCTAGGGACGGGGGACGCCCATTTCCGGGACGGGGACGGGTGGGGATGGCAGGGGACGGACGGAAAAATGGCTGCCAAGTGGGAACGCAGGCAAAACGTCCCGGGGATGGCAGGGGACGGCAGGGAACGGCAGGGGTGTCACAAAACGGGAGCGTACACGAGCACTTGAAAATCTGAAAATTAAAATACTTTGCAAATGTGAGAGAAGGGAGAAGATCGACACAATATTGGGGACCAGAAGATGGGTTGGTCCCCCCCCCCTTAAGAGTATTCTTTTATTCAGGGAGAATTCGTATACAAGCACGAGAACCCGAGGAAACCCCTCCATTCGGTAATCTTAGACCCGAAGGTCGTGCTTTCCCGTAAAGGGCTTGGGCACAAGGCCGTTCCTTCCCGTGAGGGACTTAGGCACGAAGCCGTACTTTCCCGTAAGTGACTTAGGCGTGAAGCCGTACTTCCCGTGAAGGGCCTTCCCGTAAGACGGGAGATTCCTACAAAACAAACCACACAAACACGCGACAACAATTCGTATGGCGAATCCACAATAGATACCTGTCGCTCTTGCGCGGGATAAAGCGACTTCCGTGCTTCGTAGTCTCGCAATCTCTTGCGGCAGAGTCTTCTCTTGCTGACGTAGGTACCCCCTTTGAGTGAGGGCATGTGGTGCTTTTATAGCTCCCTCGCCACGGCACGAATAGCTGCTCGCGTAGAGATCGCGGCTGTTTCTTTTTTTTCTTTTTTTTTTTGCGTTGTTCTACCCGAAATAGGGAGAGAGAATTCGCTGGCTGGTTTTGTTGCTTTATCTTCTAAGTGGCTGCCCACTTATTAAGTGGGCGGCCGGCATATTTTAAAATTGGTCTGAACCTGCCCAAAAACTCAATAAAACCTTATAAGTTAAAACCAATGCATTTCACAACACTTCCCAGGCGTCCCTGGATGCAACCACATGCACGAATGCAATGCAAACATTTCCTCAGTTCGGATTTCCTCCCGAACAAATTCATCTGCTGCAAAGATCTTATCCTTAGTTAAAAGGATGGGTGGAAGCAAAGGCTTACCATAGAGAATCTCAAAAGGTGCTTTCCCTGTCGATGAGTGTATGGTATTGTTATACGCATACTCAATAAGAGGCAAATATTTCTCCCAGTCAGATTGCCGGTCTGACACATAAGCTTTTAACATATCCAATACTGTGGAACTGGCTATCTCACTTTGCCCGTCCGTTTGAGGATCGTAGGCAGATGAGAAATTCAGCTTTGTACCAAGATTATCCATCAAGGCACGCCAAAAATTTCCTGTCATCCGAGGATCTCGATCGCTCACAATAGACTTAGCCATTCCATGATGCTTAAAGATTGTGCTAGAAAAACCCTAGCCATATGATCTGCTTTGATCGTTTTCTTGACTGGTATAAAGTGTGCTTGCTTGCTAAACCTGTCCACAATGGTCCAGATCGCGTCATTTCCAGTCTGAGTTCTAGGGAGGTCCATGATGAAGTCCATGGCAATACTTTCCCAAGGTTCATTAGGCACAGGCAAAGGTTGTAGCAACCCAGGCGTCTTATGCCGATCATACTTCACTTTTTGGCAAACCAAGCATTCCCTGACATACTTATCAATGTCTGCTTTAAGGCTAGTCCAAAAGAAATATCTTTCCATTGCTAAGGTCGTAGGGAGAATACCCCGATGACCCGCATAAGGCGAAGCGTGTGCTTCATCCATGATCTTCTTTCTTAATGGTTCCGCCACACAAATGGCCTGATGGTGGTAGAGATAACCGTCCCGAATGGAATAGGGAAACTCATTCTCTCCACGATGTAGCTTTTCCCAAATGGCGGAGAAGTCTGGATCATTCGGATACAAATCCGGTAGTGCTTCTAATTCTTGGTGATACACCGAATTGATAGTGTTCACCCTTGGCCGCCTAGATAGTGCGTCTGCGACTACATTCTTACTCCCAGCTGTGTGAAGGATCTGGAAGTGAAACATAGACAAGAAGTTTGCCCATCTCATCTGCTTCATCTGCTTCTCAGATAGTTTCCTTTGCGTAAGAAAATACCGCTAACTCTGGTGATCAGTCTTGATCACAAAATCCGCTCCTAGAAGATAGTGCTTCCAGTTGGACAAGGCGTGAATCACAGCTGAGAGTTCCTTTTCGTAGATTGATGCATGCAACTCTGCATCCTTAAGCCGTCTGCTTTTGTATGCTACTGCATGGCCTTCTTGGTTTAACACTGCTCGGATGCAATCGCTTGAAGCATCGCAGTGAACCTCAAATGGTTTCCTTAAGTCAGGCACTATCAAAATAGGTCCATGGCTTACCAAGTACTTGAGCCGATCAAAAGCTCCTTGTTGTCTCGATCCCCATTTGAAGGGAATCTTCTTCTTTGTCAAATCATGAAGTGGTCCTGCTACATAAGCAAATTCTCGGACAAACCTTCGATAATATGAACATAATCCCAGAAAGCTACGTACATCATGTACCGTAGTGGGAATAGGCCAATCTTCGACCACTCGGATCTTGGCAGGATCCATACTCACTCAATTGTGAGAGACTATATGGCCGAGATAGTGTATCTCAGAGAGAAAGAACTCGCTCTTCTTTGCATTCACATGCAACTCATGCTTTCGTAATTCTTGAAACACTAAGTCCAAGTGCTTCCGATGTTCCTCTTCTGACTTAGAGAAGATGAGTATGTTGTTAAAGAATACTCCCGTAAAAGCTCGATACGGGCTGAAAATGCGGTCCATCATGCGATTAAACGTCGCAGGAACATTGGTCAAGCCGAAAGGCATTACCAAGAATTCATATAGTCCAAAGGTTGTGCGGAAAGCAATCTTATGGACATCCTCAGGGGTGATCCGTATCTGATGATACCCACTCTTTAAGTCTATGCGACTAAAGACACTTGCATCCTGCAACTTATCAAGTATATCATCAATCCGAGGGATCGGAAAGCGATTCTTGACTGTGATCTTGTTTAAAGACCGATAGTCTATGCACATTCGAAACGTGCCATCTTTCTTCTGCACCAGTAGAACTGGAGAGCAGTAGGGTGAAGTACTTGGCCGTACTAACCCTTTCTCTAGAAGCTCGTTGACTTGCTTCAAAATTTCCTCTTGTTGAGCAAGACTCACCCGATAAGGGGGTTGATTGGGAGGCGAGCTACCCGGTATGAGATCTATGCGGTGATCTTCCGGGCGTACCGGAGGGAGTTCATCAGGAAGTGTTTCCGTGAAACAATCCTTGTACTTTTCAACAAATTGAAGACGCTTAATTTCCATACTAGAGAGAGAGTCCCTACTAGTTTTATCCTTCTCACGTGCAAAAATCAAGTAAGCAGAAACACACTTCTTCATTTCTTTCTTAATGGAGATATGGATTACAATTGGGAACTGTCAATCTCCTGCATCAGCATGAATCTTTATTTTCTTACCCCCATGATCAAAAGTGAGGGTCTTTTCCACATAATCGGGAATAGGTGTCATGTGGAAGTGCCATGGCATACCCAAGATGATATCACATCCCTCGATAGGTGCCATCAAAAATGATTCTCGGTCCTTGTACTCGCCAATCCGAAGATTGAGCGGTCCTTGCACGGGAGTTGCATTGGTTGTCAACCCCTCGAATGCCGATCCAAATGTAACCGGTGTGCCAAGCTGATCTGGTGTGAGGCACAATCGTTCCGCAATATCCAAGGAGATCAAGTTATCCGTGGATCCTGGATCATAAAGAATCAGTACTCGCTGGTTGTTCAAAGACCCCCAGCCCTTCAGAAGTTGACGCTTCCCTTTCTCAGATTCTGTGTTTCCTTGAACATCTGGAATTGAGTTCGAGCTTGGTGGTGCGGGTTCCTTCCTTGCTTTCTCTTGCCTCGTACAGGCTTGCTCTTGCCGTTGCTGCTTTAGCGGGCAGTCCGGTTTCATATGTCCTTTCTCGCCACAGTAGAAGCATCTTCCTTCCTCTCTGAAAGTTTGAAGTTGAGTAGGAGAAAGGTACTTAGTTCGCTTGCCAGTGCCCTCTGGCTTCTTAGAATGATCATCGTCTCTAGATGGAGGACGTTTTCTTCCTTGGTCCCCTTGGTCATCGTAGACCCATCTTTGTCTTGCACGGTAAGTGCTATGCTCCATCTTTCTGGGCGTCCCAGTTGAGTGCAAATCCTCACCAATGATTGCCGACTCCATCATCCTCTAAAGAGTATCATGCGGATACACTTTCATACTCTTTCGAAGCTGCGGTTGGAGACCTGCTTCGAACTTTCTTTTCTTTTCCTCGTCGGTAATCTTCATGAAGGGAGTGACCTTCAAAAGAACCGACCTATACTTGTCCACATAAGTCGTTACTCTTTCATGTTCCTTCTGGGCAAGCCAGTTCCATTCCTTCCGTATGTCCTGCTCGAAGTCAGGTGGAAGAAATTGTTCATAGAATTCAGATTTGAAGCTCTCCCAAGTTCTGGCCTGAGAACCTTCCAGAATCTTGGCTAACCACCAATTACTTGCCGTTTCCTTGAGGTGCATCCCCACATGGCGTAATTTGGATTTTTCTGTGAAGTGCCTATTGGTAAAGGCGACTTCAAACTGTCTGATGAAGGACAGTGCTTTGGAGATGTCTCTCCATCTGTTGTAGGTTTCGAACTTGATGTCCTTGTCGCCTGATTTGAAGACTCTCATGCGATGTTGAGACTTGCGACCTTGCTTCTTGAATCGAGGCTTATCTTTAGGTTGATGAAGAGTAGTAGTAGTAGCGGCTTCCTCCTTCTGACGAGATGATCGAGAAGTAGAAGTATAATCAGGAGAGTAAGATGGAGATGAGATAGAGATGTCCTTGCTCTCGTCTAGCAAAGAGAGCTCTTTTTTCTGGCCTTTCCTTGGAGTAGGCCGTTCATTACGATCCGAAGATCCTTTGTGCACCTCGGCACGTTCTTCTTCTCTTGCCTCCTGTGGTCTCAAGCCAACAGTGTTGTCTGGATGCTTGACTGCATCACTTCCATTCGTTTTCTTCATTCTGCCCAAAAGCTTTTGGACGTCTGGCAACAGTAAAATTTGTTGCAACTCCGCAAGCTGAGCTTGCACTTGTTGAAGCTCCTCTTCAACGCTTCTCCCTTGGTTCGACATGGTTCTTCCCGTTCTTCCCGGAATCGTCCTTCTTTGCAGAGAAAGAGAGGAGTCCAAGCTCTGATACCACTATCACAAAACAGGAGCGTACACGAGCACTTGAAAATCTGAAAATTAAAATACTTCGCAAATGTGAGAGAAGGGAGAAGATCGACACAATATTGGGGACCAGAAGATGGGCTGGTCCCCCCCCATTAAGAGTATTCTTTTATTCAAGGAAAATTCGTATACAAGCACGAGAACACTAGGAAACCCCTCCGTTCTGTAATCTTAGACCCGAAGGTCGTGCTTTCCCGTAAAGGGCTTGGACACAAGGCCGTTCCTTCCCGTAAGGGACTTAGGCGCGAAGCCGTACTTTCCCGTAAGTGACTTAGGCGTGAAGCCGTACTTCCCGTGAAGGGCCTTCCCGTAAGACGGGAGATTCCTACAAAACAAACCACACAAACACGCAACAACAATTCGTATGGCGAATCCACAATAGATACCTGTCGCTCTTGCGCGGGAAAAAGCGACTTCCGTGCTTCGTAGTCTCGCGATCTCTTGCGGCAGAGTCTTCTCTTGCTGACGTTGGTACCCCCTTTGAGTGAGGGCATGTGGTGCTTTTATAGCTCCCTGGCCACGGCACGAATAGCTGCTCGCGTAGAGATCGCGGCCGTTTTTTTTTTTTTTTTTTTTGCGTTGTTCTACCCGAAATAGGGAGAAAGAATTTGCTGGCTGGTTTTGTTGCTTTATCTTCTAAGTGGCTGCCCACTTATTAAGTGGGCGGCCGGCATATTTTAAAATTGGTCTGAACCTGCCCAAAAACTCAATAAAACCTTATAAGTTAAAACCAATGCATTTCACAACACTTCCCAGGTGTCCCTGGATGCAACCACATGCACGAATGCAATGCAAACATAGATTCCTCGCGGGAAAGCCTCTGCCTTCCCGCGATTGTTCCTACTTTTCGTAAAAAGCTTCATTGAACCCATCTTTATTCTTGTGCTTGCGTTCTTACGCGTATTTTCTTACTCAGTTCGGATTTCCTCCTTAGCCTACGGGACGCCCCCTTACTGATGCACCCATCACCCATCATGTGACGCATCAGGGGCACTCGTAACCCGGCCCTTTCCACCGAACGTACGGAAACTCCTTCGCGATGTTTACCGTCACCCATCAAATGACACATCAGAGTTGTCCGTTCGTGATGGTAGTTCCTGTAGCTACAATCTTTTAACAGTTCTTAGTGCAACAAGGGGACGGAGGGGACGGCAAGAGACGGGAGGGGACGGCAGAGGATGGGAGGGGACTTTTTTAAAAATTTGAAAAACTGATCATTTCTAGAGGCTAGTTTCTCTCTAATAGACATATGTTTGAACTTTAAAGCACCCCAATGGCTATAAAAGCCACCCTTTGGGTCCTCATTTCTCGATGTTTTATTAGCACATTTGCGTCTATATGACTCATGTTCTTTGGTCTATTTAGTGTAAATTTGTGGTCAAAGTGATGCTCTATGTGTGTGGCATGTGTATAGGTCAAAAAATGCCAAAAAAACTCTAAATTTTTTTTTGCCGTCCCGACCCCGTCCCCATTTCCTGACTTTTGCCGTCCCGTCCCCGTCCCCGTCCCTGTTCCCGACCCGCCGTCCCATGTAACTATGCTCTCCCTTCCATAAGTAAAAGGAACCTTGAGCACAGTTCGGAGCACTCATCTTGAGCAAAGTTAAACATTAATTCCGTTGCACCTAGCATTGGTTTGTGAAGCCTCCTACTGCAGTTATGCTGCCGAAATCGGACTAGAGTAGGTCTTTTCAACCCGGTAAAAGCGGGACAGCTCGTAGGAACTTTTCTCCCAAGTTTTATAAGAATAAAGAAATGCAGAAAGAGGCGTCAGTCTTTGGGGCCTATAGGGTGTCGTCTGCTTGGAAGCACTCTAGCTGCCAAGCCGCGCTTTGTTTGAAGTGTTAATTCCGGTCACAGGTTTATTCATGAAGTTTCTCTATGTCGTAAAGTTGAAGTAAAGTTTATCAAGTAAAGATTCAGGTGAAAGCTAAAGTCTGCCACCCTACGGGCCGGTTACAAAGAGTAGAGCGTCCTATGGCTGCCCACTTATGAAGTGGGCGGCCGGCCACTTTGAAAAATAATCTGAACCTGCTAAAAACTCAACAAAACCTTATATTCTGAAAACAATGATTACACAATCACAACCAAGGCATCCCTGGATGTAGTCTCATGCACAGATGCAATGCTAACATAAACCTCTTTGCGGAAAAGCATTTGCTTTCCCAAAAAGAAACCCGCTCTCTCAAAAAGCAACTATATTTCCTCAAAGTTTCCTCTGAACGCATCTTCATTTGAGTGCTTGTTCATTTCTTGTGCACAGTTCTAACTCAGTTTCGAATTTCCTCCTGATTATGGAATATTCTCTTTTTGATGCCCTCGTCACCCACCATGTGACGCATCAGAAATACCCATCACCTAATCCTTTTTCATCGAAAATTCGGTACAATCTCCTTCGCAATGCTCTATGTCACCCATCGTATGACGCATCAGAGATGTCCATTCCGCATGGTCAAATACTTCTTCCCGATGCTCCCTGTCACCCATCCGATGTGACGCATCAGAAGTACCCGTTCTTGGTGGCCCTACAATATCCCCGTTCACAGTCCTCCCATCATTACTCTGAATGACGCATTAGAATATTTGTACTCGGATGTCTCCATCGAGACTAACCCTCACTTACAAACAATTGTCCTCAATGTGGTGGTCCAACTGAACCGCCCGAGGAGAAACCACGAAAAATTCCAAATCTTACTCAATGGTGAGTTGAGCTTGTCCTTCGGATGTCTCCATCGAGACTAACCCTCACTTACAAACAATTGTCCTCAATGTGGTGGTCCAACTGAACCGCCCGAGGAGAAACCACGAAAAATTCCAAATCTTACTCAATGGTGAGTTGAGCTTGTCCTTCGGATGTCTCCATCGAGACTAACCCTCACTTACAAACAATTGTCCTCAATGTGGTGGTCCAACTCAACCGCCCGAGGAGAAACCACGAAAAATTCCAAATCTTACTCAATGGTGAGTTGAGCTTGTCCTTTGTCACGAGAGAACTTTAAAAAAATCAATTAAACAAAAATTCAATAATAGAATACTTACCTTACAAATTCGAAAGTAGAAGGGATACTCAACAATATTCTAAAATCTCAAAGAGAAATTAGAGACTTTATTCAATATGTGACAAAAGAGTGGAGTGGCTCTCCTCTTTAGTTCGCATCGCATCAGGTTCAACCTATTGATTCATCGGTAACTTTTTGGCAGACATCGCTAAGAGCCCAAAAGCTCCAAGGTACAGCTCTCTCTGAAGAGAATTTGCGAGATTCTCCTCCTCCATCCACTTTGCATCGAGGGCCAAAAAGTAACCTTGACCAACTTTTCCGCTGGACCTAGCTTACCTTTCGGTTCTTTTCTCGTGTCCTGTGACCTATTGGTAACCCTATTGGTAACCCTGTTGGCCTCCCTGTCCTTGGCACCTCCTATGGAATTCTCTGATCTACCAACCGATTCCCTTTCCTTTCTTTCCTTGTGTCCTGGGACCTATGGGTGTTGAAAGAGAAAGAGAGAGCACAGAAATAGAACCCCAAAGTGTGTAGAATACACACATGAGATGATGTATATATAGAGAGGACCTGGGTGCCATATATAGAGAAGCCATATATTGAGTAGCTTCACATATAAGCTCAACACCCCCGCTCAAGTAAGGGTCCCTAACTGTGGATGAAAAAACCCTTGGGGGATCAAGGGAAAAACCCTCAGCTCTATATACACCCACCGTTATATTATAAAAATCATTGACAATACAAATGTTCATGAGGAGCTACATCTTTACAATGAATATTTTATGAGGAGCTACATCACTCCTGTTTTATGAGGAGTTACATTACTCCTATCCTATCAAATACAATAATGAATACAAAGGTTCAATAAAGAGGTGTAAAAGCTATCGATTAGCTCGTAATCAGAGGTGTCTCCGTGAATCTGCTGTGTAGCTTGTCATCACTATCGCATCACCAAACATATCTTCATGTTGTCATCAATATGGCATCACCAAACATGTCTTCATAAATCTTTTACTGTCACCAAGTTTGTCTTCATGAAATCAATTCTTTGATCAATCCTACATAGATCATAGACTCAAAAAACATAGTCATGAAAATTATTAGCATCGTTAGTAAAATAATTACGTTCACAATGCCATAAGAGATAGTTTGCGACGTCACTCTTTTGACGATATATATACGCACGACAACATATGTGGACATTAAGTATGAACATAAAAAGTACAAGATGCATGATACGTGATGCAAATGACATGTGTATATACTACATAAAATGACATTTATCAACGTAGTGATATCAATGAGTATCATCAAAGTATTAACAAAATATCATCATTGTATCAATAAAAATAAATAAATTATCATGGTATCAACGAAAAAACATCGTAGAATAATCATTGTATCAACGAAACAACATCATGGTATCACTGAGAATAACCATGGTATCAACGAAACAACATCATGATATCATCGAGAATAACCATAGTATCAACGAAAAAACATCATGGTATCACCGAGAATAACCATGGTATCACCGAGAATAACCATGGTATCAACGAAACAACGTCATGGTATCACCGAGAATAACCATGGTATCAACGAAACATCATCATGGTATCAACGAAAATCACCATGGAATCAACGAAATATCATCATGACATCACCGAAAATAACCATGGTATCAACGAAATATCATCATGGCAACACCGAGAATAACCATGGTATCAATGAAATATCATCATGGTATCAACGAAAATCACCATGACCAAAGTACTAACAAAACATCATCATGGTACCATCAAAATCACTATGGTATCAACGAAAAATTATCAATAAAACGAGTAAACTATATCTCTAGAAGAATATTTATACGAGAATCAATGAACGAGTATATCATATAACAAAAGATCATGTACCAACAGTAGCTCAATAGAATTTGGACGATCATCAACGGCTCGATTGAATCGAAACGATATGTAACTAGCTTTTGCAACAAACTTACGTCAATAACAAATATATGATTGATGAAGAAAAAATATAATTGAGAAGTTTTCAATTATGAGGAAAATCAAAAGCAAAATATAAAATTTTGCTTTTCAAATATATTTGCAGTCCGAAACGATAACCCAAAATCGGTGCAGAATTTAGAGAAACTTTCTTCTGCAAAGTTGTAGACCACATCCATTCCGATGCCTCACGCGAATAGTTTCTGCAAAATCGTTCTCAATTAAGGGAAAAATCAAAAAACAAAAAACGAAAGTTTCTTTTCAATCATGTACGCAGTCCGTCAACGATAACTCAAAATCAGTGCAGGATTTTGAAAAAAAAAACCTTTCTTCTGCAAAGTTATAGACCACATCGATTTCAGTGTCTTCGCGGGCTGTTTCTGCAAAATCCTTCTCAATTATGAGAAAAATCGAAAACAAAAAGCGAAAATTTCTTTTCAAACATGTACGCAGTCCGCCAACGATAACTCAAAATCGGTGCAGAATTTGATAAAATTTTCTTCTGCAAAGTTGTAGACCACATCGATTCTGATGCCTACTCAGGCTAGTTTCTACAAAATCGTTTTCAATCAGGAGAAAAATCAAAAACAAAAAACGAAGTTGTTTTTCAGACATGTACGCAGTCTGCGAAAGATAAATCCAAATCGGTGCAGAATTTGAAAAAACTTTCTTCTGCAAAGTTGTAGACCACATTGATTCCGTCCATCACGCAGGTAGTTTTTTTACAAAATCGGTTTCAATTAGCAGAAAAATCAAAAACAAAAAGCGAAAATTGCTTTTCAGGTATGTACGCAGTCTACGAATGGTAACTCAAAATCGGTGTAGAATTTGAAAAAACTTTCTTCTGCAAAGTTGTAGACCGCATCGATTCCGGTCCCTCACACGGGTAGTTTCTGCAAAATCGTTTTCAATTAGCAGAAAAATCAAAAACAAAAAGCGAAAGTTGCTTTTCAGGTATGTACGCAGTCCGCAAACGATAACTTAAAATCGATGCAGAATTTGAAAAAACTTTCTTCTGCAAAGTTGTAGACCACATCGATTCTCGTGCCTCGCGCGGATAGTTTCTGCAAAATCGTTTTCAATTAGCAAAAAAATCAAAAACAAAAAGCGAAAGTTGCTTTTCACGTATGTACGCAGTCCGCGGACGATAACTCAAAATCGGTGCAGAATTTGAAAAAACTTTCTTCTACAAAGTTGTAGACCACATCGATTCCGGTGCCTCGCAAGGGTAGTTTCTGCAAAATCGTTTTCAATCAGAAGAAAAATCGAAAACAAAAACGTACTGCTCTGATACCATGTTGAAAGAGAAAGAGAGAGCACAGAAATAGAACCCCAAAGTGTGTAGAATACACACATGAGATGATGTATATATAGAGGGGACCTGGGTGCCATATATAGAGAAGCCATATATTGAGTAGCTTCACATATAAGCTCAACAATGGGTAGCCTCGCTAGCCTCCCCTGTCCTATGGCATGTCGGTCTCAATCGTCGAAACCCTGAGACACACTATCATCTGATCCCTATTCTTCTCCGAAATCCTTTGATGAACTTGCATCAGTTCTTAGGTCGTAGGAACCGTCGGATGTACTACCGTCTAATTCTCTTATCGTTTGATATCCAAGTTGATGTGAAAACTTTCTTGAATTTTACCCACGTAGTAGGTGCTTCTCTCCGTAACAACACAGTAGACCACCATGTCTCTGCAGTTTCTTTCAAGTAAGATATTGCCCTTCGCACCTTGAAGTGTTCCGTGAACCGACCTCCAAAGAAGGCGACGTCAAACTACTGTATAAACTCTAAAGGGCTCGATGGGTGTCCTAAAAGCTTGAAAACGTCTCAAACCTGATGGCCTAACTCCCTTCCTTCAACTCCTTGATCTTCTTGCTCATCTGCTTATTGTCAAGAGAGGATGAGCTCTCCTTCTCTGAACTACTAGATGCCCTCCCATGCCTTATAGATTTTCTTGCTTTTTCTCCACTTCGTCCGCCTTCTCTCATCCTTACGGAAACTAACGAATAAAAATCTGAGTCATCCTCGAAATGAGCACACTTCTTGGATCTGCTTGCCACCTCGACAGTCCACTTTCGATCCAAATAACCGGGGAAATCCACCGACTTCCTCTTCTTCCGTGAGCGCTTCAAGCCTTTTATTATCTGGTTCATCTTCTTGTCAAGAGTTCTGTCCAGCTCTTTCTGCAAGTACAATTTTCGCTTTTTTGCACTCATCTATCCTTTTAGCTTTCTTCTCGACCTGAGAGGAGAATCAATGGCCTCTCGCCATCTCGCGTGATCTCATCCATCGAGTAAGTCTTCGGATGCTTCACATATTTCCAGTTCTAGATGTACTTCATTAATCTTTTCACACACGTATCAACCTGCAGTTGGCGTTTGTACTCCACTCTGTCAAACTCCCCCACCGGATATTTGTCTGTGGCTGGCATTTCAGGGTGGGCCCCACTCAATGGTTCTTTCATAGCTTACTGGCTCTCAGAGCGATAAAGACGGGAGCGCGACCGATGTGCGATGGACTAAGGATAGGAGTGGCTAATAAATCCGAGGCAAGGACACGAAGATTCCTTGACAAACAAAATCTTGACTGCTCTACCATATTCTCCTCGAGAACTTGTGTGTTGCAAAAGGGATCGGATCCCCCATAGAAGAAAAATCTTTTTGAGCTCTGATACCACTGTTACAAGCTTGGACACTCCAAGCAAGAAATCAATAACAACAAACGAACAGAAACTGCAAAATCATTGAGCTTTACTAGAGAGAGAAAGAGAGTCGACACGACACGGCAGAGTTCCATGCCTAGAAACACTAGCCCCAAAGACTAACACTTCCGAGGGTCCTCTGCTCTCAAACTGTACGTTTAGATGCTTTGCAGAGTGAGGCCCCAAGGACTCTTATAAATAGTTCAAAGGATTGCCCAAAAGCAGAGCCCCAAAAGCATCAGGTTCAAAAGCATAGTACCCAAAGGCACTTACCTCAAAAGCCCACGAAAACTGCCAGTGTAATGTGCAGCGGAAGTGAATGATGGTGTAAGCTCAGGATAAGTGAATGATGAGTGCTCAAGGTTTCTTTTACTTTAGAGGAAGGGAGAGCCTTCCTTGCTTAGAGAGAGAATGTGCAATGACCAAAACAGAGTGAAAAATTGTAAGTGCAAAGTGCATGAGAGTGCTAGAGAGAGAGAGAGAGAGAGAAGAGATGACACCAGACGGGGTCCCAAACCCCTTCCAAGGGCCCCCCTCTCTATTGCTAGAGAGGTATTTGCTCTAGATTGCACAAGGTCTAGTACAACGTTTCTAGATGTTGTGGTACTTGACGACGACGATGTTGACATCGATGACGACGAAGGCTAAGGGCTCAAAATGACAAACGCTAGGGGCTGAAGCTAGCTGAAAATTGATCGTAGGGCTGAATCTGCAACAATGCCGGCGATGACAACAGTGACGACGACGAGGCTATGCAAAAACGTTGGTGGCTGCGTATCGCGAGGCTAATGGCTGAAAACTGATGGGGATCTGGCGTTTTCCTTAGGGCTGAAAACGCTAGTGCTACTGTTAGCAAAAACGCTAGGAAGGCTGATCTGTTGAGAGGATCTTATACTCAGCTCCTCTGCCTGAAATGCTGGCGCTAGATGTTGCTTATATACCTGTATGAAGTTGGGTAGAGTAGTACTCCCTACAGCCTCACGATTTGGAAAATTGCCTAATAATCCACGTATAAAATAAGAGGTAGTTTACGCGCGCGACAAGAGGTGGTTCCCACGCAGTGAAATGCTTATGTTGGGTATTGATGCTCGTGTTGGGTACTAATGGGTTGTGCAATCAAAGGGTATGCACCTACTCTAAGTGCCTGGACATGCACGGCCTGCGTACAGGCTCACAAAGGTGCCGGAACACTTTCTAGGCTACCTAAACCCTAGAAGTAGGTACGGTTTGTCCACATGCACATAGGGTTAGATGTGCACGTGACATCCCCCCCTTTTCAAGGTGAGGTACTAATACCGAGTTGTATGGCTTCCATATTGTCCGCCAACAACTCTTGGGAGTCTGCGAAGAACTCTTCGCTGGCCCACTCTGCTACGTGGGTTGCGCGATACTTGAACTTCAAGAAAGTTTGCAATGCTTGCTTCTTTGGGCCGCGCCAAAAGCGACACAATAATCTGTTGCGGAAACATGTCTTCAACTTCGTCTACGATCTAGGATTCACCTTCTGCAAGAATCTCCGCTGAGGAATATCCTTGAAACCACGTCCAATACAAGACCATGAACATATTTGTTCCTTGTCGAGTGACTGGAAAAAGACCATTCTTCCGAAATGATTGTGCATGATATGCAGATGAACAATGTGACGGAGTGCCAAACCGTTCACCAAACTTGACTTTTCGACCTAAAGCTATCAACTGTGGCAAACCACAATAGAAATGCCAATGCTTGATGGACAATCGTGCTCGTGCTTTTTTTTTACTATGTCATGCCAAGGAATGAGCATACAAAACCGATTGACAAAACGGACAATCGTGAAACATTGTGAATTCCTTGAATGCAAACTCTTTATTCTTTCTAAAGTGATATGTATACATTTGTGCTCATCCGTGACTGAATCATGTGAATCGTGCAATATGGAGTTCCTATGAGAAGGTAACACATAAAGACGGTGACGAATATACAACAAACCGTCACGAATGAGAGACGCGAACAATGCATACTAACTAATCATGCAAAGAAAAAATACTTCCTGAATGGGTTTTTTGGGCCTCGACTCGAGAGCCAAGATCGGTCTTGCATGACTGATCGTATCTACAGGTTAGCTGTACTAGAAACACAATCATCCAAACCACCAAATTGCTCACAAGACTGGAACCATCTAGCTTGACGGTCACCCCAAGGTGTACTCGGTACAGACTGGTGCAACGTAAGGCTTGGTGATCCCGATGAACAATCAAATCTCTATCATGCAAAAAATGTGTGTCGTGCTTCAAAGAAGGAGTGACTGAGAGAGATTCCTTTTCATGCAATGACTCATTCTGTTCTAGACTGTGGAACTGGAGAGAATCTCTGATACTATGTGTTTTATCCTCTTTCAAAACATGAGAGTGAGAGACTAGTGGCAAAGATGGAATGTTCTTGTCACTGCGAAGAACCACGGGAGGTGCTCCTTCAACTGTGAGAGAGAGAGAGAGAGTGTTTCCTTTCCAATCAATGTGTGGATTATAACCTTTAAACCACTTGATGCCAAAACTCAAATCACATTCTTTAAGTGAAGAAACCACAAACTTACGACGAAAACCGACATTTTGAACTAACACTGTCACATCTGGACATTCATGCGTGAAAGAAGAGTGCAAGACAGGAGCAAAACCAGAGATCACAATGGAATCTATGGGAAGAGCTTCTAAACGTGCGCTCTTCACGAGAGTCACTAATCACATCATGCATACTACCCAAATCAAACAAGATCACAATGCATTGACTATTCACATGACCATAACACTACATGAGAGACTCATCTACATGATCATGAGAAACTTCGGACACATTAGTGTGAGTGCATTAACAGATGATGTGGATTTTGTGGGTTCTTTAGGTGCTTTCTTAAGACAAACTCTTTTAATGTGACCTTTAGTGTGACATTCAAAACATCTTCCTTTTCGTGCATATTCGGCTCGTTCTTCAAGAGTTAACCTACCTCCTAAAATTCCTTGAGCAGATTTTTCATCAGGCGTCAGCTTAGGGGTTTCCTGAGTTTTAGTCTTTTCTTTATTATCCTTGTGAAAATTTTGTGCTCTAGGTGTAGAAGAAGATTGAGAAGAGAAATTACCGTCATGCTTACCATTGGTCTTACCGTTCGGTTGATTCTGAGAGGTACTAGACTTGTTCTCCTTCGGCTTACCTTTGTTGTGCTTCATTTCTTGTGCCATAGCAATTCTGACAGCATCATTGTAGTCCGTAGGGTTGAAGACTTGCACATCGAACTTGATGCACTCGTCCAACCCGAAAAGAAAAGCCTATTTTTCGTTCAGGATCCGATTTTGCGCAATTGGACGTTAATGTGCAAAATACGGTTAAAAAAAGACATAACAGGAGTGCCATTTTGCTTAAGACCACACCAATCTTCTTTTAACCGATCAAGGTACTGCGGCGGCATGAAGCGTCAGCTTGTCTTGGAAGTTGACCCAACTAAAAGAGAGGGGTACGCCTTCCTCGGCACGCTCAAGATGCTCAGCCAACTATGACTCCTGCCAAGCTTGATACCAATTGATAGCAACACCTGCTAGATACATAGCAACAATCAACACTTTAATGTTGCTTGTTTTCTTGTTGGTCGTAAAGTAGGCATTAAATTGATGCAACCAAGAATGAATCACAGATGCATCCATCTTACCATCATACTTACTAAACGTCAACTTCTCACTGACTGGATTGTTGAAGTCATCGCCTCTACTTATGCTACGTGATGACTCACTGGTCTCCTTGAGTGGCTCGCCTGTCGTGGAGAATACCTGTAGGACCAACTCCTGCATGCATTGGTCCCTCTGCGCCTCTCGCTCTAACTCCATAGCCGCTCGCTTTTCTTCGGTCGCTATGCGTTGAGCCTCACGTGCTTGCTCACACTCGAGCTCCATAACTGCCCTTCTTTCTTCAGCTGCTATGTGTTGAGCTTTGAGTGCTTGCTCACGCTCAAGCTCCATAGCTGCCCTTCGTTCTTCACGATCTCTATCCATGACGGTACATTGAGCCTCCTATTGTAGCATCATCTCCATGATCGACTTCACCAAAGCCTCCATAGGGTTTGATGCAATCCGTGGTGTAGATGGGGATGGGGGAGAATCGGGGGAACAATCCTCCTGGTGTAGAAACTTCGTCTTCTACAACTCCACTCTCATCACCTTCACGCAAGGTATCCATTTTGCTTCGGGTAATGACCATGCACTGAGGTCTTGGGTACTTGGGGTTCTTGGGTTCTTGAGGTTCTTGAGTACTTGGGTTCTTGAGGGTCTTGAGTACTCTAGGTTCTTAGGGTTCTTGAGTACTCCGGGTTCTTGGAATTCTTGGCTTGCAATCTTCGTTTAGGAAGGCTTTACTCTTACCCAAGCTCAACTCCTTCCTGCGGGTGCACCCCTTGGCGACCTTGCGCTCACACCAAGGTTGTTTTTTCCCACCTTACGTCGATTGGCCTGCTAAGTGCAAGGTCCGCTCTCAATAAGTGGGAAAGAGGAACGAGGAGAGGTTGGACAAGTCCTTCTTTCTTGAGTTACCTGCCACTCTTCATAAACACAAATTAGGGATCGACACGCCCAAGTGGTCTTAGGTTACGTGCGATCACAACAAGCAAAAAAAATTAATGTGGTTCTTTGTGATTCTTTTCTTGAGTGATGATACCCAAAGAGCTCTAATACCAATGTAATGTGCAGCGGAAGTGAATGATGGTGTAAACTTAGGATGAGTGATCAGTGAGCGCTCAAGGTTCCTTTTACTTTAGAGAAAGAGAGAGCCTTCCTTGCTTAGAGAGAAAATGTACAATGACCAAAACAAAGAGTGAAAACTGTGAGTGCGAAGTGCATGAAAGTGCTAGAGAGAGAGAGAGAGAAGAGACGACACCGGATGGGATCCCAAACCACCCTCCAAGGACCCCCCTCTCTATTGCTAGAGAGGTATTTGCTTTAGATTGCACAAGGTCTGGTAGAATGCTTCTAGATGTTGTGGTACTTGTTGACGACAACGACGAAGACGAAGGCTAAGGGCTGAAAATGAAAAACGCTAGGACTGAAGCTGGCTGAAAACTGATCGATAGTCTAGGGCTGAAGCTGCAACTAAGCCGACGACAACGATGACGAGGCTATGCAAAAACATTGGTGGCTGAAATCTAAAAACGCTGGCTGATTTCCGACGAGGATCCGGTGCAGAAATGGTGGCATATCGTGAGGTTAATGGCTGAAAACTGCTGAGGTTAATGGCTGAAAACCGCTGGGGATCTAGCGTTTTCCTTAGGGCTGAAAACGCTGGTGCTGCTGCTAGCAAAAACACTAGGAAGGCTGATTTGCTGAGAGGCTCTTATGCTCTGCTCCTCTGCCTGAACTGTTGGCACTAGGTGCTGCTTATATACCTGCATAAAGTTGGGTCGAGCAGTGCTCCCTACAACCTTACGATTTGGAAAATTGCCTAATAATCCACTTATAAAATAAGAGGTGGTTCACGCACACGACAAGAGGTGGTTCCCATGCGGTGAAATGCTTATGCTGGGTATTGACGCTCATGTTGGGTACTAATGGGTTGTGCAATCAGAGGGTATGTAGCTACTGTGCCTAAACATGCATGGCCTACGTACAAGCTCACAAAGGTGCCAAAACACTTCCTAGGCTACCTAAACCCTAGAAGTAGGTACAGCTTGTTCACATCCACATAGGGTTAGATGTGCAAGAGACATCCAGCTAATCAGCCAACACAAAACGTGGAAATCTGTACAGACTGCCAAGTGGCACTGTCAGCGCGTTTAACGGAAGTCCGTATAACATGCCACGTCAGCACAACCTGCCACATCATCAATCAACACGTTTTACGAAAACTTGTCCAGAGTTCAAGCTTTTGACTTTATTAGGGTTTTAGGCCCCTTGGCCGATGCTTCGCAGGTTCAAAACTTCCTTAGTTCTTCGAATTCCATTTCTCTTATCCACTCGGCCATTTCTCTTCCAGCTGGGCATCAATTTGTGACACTTTTTCTTGAGCCTTAGAGTGAGAGAGGATCTGCTTTTATAGCTCTTGGCAACCGGTGAAAAAGGGGAGGTTCTCCCACAAGAATAGGGCAGAGAGGAGGCGCTCAGGGCTAGAGAGAGAGAGGATCGCTTTTCTCTTGCTAAAAAGAGAGAGTGGGGCGCTAGGGGTTTGCTGGTTGTTTTTGTCATGCGGCTGCCCACTTATTAGGTGGGCAGCCGGCCACTTTTAAAAATGATCTTAACCTGCTAAGGCTCAGTAAAACCTTATAAGTTGAAAACAATGCTTACACAATCACAACCCACGCCTCCGGATGCAGTCTCATGCACAGATGCAATGCTAACATAGACCACTTTATGGAAAAGCATCCACTTTCCCAAAAAGCAACCCCCTTTCTTAGAAAGCAACTATATTTCCTCAAAATTTCCTATGAGCCCATCTTCATTCAAGTGCTTGCTTGTTTCTTGTGCACAGTTCTAACTCACTCCAGAGTTTCCTCATGGCTATGTAATATTCCCTTTCCGATGTCCCCGTCACCCACCATGTGACGCATCAGGAATACCCATCACCTAGTCCTTTGTCACCAAACTTAAGGTACAATCTCCTTTGCGATGCTATGTCTCCCATCCTATGACGCATCAGAGATGTCCGTTTCGCATGGTCAAATACTTCTTCCCGATGCTCTTTGTCACCCATCCAGTGTGACGCATGAGAAGAAACTGTTCTTGGTGGCCCTCCAGATATCTCCGTTCACAATGCTCTCCTCATTACTCTGAATGACGCACTAGAAATATCTGTACTCGGATGTCTCCAGCGACAAAAACCCTCACTTATAATTTGACAGATAACCCTCTCATGGCTCCCGCCGCCAGTATGCATGAGAAGCTTAACAAGCTGCTCGACACCTGGCTTAATTTCCCTGGAGCCCCCTTTTATAACCTTAAGAGGTGGTTCCCTCGCGGGACCATGACCCCTAGCAGGGTTACATCTGACCAAAACAATTTGCTTTCCTTAACACACAGCAGCCCACACAGTGTTTTCAGCCACATTAGACCCAAACAACCAACTTTCTTGTACACGAAGCAATCAGCAAACAACTTATGTTCAGAGAGAACACAGTCATACTTGATAGATAAGTTTAAAAGTATATACACCTACCTTTCAGGATCTTTCATTTCCAAAGCCGGTAAACCTGTAAATTATTGCCACAAAAATCAGCTTCAAATACCCATACATGCACATCTAAAAGTATAATGCTCATCACATGTTTGAAAGTTTAATTAAGTACCTATGATGGGCTTATCCAGCACATGAAGTGAAAGACAGCCCGAAGGAGTAAACTCTGGCTGCCCCACATCAGTGTCCAAAAAACCAACTCTTCCATATCTGTAAGCAACCAAACAGCAACTGTCTGTCAACAATAGATTTAGAAAGGAAAAAAAAAACAAAGAACAAAGCACAAAATTAACCTTTTGAGCAAAGAATTTATGAGGTATCTGGCAAAAGTGGACTTGCCGGTATTCTTTCCTCCACATACAAAGGAAATGGTTGCTGATGTTTCTGCAATGATAGACACAACAGCTTCCCAATCAGGTAAAATAAGTGGGCCCTTGAGAGCTTTGGTGATATTTGATGCATTATCCTCCCCTTGCAAATTTGTGTTGTTTGCGTGCCATTCTACGCTTACACTGACTTCATTGCTGTGCTTGTAGCCATTGCCAAAAGCATGAGGGGTGGCATGAGAACGATCTTCCCTACCCTCCTCCTCCTCCTCAAACATTTCTTCTGCACTGTCTTCTGTTTCTGTTACGTTCTCCTCCACATCTACTACACCAAAATTCACGTCACCACCTATAGATTCTTGAATTCCCATGGCATGTAAGTCCTTCAGGCCAGTTCCTGCATTGTCTACAGCTGCAAAATGATCATGGACGTCATCATTATCATCAGTATCATTGATGCTGTGGCACTTAGCGTGATCATGATTTCTGTTTACAGCACAGGTGGCATGAGCACCACCAACATTGTCACCGGCCTGACTAGCTTCTTCTTCTCTCTCTTTTCCTTCTATAGCTAGTGAAGAGTGTGTCTGCAACGATGTTTTGGGTCTCCGAAGGGGAGGTCTCCTCGAGCTTTTGCGACGCTGCGAGTGTCTGAAGAGGGATTTGGAGAACGTCTCAGCACCAGACGGTCCCTTCAGCACGCGGCAGGAGAGTAAACCTCTCATAACTCGGTACCAGAAGCTTTTAGGCTGACGGCCCCCAAAGCGTCTTGAAGCTGGCAGTTAAAAGACCGGAAAATTGGAAATCTGTAACCAGGACCAACAACAGATTGGGCGGCCTCAAATGCCCAAAAACAAAGCATTTCTGGCACTCTCGACCCCAACGAATGACCTAACCACATTGGCGGGCATGATTCGCTGTTAATTTTTACTATTTTTGCTTCCACGTCAAGTGTGAAATGCACCCATATGGGAAAAGGTATGAGTATGAGCCTAAAGTGTGCGCAATCTGAACGAAGCCTTATAAGTGGCCAAATACACGGCAAATCTGTGATCACCTCACAAGCATAGGATAGCTTTGACAAGGCAAGATCACAAAAGATCTTTGGGATGTGTGTGATGAAGCTGGTTCTCTAGTCCCTCACATTTAGATTCTTCCAATACTTGCTTAGGGTTCACTTGTGCACAAACATATAGCAAATAATTTGGCCCAAAACATTAGAAGTGGCATAATCTATGGTAATTCTATGGCAAGTTGGAATTTAAAGGCCCAAGGCTTTGCACACACACTTTAGTAGGCTTATTGAAAAAAAATAGTACAAGAGAAAAGTGATTCAACTTTTGGATTCACATGATTTTCACTTTTGTACTCATTGTCGATTGCCAAAACTACCACACACTTGGGCACCCTTCAAGAAGGTGTTTAGAAAAAAAATTATGCCCACAAATGAAGCAGACAGAAATTGGTTTGCATGGGACAAGTGCTCTATGCATCAGCATAAGACACTATTGGAGTATATCTCGCACTATCATGATGTGATTCTCAAGCTGGAGGGTCTAGATACCTTTCAGCAAGTGCGTTGGTTCATCTGTGGGTTGACACCAGAGCTTAAGAAGCATGCTAAAAATCAAGACCCCAAGACGCTTGAGGAGGCTATAGTGCAAGCACGTACAAACGATGATCTCGATGAGAAAGCATTGCATAAGTGTCACATGCAAATGCACGAACACATCATGGGTATAATAAGAGAAAATTTATAGTAGCTACATCCGATGTATCTAAGAAGCCCAAGGGGCCTAGGGGCCGTCTGTCTAGTGAAGAGTTTGAGAAGGCTAAGAAGAGAAAGTTATGTTTCACATGTTTAGGGAGTGGACATGGCAAAAAGGATTGTTCCAAGGGGAAATCTATTGCCCAAAGTAAGAAGAAAGTGGTGCACATGGTGCAACTACTGCTTCTCAAGTTCTCCTCTCATATTTCCACTATCACTCGGTGTATCTTTTCTTGTCAGTCCTCATAATATTAGAAGATAAAGTTTCAAAATCGACCATGTGGTATTATGTTGAAATTTTTGGAAGCAGTCGCGCAGTCATGCTTCAAGGGGAGGATGGCTCTAGTCTCATCAATAGACTTAATGAGCATCATTACCCAACTCACTTAAATTAACTATGAGGTTCTTAAAGAAGACAAACTGGCGGTTCTCTTGGGTGCATTACCTCTCTCATTTTACATTGTCACAATCCTAAAACAGGAAGACCCTACACCAACTTTGAAACATGTACTTAGCTCAATGCACGAGGAAAAGAGGAAGAAATCAAAGAAGGCAAAACCATATGGAGCGAGTGGAGGAGCTTTTTTTTTGCATCGTCATCAGGATTAGCAATTTCATGTAGTTCATCCAATAAAAAGAAGTGTTACAAGTGTGGTAGGCCTAGACACTTCTTCAAGGATTGCTACAAAAACAAATTTTGTATGTATTATGGCAAGAAGGTAACATCCACCATCCCTACACTTCTTGACCTACCCTAATCCTTACACTTTGTTGGGATCTCATAGACTCCCATAATCATAACATCGTTATGGGAACTTATTCGAGGGTGACGTTTCTTCCATCTCACTTTCCACAAACCTTTGAAGAAAGCTTCATCACTAGCTTCTTTGAGTTTTATGGTTTTCAACTCCCTCTTGAAGGAGTTACAAGACTGTCATGTAAACTATCAAGCTATTTTGGCTACCAACTCATTGAGATCCAATGTCAATCAAGCAAAATATGATGCTTGAGTGCTTTGCTATAGCAAAGATTTGAATTATAAGAACACCATATATATATATATATATATAGATAACCTTGAAATCTTCAACGATACTTAGGGATGTGCATCATAATAGAAGGAGAAAATGTTATGAGAAGGCAACATGGCACAACCCATGACATCAAGTTTTTAGGGAAAAAAATTTGCAAATATTGAAAAGGTATGGAGTCTTGATCCTATTATTATTTTGTAATTTCCCATTTGTAGCATGACTTTTGATGAGAATGTGGTCAATGGACATCAAATTTTTAGTAGTTCTTTTTTTGCAAATATTGAAAATCTATGATGTCTTGATCTTATCATTTTTTTGTAATTTCCCATTTGTAGCATGACTTTTGATGAGAATGTGGTCAATGGACTTCCAACTTGTAATTAAATGAGTCTTCTACCAGAAGTCTATTGAGCCTTAGGACATTAGTATTTGCCAATCCTTAAGTATAAAAGACATTTGCAACTCATTATTTGAGGTTGTTATCAAAGTTGAGCAACTCCCGTGTACTCCGAGCTACTATTAGAAATTCAAATCAAGGGTCTTGCATTGTTTGTACTTGATTTTCAATTTCAATTGCATATTAGTAATCTCATACTCATGCTTTTATAATTAATTGCTTACATTGTGCAATTTTTGATGGTTGGAGATGGGCTATCTGGAGCCTAAATATGTTGATTAAGTAGTCTAAATGTTGCTCGTATCCTTAATTTTTTATTGGAGAAGGGTTAGAGTATTCCTAAGATAGTGCAAGCATTTTGTGCTAATTTTAAAACCTTTAAAAATGATGGGTTGCTCTTTTTTGGACTCTCAAAATGAGGTTTTATCAAACCCAAGAGGTGGTGTCCATCTAGTGTGTAACCTCTTTTAGATATTTTTTTTGAGATGCCCAATCTAATTAGTTAGTAGTGGGGTTGAGATTGTTTGCTCATTGGTCTTGATTTGTTGTTTTTGTTTATTACCTTTGTGATCGCTATGGATGAGCCAATGCACCATGCCTAATAAGCCGAGCTACTCTTGTGCCAAAACCAGGTCTACTCCTTGTATATTTACTTTGATATATTAGCAGGCAATTAGCTGTGTCGTATCATCCATCGCCACAACTTGCTAACAATTTCCAATACCACGTTATAGCACCCTTTGTGATATCATAACTTACACTCATGCTCTTGAAGGATCTCTACCCATTTAAAAGGTGTCGTGGTTGCTTTAAATCATGGATAATAGATCAAAGTTCTTTCTCATAAGCAAAGTACATCAATTGAGTTGTATCTAGCTTTTTACTTCCAAATACACAAGTCTACCATCTTGACTTAGAACTACACCAAATGCCTTATCATTAGCACTTTTTTTTAGCATAAAGGGTGTGTGAGGTTTCATAATTGCTACCACAAAAGCAACAACAAGCTACTTCAAGCTTAGTGAGGCTACGTTGCCGATCCTCTCCCCAATTGAAAGCATGTCCTTGAGTAGTTCTACCATAGGACCTACTATCTTAGCATATTCCTTAACAAATGTGCGATAGTATTCATCAAACCTAAGGAAAATTTGTTAGTCCTATAGATTGGTGGGAGAGGACCACTTCAAAATGCTTAGAAATACATGTCTAAGGTAATGCCAATTTCTAGGCCCAAAAACTCACCCTCAATCTTGCTTGTGTAGAGATTGTGTTCATGAACCAATTCAAAAACTTTACAAAGATACTTCAAGTCTTTTACTTTGAAAGAATTGTAAACAAGGACATTATCTAAAAATGTAATAACAAATTTACCAAGGTATGGATATTGTCCATATGCTTCATGAACATAGCTAGGGAAACTATTAAAGCAAATGCCATCATAAAAAGTTTATGATGCCTAGAGCGTATTCAAAACACCATCTTATGTACATCATAGGGTCAAATACATACCTCATAGTACCCTAAGCATAAATATAATTTTGAAAAGTAACATGACCCTTATAGTTGATCAAAGAGTTATGTGCCCTTGGTAGCTTTTTCTTGATTGGAAAGTAATTCAAGCTATAATCATCTATGTATACATGCAAAGAACCATCCTTCTTCTTCACCGAGAGAATTGGCGAAGCTCATGGTCCCATGGAGAGGTACTACGATTAATAAAATCACATTGGAAGTAGTTAAAATTGACATTCTACCTCCTTCGACTATTAAGCATATTGGGAGGCTTAATTATTATTGGGTTGCTTCCTTGTACAACATTAATTCCACGTTTCACAAAAATTTAGTTGGCATCCAATAGGTAAATCCTAGGAAGAAATTTCTCAAAATTTATTAATAATTGTTGGTACTTGATTTTGTCTACTTGAGAGAGAAATGAAATGAAATGTTATATTAACGTCTTCAAAAGGCCAAAGTCACCTATGAGACCAAAAAGTTACATTGTGGTGGATCTGATACAAAGTCAAAGTAGCAAAAAATGACAAAATATACTACTATGGGATCCTAAACTGCTCGGTGTGAGCTAAGCAGCTAGGTGGGATAGCTAAATCACAAAAGATCCAGCATCGGTCTCGCTGGCGGATCTCATCAATCTCCTCCATGGACAATAGCCTGACCGGGCGTCGTGCATGTCGGGCCAAAGTGATCCGAATCCTCTTTGCAGCCTCCATCGATGTTGTGTAGTCCTCCGCAGTCATGGGCATCAAGATGTCCCTAGCTTGATCACTTGGTTGATCAGTGAGCCTCTAGTGTGAGGCGACAGGCTCTCCTGTGGTAGTAGCTCCTTCGGGTGCCCAATGTCTGCTCTAAAGAAGTCTAAGATCCGTCTCTAAGCTCTCCCCTCATCAGGCTCTCTCTGTGTCTGCCTAGCTCGAGAAAAAACAAACCCAAGCATCTCTAATCCTCATACCGCATGACTATGGAGAGTGGTCTGAAGCCCTCTCTGAACAAACAGTGGAAGCGGCCACGTATCTCGTAGTAGACGGGGCAGTGGCATGTGGAGTGCAACTCTGTCTCAGGCTCCATGTCACACAGAAGGCATGTCCTGGCCTCTGTCGGTACTCCACTGTATCTCCCACTCTCGATCCATAGCTGGTGTGAAGATGTGTGTATCTGACCAATAGCACATCGTATCCAATGAGACAAGTGGGTGTCCATGTATCTGGGCCTAGTCACAAAACCGTCCTCCATAAGATGGAGAAGATGCTCTCTGTAGAAAGCCATCTTCGTGCCCAACTCCTATGCTGGCTGTATCCATGTCCTCATGGTGTCTAGCTGAGTCAAGTCCTGACGGATGAGCCTGGTGATCTCGAATTGTGTAAGAGTCAGAGAGGGTGCATCTAGTGAGTACTGGAAGGGGGGAAATCTGTCTATGTTGAAACCATGATGTCATCTCCCCATACCAGCATGTTGTATCTCCCTGCATGGCTAATTGTCGAGAGGACTCAAGTGCAAGGTGGGCATATCTGTCTCTAGGAAGTTCCCACATGTGGTGTATGAAGGAGACAGATCTGGTGAGCACCTCCACCACTAGTGGGGGGGAAGCTAACTCTGCCCGAATAATGGCACGTGGTACTGAAGCCTTGGCTCTAATGAGCTGCGAGATCATAGAGACTAGTGGCTTCTCCATGTCCCCCCATCCATCAGTGCAACCTGTCCTCCCATGATGGTCCAATGAAGGTCCCCAAATCTCAGCTCCATAGAGCAATGTAGAAGCCACCAAAGTGTCAAAGAGCCAGAGCTTAGTTCGCGGCTCCTGAAATTGAACATGTGAACACATCCTCTCCAATCTACCCAATGCTGTGTGGTCTCTAGTAAGTCTAGTCTCTGCTGCTCTCTTCAATGAAAATGTTGGCCGTCATAAAATCTAATATCTAACCAACCCAAATGATTTTCTCATATTAAACTGATCATTTAATGTGGGATAATAAATGGGAACAAGGGTTAGAATATAGACATGTGCTTATAGATCTATCTCAACACGGGCCAATGGTAAAGGGGTCCAAATGAGAGATGGTCTGTCAAAGAGCAAGGCTAACTAATGGAGCTTAAAAGACCTTAGGGTTAGCTTCGTTAAAGACCTCCAATGGTTAGTGTTAACAAGCTAGGGCTGAGCTTGAGGTAGGAATCCAACCTAAGCTTAAGGTGCTTGTCATGCTTGATGACTAAGGTACTTGAGGTGCTTGTCATACTTAATGAGGAAGGTGCTTGAGAAACTTCCCATGCATGGGGGGGTAAGGTGCTTGAGTAAAAAAGATACCCTACAAAGGAGGGGGAAAAGCCCCAAAGTTAGGGGAATCTTTGACTTAACTTCCCACTCACCCAAAGGGCACCCCTTTTCTCAAGGGGCACATGGGACACATGTCAGACTCTCCCTATGCTTAGCCACATGGTGTGCTTGAATGCTATTGGTTGGGCTAAAGAGAGGTCCAATGAGCTTCTAGTTCCATCCAACAAATATCTAGATATTTTCAAGCTCGCTCTCTCTCTCTCTAAGGGGTAAGGAGGACACTTGTCCAAAGACTACCCATGTACTTGAAATGCATGCTGCATGTGATTGGCTAGGGGGAGAGGGGTCCAATGAGCTTGATGCATGAGGAAAAAGGTAGAACTCACCCCAAGCAAGCAAGGGGTGTGTTGGGGGGGTATACACCACACACACACACTCATTTTGTGGATTCATTCTCACTTGGTGAAAGTAGAGGAACTCCACCTCCTTCTCCAAGCTTGTGAGAAGTGAGAGCCTACACCAACACTCTTGGCTAAGGAATGCAAATCCAACCAAGAGCTATGATTCAATGCTTAAGCTTGCCATCTTCTCCATCTTCATTACTATGCTATTATGTATGCTAGCAAGAAGAGTGATGATAAGTGAGGAACTATTTCTTTCTCCTATGGAATGTTTCTTCTTCCTCTTCCCTACCCTCATTCCCGGCTAGCTCTCTCCACCTTCGAAGGTGTTTGAGGCCTTGGGACTGAGGCTTGGGATAGTTAATGCTTTCTACAAAGTTTATGTTATGCTCGTGATGCATGAAGCTTTCCATCTTCATTGCATCACCTAGGTCACAAGGAACACAAAGATTGTATTGTACCAAGTCTCTCTTGATGGGAGAAACTATAATACAAATGCCTATTGGAGGGGGAACCGGCTCCGTATGAATCCGGTCCTCATTTGTTGTCATGTTCTCTAAACACTCTCTCTTGCAAAAGTATTGTTCATGCCAAGTTAACTAAGTACCATTTTTATGTTGCTACCATCAATTAAGTTCACCCGCTATGCTCACAAAGTAATCTCACAAAAGTGTTTTATCTAATTTCCTAATTCCGCTACTCTCAAAGTTCATAGGCCATTTCCATTACATTGGTATCAGAGCATTTGGTTTCTCTTTTCTTGCTTAAGAAGAGAGGTCCTTAAGTAGCCTATTAATGGTTGATTTTGTTAATTATATTAGGGTAAGTGGGACTGGGATCTATTATCGGTTTTGTTGAGCCCACTATGTGGGATATGTTGCACACCTCGGGAGCTTTGGTTTTAATAATGGAGTCTTTTTAGACTTGCCTATGGCTTTACCATTATTGAGCCATAAGAATCCCGAAAGGAGCTATCCCTTGGCAACTGTGCTATGTTAGACCCACTCCACTACTCTCTATAATTAACCAATTCGAGCCGTGGGTGTAGATACTTAAGTGCCTATTTTCAAAGGCTAAGAGGAGTAGCAACTAAGGTTTTGATATCCAAAGAATACGCTAAGTAAACACACAAATTTTGTTAACATGGCTGACAATAACCAAGAGAGTAGAATGAACATTGATAACTTTGATTTTGCACATGAAAGTGCTAATGATGATGTCCCCCATGTTTGTTAATTATCTTGTTACTAGGTTGCAACAAGCTATGGGCAACCTAGTAACCAAGAGGAGAGAGAGCTTAGGAGGCCTATTGATGAGACCCCCAAAAGAAGACTCTCTCCCATATGAGAGGAGGAATCCAAAGAACAAGAAAGTAATGAATCCCTAAGTTCCTCCGAAGATGTGGCTCCACGAAGACGATGGACTAAACGATCGCCAACTCCTCCCAAGAGGAAACGGTTAACCTATAGTCCTTCTCCTCGTCACTCCGAAAGGGAAGAGAGCAAACAAAGAAAGAAAAGGGCAAGAAAGAGGTCACCCTCCTCTCCTTCTTCTTCACCTTCCTCCTCTACTGATGAAAGCTATGGTTATTCTCCTAGAGAATACAAGAGGGGAGGACATCGCAAATCTTACCCTGCATGGCGAAGGTCACAAAAGCTAAAGAAGTTCAAAGAGGGAGGAAAGAGTATCTCTTTTCTCACCTATGATGGCACCTTTGCTACTACCGACAATCATCCAACAATTTGATGCGGCGTTTGGAGACGAGGGCTTCACAGAGTCCTCCAAGCTACGCCATGTAGCTATGCACTTCCAAAAATTGGCTCGACAATGGTGGGCTAGTCTTTGTAGCAACGACGAAGCCCCAAAGACATGGAAAACTCTCCGAGTTTCCATCATGAAGAAATTCCTTGCAAGCGATGCAAAGGACAAAGTGCTCACCGAATGGCGGATTTTGAGGCTTCTCTCTCATGAGTCTATCCACAAATATGTGGACAAGTTTTGGGATTTGCATCTCAAGGCTAGAGTCTTTCAAAAGATAGACTTCGCCGAGCAAAAGCAACAATTCTGTGCGGGATTACTTGAAGATATGGCCGAGTATGTCAACTCTCAATGGCCTGGTTCTATCACCAAAGTAATCCATACCATGGTTGCTTCGCGGATCAATTTCCATCAAGGGGCTAGACGGAATGTCAAGCCCATGGAAAATAAAGACAAATGTGATGCAAAGGGAAAAACTAATGCCCAAAATTCTTCCCAAGGCCATTCCAACAACAACAACAACAACAATCGGTCCAAAGAGAAAGGAGTTTACAAAGGTAAAAATAAACTCTGTCCTAAAGAGCTTGAAACTTTTCGCAAGGATCACAAATGTTTTAAGTGTGGGGAGCAAGGACATGGTTATCGTTCTTGCCCCAAAAGAAATGCCCGCAATGAGACTCCTAGAGCTTCCACTATCGAAGCTCCAAAAGAGGATGCTCATTGCAAAGGATCACCTCTCTATGTAATGGTTTCAACTCCTCCCTGAATAACACTGCCACTCCTTTTGAGCCCCACCCTCTGTGCTCTGATCGTGTCTCGTGTCTACTGGCTCTCTCCAATCTGTATCCACTAATGTGAGGCATAGTCTGCCCAGGGGCCTAATGTGTCTCAGAGTAGAAGATGATGTCTCTCCCACTAAAACTTTCCTCAAAAGCACCCACATCAAGACGCATAAATCCATTACAATTCCACGTAGCAACTTTGAGTGTGGTCCCATAGGTCTCACACTGTCATGTGGAGAATGGCTCCAATATCACCACTCTTCCATCTCGGTAAAAAGCAATCTTACCTTTTTCCCTTGCCGCTCTAATCTCTGGCATTAGCACCTGCATATGAGCGATATGTGAGAGGGTAAGATCATCCTCGAGAAAGATGCCCATTTTCTTAAGAGTTGGTCTCTTCTTCAAAAAGTCCTTCTTCGCTTCCATGGAGGAAAAACGAAGGATGAGCGCCCTTTCTTTCGAGGTTTCCCCCTTGCTCCCATTTTTCTTGTTGGCCACTCTCCATGCTCTTGAGTGCATCGGCTCATGAACCCCCATCAAAGCCATGAGTTCTTTTACCTCTTCTTCCACATTATCTTTGTCTTTAAGGCCGCAAATTTTGACATGTAGAGAGCGCACACGCCTTCTTTGATCCTCTTCTAGTGTCAGGTTAATTATGGTGGGTGTGGTCGTTGTTGTTTCCTTGCTTTTCCCTTTCTTGGCAACCTCAATCCATTTCTCGGCCTCATCTGCCTTCTGTTGAGTCTTTGTAATAAGGTCCACCCAAGAGGTCGTCATTTCTTTGTGCTGCTCTTCCCCCTCTTTGATGGCTCGCACTTGTTCCTTGATCGTTTTGAGCTCTTCTATTACTGAAGGTTGCAATTCTCCTTCTTCAAGTGTATTTCGTGATCGTGCCTCAGCGAGCTGCCTCTTGAGTGACGCAATCTCTTTGTCTTGGGCCGTTACACAATCTCCCAGTGTAGTGATCTTGCTTTCTTGGGCCAGAACGCGATCTTCAAGTAGTTTTATTGTACCTAATAGGTGGCGGTTGATCTTGGTAATGGTCTCGACCATTTCTTCCTTGCACTTTTGGATTGCGTCCTCTAAGGGGTCGGGCTTGTCATTCTGCTTCCTCATGGTTGGTCGTTACTAACAAATGCGACGAAATGTTGCGAAGATCTACACGCACCCGGGCTTCCACATTATGCATACATGTTCCCGCATTAAGCATACATGGCATACTTAATTTTTGCAATTTTCTAAAAATCTGTAATTTCTGAGTTTTGTAGTTTCTAAAATCTGCTATTTCCTATTATTGTCTGAGAAGCTACAGTTTTTGGAAATCTGCTCTGATATGCTCGACAAAAATTATGCGCAAAAAATCTGCTTGTTGTATTTGAAAAATCTGCTACTATGTTTCAGCTGTGCTTGAAAGGTTTCTGAATGTAAAATTTAAAAAATATGGGCAGGATCTGCGGGGGCGGGGGGGGGGGACTGCAGGCAGTGCGAGCGGGATTGCAAGGAGAGTGGCGCGAGGGGGGGGGGGGCTGGACTACGGGATTGCAGGGCAGAGAGAGAGAGAGAGAGAGAGAGAGAGAGAGAGAGAGAGAGAGAGAGAGAGAGAGAGAGAGAGAGAGAGAGAGAGAGAGAGAGAGAGAGAGAGAGAGAGAGAGAGAGAGAGAGAGAGAGAGAGAGAGAGAGCACTAAGGGGCTTGAGTGTATGCGGCTCTATGAGGGCATGTACATGAATCGAGAAGACCCCAAGATTGTGATTGATTGGAAGCCAAGGAGCAGGTTTGATTGACTATCAGTATTGGAGCTTGTGTTTAAGGCTTTACCCAGAGTTGTTGAACATAGATTGTTTTAGATTCAATAAATTCAGTGTTGAATTGGGTTCTTGCTCAATTGTTTCTCATTGTGTTCTACTATTAACCTTATGATATTTACTAAATCCATATTATCTCCTACAAATTAGTCTCTAAAATCACTTACACTTTGATATTAACTTTCTAGTATCTCTCGTTCTATCCTATACACTTGTTTTTTCTCCTCTCCTCTCTCAACTCTCTCATAGCCAGAGGCCCATTGCTTTTTCATGGAGAACCGTGCACTTTGATATTTTTGGTGAATTTGAGGCAAATTTGACTAAGGTAAGAGGTGCAGATGGAGAAACCAAAACAACCGATGAACTTTATTGAAAACTTCTAGTTTTTTGGAAGATGCTTGAATTGATACAAGGATATCTACTTGAAGTTGAAGCTATGAAGACAAAAGAACACATAGATAGTGTGGTGGATATGGCACTTGATGCCATATGTGACCAGTGCTGTGTTTTCCAAGGACATGATCTAGAAGGTTTTCTTGCATGCTATGAAGCAAAGACAAAGAATTGAGGGGTTCCAAAAGATCGGATGGTTGCAAATTTAAAAGAAGTTCTAAGTTCCAAGTTCAAAAATCAACTTCGAAAACTAACAAAGACATATCCCAAACAATGGAACAATTTTTCAAATGGGTTTATTCATGAAATCTCAAGAATTATAGACTTTGAAATGAAGCATATTACCAAGAAGAACCACATTACTTTAAGTAAAGGTGATGGGGATTTGATGCAGGTACTTTGATCAATTTTGGGAATCTATGTTTGTTGTTGACAACATATTTACATGTGATGATGTCACAAAGCAAGGCAAGGATTCCATTATTGATGGTTTCTTAGTAGCTTTTGATGCAAATTAAGATAACAATATGGAAGGGCTTTCTGATGTAAGTACCTATTCAGAGGGGGTGCAAGAAAAACTTCACAGGGTGCCGTTGGATTTTAGGGTAATACAGAAGCATATAAAGCAGAAGAAGATGGAGAAACATATGAAGATTGCATGGATGAAGTTTCTTGTGTGCGTAATTTTTTTGAAACAATTGACGTATCGAATATCAAGGGAGTTCTTTCTTGTATGGTTTCATGAGTTGCAAGAGGAAGCAATTTATAACTCTTTGATAGATGATGAAGACTTCCAGGGCTCTACTTGTCTAAGGGACGGTGTTGTGGATGGAGATGTAATTACGGGATAAATTTGTTTTCATGCTCAAGGTGGAATCCGAAGTGAAAATGTCCCTGATGCAGATACATATTATTTAAAAGGTTTTGATGGCTATGAAGCCAGAGGGGATGATGATGCTCAATCACCCTAGGCATTGCAAGGAGGGCATATATTTCCTTTTGGATGGTGTACCAGCTATGGTTGGGTTTGGATGCTCTTTCTACTTATATTTATGTCAGTGATGCTATGGATACCAGTAAAAGGGAGTGAATACTCTCCTATACTTGGTGGTAACGAGCAAAGTTTCCAAATTTTTATGGGATGAGGATGTTTCACCGTGTTTCAAGGATAGCTCTAGTTTATGCAGAAATCATTGATGCTATGCGATCTCAATGGTATTTGATCCAAGAGATTCTAAGGACCTTGAAAAGTAGGTTCAATACGGATGGGTGCTTTTGGGCGCACACTATGGTTGCTCGTTGATTGATTAAGGCATATCAAGCTTACGTTCGGGAGGTTTGATGTTGGTTGAGACAAGTAATGTATGGTCATGTGGAGATTTTATGAAGCTCAAGTGTTTGAAAATTTCCTCTTTTGCCATTTGATCTAGGTGGGTATGAAGATTCTTACTGGTTATGGCAGGTTATCTCCACCTGCTCTAAAGTAGGGGATTCATTGGGTGAAGGGTATTTATGCTTGGTTGACTATAAAATGTTGAGATTTCCATATGATCTGGGAGGAGTCATGAAGCCAAAGAATACTCTAGTCAAGTTGGCACATGCCGGAGGATGTGCAGGTTTAGAGGGGGTGGATGTCGTGTCACTCCACTTTCACAATGTGAAACAGGGTTAAAAGATGTAGATATTAATCGATTGAATTATAGATGTTAATTGTGGGGCTAGAACATCAGAGCAAGTGTGCAAGCCCAAGTGCAAGGATTTGATGCTTACAACAAAAAAGTTGTAAGGGCAAGCTGGGTAGTTGGAGGCCATGTGGTTAGTGGTAGAAAGGAAAGTGGGGGAGAGACTAACTGTAGTGCATGAGGGAGGCCGAAAAGTGCTATTTTGTAAAAAATTTACAAAAGTCATTTTTTGTAAAAATAGCCCACTACGACAAGGAAAACATTATTTTGAGCATTTTTGTGTCTCACGCACATAGGCCAATTTTGCACTGATTGGGAGATATTGAAGTTTTCATACTCTGCTATTTTCTAAAAAGCTGTACGAGAAGGGGAAGTAGAAGAAGAGGAGGTTTTATTCTTCTTGGATGCTCTCTCTCTCTCTCTCTCTCTCTCTCTTTCTCTCTCTCTCTCTCTCTCTCTCTCTCTCTCTCAAGATTTGTGCAAGCGAAGCGATGTGAAGACAAGAGAAGGAAGGTTGAAGACAAATCAGAAAAGAGGGAACCATGGGTTGTTAAAATTGGGATTAAGAGTAGACAAAGGGTGTTTACCTGCTCAAGGGCTTGGGGAAAGGAAGGGTGAGCTCAACAACAAACGGACAGTGAGAGGTAAGCGCTAGTCTACGCTCATTGATGGGCTCAAGTGTATGCAACTATGAGGTCTGGACATGCATCGAGAAGACCACAAGATTGTGATTGGTTATAAGCCAATAAAATTTTGATTGACTGTCAGTGTTGGAGCTTATGTTTAAAGCTTTACCTAGAGTTGTTGAACATCTTGGTGATTCTTATAGGTCGATTCGACTGTACTGTGTATAGATTGTTTCAAATTTAATAATTCTAGTGTTGAATTGGGCTCCTGTTGCACTGTTTCTCATTATGTGCTACTATGAATCTTACGACATTTACTAAATCTATGTTATCTCCTACAAATTAACCTATAATGGCACCTATGCTCTCATTATTATTTTGCTATATCTCTTGCTACAATATAAACACTTATTTTTGTTTTTGCTTCTCTCCTCTCTTAACTCTCTCAATGCTAGATGCCTCACTTTCCCGATCAACCTTGGAGAACCATGCACTCCGACACCATAATCACCTTCAAAGATTACACCAAGCTTGTGCAAACCAAGTTGACACATGTTAATGCAATGCTTTCAAAAATTGTAAATTTTGCCTCTCAAATAATGGACAAAGTAACATTGCCATTGCGAATCCAAGGTGCAATTTCTACATAACTCAAACCTTTAGGGGTTCATTTCTAGAGGGTGAGAATGAAGGGAAAGCCTTAAAGCAACCATAATAGCTTGTGGGAGCAATGGAGCATCCACTTTCTTGTGTGGGAGTGTGCCTACAATCACGTATACACATCAACAAGTCTTATCATATGTGGGAGCATCTTGGGTAGTGGAAAAATTTAATGCACTGCTCTCCTTATCATAAAAAGAGCTATGAAGTGCACCACTAGAGGCTACCCTAGGAGAGCAACTTAAGGAAAAGGTGAACTCCATAAAAATTAGGCCTAGAGACCAAGAAGAAGAGAATCAAGCATACAAGGCAATGGAAGAATATAAAAAGAGGGCACGAGACAAAGGAGAAGAAAAAATATGCAAAGAACAAGAGCTAAAATAGGCCATTAGAGGAGAGTTTTCAAAGTGAAAAGGAAAAAGAACAATAATGCAAGATACAAAAGTGGAAGGAACTTTTGCCTTTACAGATAGAGAAAAGGAGCCAAGAGAGGAACAAACCAAGAAGTAGTGGAGTAAGCAACACGAAGAAGTCTCTCAATTGGAGGGGCAAGCATACAAGGAGCGGGAAGACGATGAGAGATTGCAAAAAGAACTTGAAGATAAGACCATGGAGGAGCAAGTATCTTGAGGCGAGGAATCTAAGAGATTCAAAGAAAGGAACAAACAACATGAAGATAAGCAAGATGAAAGAGGGGAAGAAGAGGGGCATCACTTTTAAGGTGGAAATTTTGGAGGTTTCTTATCTTCACCATCTCCTTCGGGGCTTCTTTCCATCTAAGTAGTCCACTACTTGTTACCTCTAAAGCACAAAGGAAAGGCAAAAGGCATGCAAAGTCTTTCAAGGAACTCAAAATGATGAGCTTGCATATAATACCACCTCTAGCCTTTGCTTTCTAGAATGTTTCCAACAAAAATACAATTCACAACCTTGTCATCCAATTTTTTGCGGTGTTTATTGGGACACCTATTTAGTAGATACGAAAACACATGATAAACTCAAACCAAAATGATTGATACACCCATGCTTTCTTGGAGTTATCATCAATAAAGAACATCAATATGGCAAACATGAGGTGCTAGTTTAGGCTCAGTGCAAAGGGCCTCAAGCAAGTGGGTATATTCTCTAAGCATATCTAGGAGGTATTATACTTGAGGATGTGTAGAATTCTTGAGGATTCAAGTGTTGAAAGAGATCATGCAAGGCTATCCAAACCTTTGAATTTGGGATTTTTCTCAATGCTAGGAGCTCACTTTTGAGGGGTGGCAACAAACGGTGGCTCAACTATTGTGCCAAGCTTCAATAGTTGAATGTGAAACGGTGCATGGAATTTTGTGAATCATAGTATGCTTTAGCAATCGTGCCCAAGTTTGTGTTGGATCCATGCTGCAAGTTTCCCTTCCCTCATAGATGAGTCTTGCAAATGCTTTTAGGGTGCTCGCTCCAATGTTAGAGCCAATACACAAGGAGCCACTGATAGGACGTGGAATGGTGTGGTAGGCCAAGCCAAGCAACCATCATTAGGGCGGTAGTAAGAAGGGACAGGTAATGGTTTGCGAGTGACCATTCTCTGTAATTTGTGCGACCCTTTGGCAACTAGTAGAGGCTGGGAGCCAATGTGTGGAGCACAAACTACGGAGGGAATGGTCATTAACGGACCATTTTGTCGGGAGGAGGGAGGATAGGTTACACAGTCGTATGCAACTGCTAACAGATATCATAGACATGCTATTTGCATTCCATGGCAACAAAAATTTCAAGTGCTATAGTGACAACTACTGGTTGAAATTCTAGGTGTTGAGGTGCTTCTCGTGGTTTGCTAGCCAAGTAAAATTTTCCTGCTGTGCTGATGTGGCTTCAATATGTCGGCTATCTGCATGAATTCTGTTGTAGAAGGTCGATGGATGGCTTAGAGATCTTGTCCCCCCACTCACCTGGGCCAAATCAGATGATAGCTACGAGTAGCTACGTTCACGCCTTGACATGACGGAAAAGGCCGAAGTCCCTACGTTGACCTCTAGAAGAGCACAAGCGCTATTCAACCAAAAAAGTTTTGAATGCTCTTGCGATGGGCATCAAAGTGAAGATTCTAATCTGTGAAGAGGATACCCAAGTGGATGAAAGAGTGGTTTTCGGAGAAAGGCAAGACCATGTGGCCATCTCAAAGGCCTCATTCAGAGTGTGGGGAGCCTCAATGTGCACAACAGACTTGTCCACAGCATGGCATTTCACATTGTGTGGATAGTAGTTCAAGTTTTAATTATTATGGAATACTTCATCAACAAATAAATGTTGGCCAATTGGCTAGATTGCACGTCTCTGAGCTGATGCGTTGCGGGATCAATGTGTTGATTTGCAATCTGCGTTGAATAGCGAGATAAGACATTTGTGTTCCGGGGTGCTAGTGCCACCCATAACTCTGTGGATCTAGAAAAGCATCTCTCCACTTTTGAGCAAATGAGGCAATGCCACGACAGACAAACAACCTTGCCCATTTTTGTTTTCCGTGAAGTCTAAACACCCCCCCCCCCCACTAAGAGAGATAGGGTGCACGAGAGCAGATGGCAGACTCCATGACTCATCGATGTTTGAGTCTGCACTCCTTTTCCTTTTTTTTTGAGAGAAAATTACAAAAATACCCCTCAAATTTGTGGAAATTCTCAAAATACCCCTCAAAATTCAAAAAATTTCCGATATACCCCTCATACTTTACCAAAGGTTCCCAAAATGCCCTTCAATTTCTCCAAAATACCCAAAATATTCCTTTGTAACCTCGTAAACATATCTAAAGACTTTTTTTTTTGCAACTCTTTATAGAAAGATTGGTTCTCCCTTAATAGAAGATGATAGATGTAGGATTTTGAATGGTATCGTGGGCAAGTAAGATGAAGTCATTCATCATTTCTAGACACATATGCCGCTGTTTGTGAGCTCATTGGTGAATTGTTTTGTTTAAGGCACTGAAAGATATAACTTTATTGTCATAAAGATTAGAGGATGCAAAAATTGGGGAAATCCATCCCAAAATGATAAAGGATATATTAGAAAATTTTGGAATTTGAGGGGTATTTTGGGAATTTCCACAAATTACAAGGGTATTTTGATCATTTTCCTTTCTTTAATTTGCTACCTTACTTTGAGGGCTGAGTCCCACTTGGCCCTTAAAGAATTAGTGGTATTAAAATCGAGAAAATGGTTCCACATGAATATTATGTAAAAGAGAAAGTCAAAACAAACTTTTGTGGTTACTCGAAATGGAATCCTTTTATGAAGGGAAGAGATTTTCACATTCTAAAAATAATTCTTCACAATTATGCCTTTCTCTTCTGAAAGAGAAGATGAAGAAGAAGCTCGAGGGTACACAACGCGGGAGGTAGTATTAGTGGTCTGCAATACAAAGATGAGGCTTTCCCTAGCGTGATGGACAAATACACAAGTTGGGGGAAAAGCCTCCTAATGAGGGAAAAAAGTGCCCGGACATTCCTAACACACACATCACTACCATAATATGGTAACAAGAATTGATTGATTCCAAAAACCTACAAAGTACCTAGGGAAACAACCCTATTACTAAGCCATTAATGGATGCTCACAGACACACATCATATAAGAGGGAGGGGGGGGAGGGGGGGGGGGTGACAAGGCAACAGTGGGACTAAAAAATCATCAAATTTTTTGGAAGAGAATAGATTTTGTGGCAATTAACAAAAAGCTATAGAGTCCCGTCATTTATCATTTTTTGGCAAAATTTGAATTGTACAACTCGTCCTTAATTAATAGGGGTCAATGGACTTCCAACTTGTGATTAATATTGAGTTTTTTATGGACCATAAGATAATTTTCCCAATGACTAGGTATAAAAAGTGAAATTTATCCTTTTTAAAGGGTCACTTCTAAAGAGGGTCAATATGCTATAAAGAGATTACACACTAATTTCAAGCCAAAAATTTTCATGTCCAAATTGTATGTTTTCAGTTCCGCTTGCTTTGCTTGCTCTTTATTTTGATTGTTTACATTGCATGATTTGTGTTGTTGTTGTTGTTGACGGTCTTCTTATGAGCTAACTCTACTATTTAAGTGATTGAATTGAAGTCATAAATTTCAATTGGAGGAGGCTTAGAGAAGTCACGATTTTTTGAGCATCGTACAAATGATGGGTCATGATTTTGTGTTAGGGTAAGCCAACACTTGTGGCATTGCATGGGAAAGACCCCTTGTCTATTAGGATGGAGGAAATGATGACATGGTCCAATAGCAAGGGGGTGCAACTTCTCTAGTCAATGATTGTAAAGCACGAAGCCTATATTAGAGGCTATTTTCTAATGAATCATTGCACTTTGAGCATTATCATTGTGTCTATACTCTTTCTCTCTATGTTTTTGTTCTTGGCATAACCTAACCCTAATCTCCATATCTCTAATTGTAACCTTAGGGTTAGCTTCATTAAAGACCTCCAAAGGTTAGTGTTAAAAGTGTTGACTGCACAACTATGGTGGGTGATACCGATTGCAAGCCATGGCGAGAGAGAACGAGCAGAGGAGATTGAACAAGAGAGAAAAAGAGAGAGAGAGAGAGAGAGAGAGAGAGAGAGATTCGACATGGCAGAAAACAAAGTAACGCTATATTGTATCTTGTAAAGCCTTACAATATAAAAGAGATTAGCCATGCAAACCCCACTTTTAATTGAGCGTGCTTGCATGCCATAAGGGAGTTTCCCACGGGATTAGACTCACTAAATCCGGGCTTGAATACCCAACAATCCCCCCTCAAGCCCGAACTACATACATCACTCTCATGATACCTCGAGTTTTTGGTGTACTCGTTAACCGTGAGTTTTAGGTTCTCACACAACCAAGGATTTTGGTGTATCCATCACCCGGTGCTATGATAGTGAACCCCCCCTTGAACAAATAGGGTGTAGGTTAAAACAAATTTAGCTACCAATAAATGGAGTTTTTGGTTCACTGCCAAACCTTGGGTTTAAGGTGTACCCACCAGTAGCCTCATGAGAAGGAGAACAAAAATAGGACTTGTACAAAAAACTGGTATTTTTGGAAGGCCTTACCACTCATGTGTGGCAGTGTCTATAGTGCATACAAATGTTTGACTACATGGAAATAAATGACAATTTATAAGCTAAACAAAGGCTTTGACTGAAAAGCATAGGATTGTTTTGCCAACAGACAAAAGATGACAAATCTATGATACTAAAATAGTTTATGAAATCGTGTACCATATTCTCGAAGAAAATCTTCATGTTTTGAGCATTTTGCGATGCTTTGTGCAAGTACCACCATAACCTTTGCAGCCCAATGTGTGTCAAAATGCTTGCAAAAAGACTCCATCAAAACTGTTGGCAGGTGTTTGGGAAAGCTTGATATCGATAAGTAATTGCCCTTTGTTACTATGGGCATTTTGATATGCTGTTGCAATTCAATGACTAGGCCTTTGAGCATCTCAATATGCTAGCCTTGATGTGCCAACTATGTTTTTTTGCAACCTCATATGCCTGCAACAATAGGCGGCGTTTCAAAATGCTATGAAGAAATACCATTGCATGGAGAACTGCCGGTTTACAGTAGCAGCATATCAAAACGCTCCACCTGCAACTAGAACCTCCCAATGGCCGCCTATAGCCACCAAGCTTGTGCGCCAACGTTTTGAATCGCGCCGTCTGAGCCTATAGCTTCTGCCCGCCTATAGGAACAACCACCACAACGCCTGGGGCCTGCCAAAATTGTCAGCGTCTTGAGATGCAACAGAGGACATAGACCTGCAGCGCTTTCGTCAAGCTTGCCCGCCTGGGCTCTGATACCAGTGTTGGGTGCACAACTATGGTGGGTGATACCGACTGCAAGCCATGGTGAGAGAGAACGAGCAAAGGAGATTGAACGAGAGAGAGAGAGAGAGAGAGAGAGAGAGAGAGAGAGAGAGAGAGAGAGAGAGAGAGAGATTCAACACGGCAGAAAACAAAGTACCGCTATATTGTATCTTGTAAAGCGTGACAATATAAAAGAGATTAGCCATGCAAACTCCACTTTTAACTGATCCTTCTTGCATGCCATGAGGGGAGTTTCCCATGAGATTAGACACACTAAATCCGGGCTTGAATACCCAACAAAAAGTCCTTATACCTAGGACCTTTATGCAAGCTAGGCATGTGCTTATCGTGCTTGATGACTAAGGTGCTTGTTGTGCTTGATGACTAAGGGGCTTGAGGTGCTTCATGACTTAGGTGCTTGAGGTGCATTCTCTCTCTCTTTTACAAGTATTTTTCATGCCAAGCTTACTAGGTATAATCTTCATTTTTCTACCTTTAATCAAGTGCTCTCCTTATGCTCTTTAAGAATTCTCTTAAGGAAATGCTCACTATTGTTACCTTAATTCCACTACAATCAATCATATTCCATTGCACTAACTCTAACCCTAACACCATGGTAAACATCCACCATAGCCTACTGCTAACCATTGGCAATTAGGGATGCATTTCCGCATCAACTAACCTATTAAGTGGTATCAAAGCCAACGATATCACACCTAGGCCAATCAACCTTTTCATTTGATTGTCATTAGTAGCTTAATTAATCTCTTTCATTATGGATAAACTCCACTCTCTAATCATCTCTTGGGATGCGTATGCTCCACTACCCACCATGATGACTAGGTGAGAGGGAGTTAAGTTCGGATGTCCTTTGCATATTTTTTCAATTAGTATTTGCATCTCCTTGCACAATAAGCAACCTTATTGGCTCGAGTCGTATTGGAAAAATTGGCGTTCATAATTTGTGTGTGGATGTGGCTCTCATCAAGAGCTTTTTGTAGCACTTCTTCGAGCCTAAATTGGCCAAGGATTTCCATTTGAATTGATCCATTAAGTTGACATCCTTTTGTCGAAGCTCATTGATTTTTTGCAGATCCAAAGTTTTGTGTGTGTGTGTGTGGATTTTTGCTTCATTAATGCTCACACCACCCCTTTCTCTTTTGTGAGACCCACTACGTGGGAACCTAGCAAAAGCAAGTCAAACGCCATTGAAAGTAGATGCGCACTCTAAAACCCAATGCATTGGGAACGCTCTTATTTTCATCATCAACTGCAAGTTGCCTTGCATCATCTCCACCCAAGTGGTAGTGTGTGGGACATCCACAACAACTACATGCCCTGCCAAATTTTTTGTTGGCCCCGCAAGGTGCTACATATTCTCATTACCACTCCCTCTTGCCCCACTTAAAGTCTCGGTGGATTCGGTCTTGCAACCCTGCTTAACCCGCTACCGACAAGGCCACAAGCCTGCTATTAGAAGCTTGACAGGAGCCGATATTGTTTTGGTGTTGAAAGACCCTCTCTTCTATTCCTTGCAATTAATGATATTCGAGCCACGGGTACAAGAGCCTGAATGCTTTTCTAAAGGGGTAAAGAGGAGTAGCAACTAGGGCTTGAAGTGCCAAAGTACACCTAAAAAGTTTACATCTAAAATTTTTTAGAATGGTTGACAATATTAAAGAGAGTGAAATTAATGTTGATAGCTTTGATTTTGCTAATGAGCATGCTAGTAATGATGTCCCTATGCTTGTTAACTACCTTGTTTCTAGGCTTCAACAAACCATGGGAAATCCATCCCTCCAAAGTGAAGTGCAACGGTAGCTTCGTGCTCATGGGATTCTCCAAACTCCCCACCAAGAAGAGAGAGTACCTAGGAAGCCTCCTTGTGAGACTTTCAAAAGAGGCCTCTCTCCGATTCGGGAAGAAGAAGAGGATTCGTACGAAGGGCTCCAAAATCTACTACTTGACGATGCATCACCTTCCCAAAGGAGAACTCAAGAGCCCCCACCAAAAGAACGAGAAAGAAGTGAGTCTCCTGCCACCTCGACGGAGATGGCTCCACGAAGATGGCGGGCAAAACGCTCTCCATCACCTCCTAAATGGACAAGACCATCGCACACTTCTCTAGACCATAATTTAAAGAGGGATGACAGAAAACAAGAGAAGAAAAAGGTGAGAAAGAGGTCACCCTCTTCTCCATCTTCTTCAAATTCTTCATCGTCTGAAGAAAGAGATGGTGCAACTTTTGAACCACCAAAAAGAAGAGGCCATAGGAGATCCTATGCTGCGTGGAAGAGATCGTCCAATCTCAAGAAGTTCCAAGAGGGAGGAAAGAACATCTCTTTCCTTACCTACGATGGCACCTTTGGTGCTACGGACAAAGTCTTGGCCTTCATCCAACAATTTGACGCGGCGTTTGGAGATGAGGGCTTCACGGAGTCCTCTAAGCTACGCCATGTAGCTATGCATTTTAAAAAGTCCGCCAGGCAATGGTGGTCTAGCCTACGGGCAAACGGTGAAGCTCCACGAACATGGAAAGCTTTAAAAGCTTCCATCATGAAGCAGTTTTTGGCTACCGATGCCAAAGACAAAGTACTCACCGAATGGCGAATCTTGAAGCTCTCTCCTTACGAGTCTATTCACAAATATGTAGACAAGTTTTGGGATTTACATCTCGAAGCCACTGTCTTCAAAAAGATGGATTTTGGAGAGCAAATACAACAATTTTGTGTGGGTCTAAATGAAGATATGGCAGAGTATGTCAAATCCCAAAGGCCACGTACTATATCTTCGGTCATACACCATACCATGGTGACTTCACGAATCAATTTCCAAACAAGGGCTAAGAGTTAAGCCCACGGAGAACAAGGACCGTAACAATGAGACTAAGGGGAAGGACAATGTCCAAAAGTCTCTTAAAGGCAACGCCAACAACAACAAAGCTAAGGAGAAGGGAGTTTATAAAGGCAAAAATAAACTCTCTCCTTAAGAGCTTGAGCGTTATCGTAAAGATAACCGTTGTTTCAAGTGCGGGGAGCAAGGGCATGCTTATTGTGCTTGTCCCCACAAGAATACAAAAAACGAGCCTCCTAGAGCTACCTTGGTCGAAATCCAAGAAGAGGAAGCTCACCACGAAGGATCTCCTCTATGCCACGCTTGGGAAAAGGTAAGAGAACATGATGCTTTTATTCTCTTTGACCCTAATTCTACTCACAATTTCATATCCACAGAGTTAGCCACCAAGTTAGGCATCCAAGCCTATGAGATGGGAGATGTCCTGCCCGCCGATGGTGCTTTCAAGGGGCAAGAAGCTTCAGTCACTCCCTTAATTGGGAAATTGAGGCTCAATGTCCAAAGCTATGTGGACAAAGAGAACTTCTTTATCTCTCCTCTCAAGCACAAGGATGTAATCATAGGGGCCACATGGTTTGATCGCATGGCTGCCAATGTTAAATTCCCTGAAAGGAAAATCTACTTTAGGTTCAGGGAAAAAGATATGTACATAGATGCTAAGGAGTTGGGTAACACCATACCCATTGTGCATACACAAGCTTTCAATAAGTCAATAAAGAGCTCTATTTCCGTGTACATGATTTTTGTTAAAGATTCTCAAAATGAACCTAATGCTTTAGCAAAAGAAAATATAAAAAATCACAAGGAATTAGAGCTATCCAATTTTCTCAAGGGATATCAAGATGTTTTTATTGACGACATCCCTTGTGAACTACCTCCTAAATGAAGCAATGATGACCATGCAATTAAACTTCTTCCAGGAAGTTCACCACCTAATAAACCTCCTTATAGAGTTTCTCAAGATCAACAAGAGGAGATTATGCGGCAAGTGCATGAGTTAGTTGAGAAGGGCATAGTTAGGCCTAGCTCATCTGCATTTTGTTCACTCGTGTTATTAGTGCAAAAGAAAGACGGCACATATCGTATGTGTGTCGACTATAAAGCACTAAATAGAATCACTATCAAAAATAGGTTTCCCGTTCCACAGGTAGAAGACCTATTTGATAAGCTGCAAGGATCGACCTACTTTAGTAGGATTGACCTAAAAAGTGGCTACCATCAAATAAGGATAGTTGATCAAGACATTGTAAAGACCGCATTTCGCACTACGTTTGGTCTTTACAAATACATTGCCATGCATTTTGGTTTGACCAATGCACCAACCACATTTAACCGCTTGATGGAGAATCTATTCAAGCCTCATCGAACCTTTACTGGAGTGTTCTTTGATGATATCATCATCTACTCTAATTCACTAGACGAACACAAGCAACTCTCCAACAACAGATGAGGTGGGAAAATTTCCTTTCACAATTTCATTTTCATATTGCTCACATTGCTGGAAAGCATAATCGAGTAGCTGATGCATTCTCAAGATGGCTGAGAGTGAATGCGATTTCCATAGCAACTCACAATGAGCTATCTTCTATGATAGATGAGTACGCTATTGATCCCAATTTTAGAGTTGTGATTTCAGCCCTTGCACTAGGGAAGAAAGAGGAACCATTTACCTTACAAGATGATTATCTTCTCTATGGCAATAGACTATGTGTTACTAACTCACTACGTGAGAAAGTAATGTATAAATTTCATGCTCCTCCTTATGCGGGGCATAGAGGGATTCAGTCTACCCTAAAAGGGATTGAAACATATTTCTATTGACCTACCATGAAAGCAAACATACAAGAGTATGTTTCTAAATGTGTGGTGTGCCAAAAGACAAAGTTTGATAGAGGGAAGCAACCTGGATTGCTTCAACCTTTGCCAATCCCTAATTCACCATGGTAGAGTATATCCATGGATTTTATCTTTGGGACTATGGGAAGATGGATGATAGTAGACAGGTTCAACAAACAAGCTCATTTTATACCTGTCAAAAATACTATCAAAGCCCATCAAATGGAAACCCTCTTCATATCACAAATCTTCAAGTACCATGGCTTGCCGATGTCCATAGTGTCGAATAGAGATCCTAGAATGATGAGTAATTTCTGAAAGGGTCTCTTTGAGAATTTAGGGACAAGGCTTCTCTTCGGCCTATCACCCGCAAACGGATGGCCAAAGTGAAATAGCTAACCTAACAATTCTTGATCTACTAAAAGACTATGTAACAAAATTAGATCAAAGGTCCCAATGGGAGAAGTACTTACCCTTGGTGGAGTATGCCTACAATAATATTGTACATACCTCCACGGAAAAAGCACCTTTTGAGGTAATTGAGGGAAGATCAAAATGTCCCCTGCTACTTAAGGTACACGGGAAGATCTTCGCTGCAGATGAGTATAGCCGAGACCTATAAGAGTCTTTCCAAAATATTAAGGATGCTATCTCTATCTCACAGTAAAGGCAAAAGGCTGCTGATAAGCACATAAGAGTCCAAGCCTTTAAAGAAAATGATCGGGTCTTGCTTAAATTTCCCAAGGCTTGATTAAGGCACACGATGGGCAAGAATCCTACAGGACACCAACACTACTGTGCTAAGTTAGCAAAAAGGTACTATTGTCCCTTCTAGATTCTTAGACCAATCAATGAGATGGCCTATCAACTCAAGTTGCCCAGTCATTGGCTCATACACAATTCTTTTCATGTCAGCCTACTAAAGCCTTACAAAGGAGAGCCACCTCAAGAACCAACTACTGAAGACCCACCGGAGATCGAGGACCAAGAAGAGGTGTTGCAGCTCGAGTCCATTCTCCGACATGAAGACAAAGTATTAAGAGGCGGTAAGATTATCCGATGATATCTTATTAAGTTTAAGAACTATCCTTTTGAAGATGCTAGATGGATGCAAGGCATACAACTAAAGGATAACCTAAACCTTGTCAATGCTTACAATGCTTCCCTAGAGTAAGCAAATGTATAAATGTTTAAAATGAACAAATTTTTCGTCTTATAAGACTCTCTTTTTCTTTATTGTGCACAAATGTTAAGAAGTATGCATGCTTAGGATCAAGTTTGTGGAGACGACGTCTCCCAAACACCAACCAAGTAGAGCTTGTCACTCTACTTTGGAAGATTGATAGGACTAATGTGTAGACATGCTTGCCGTAGCTTCGGCTCTCAAGCGCCAAATGGACTAGTCATCCATTCTGGAACGGTGTCGTAGGGTAAAATAGGGATCCTCTACCCGCTAGAAAAAGGACTAATGACTATGCTTTATCATCTTTATCTCATAGTAGAGGATGACTATGAATTCACGGGAGAGGTACTGTCATAATAACTAATATCTAATTCTCCTAAATGATTTTCTCATGTTAAATTGGTCATTTAATATGGGGAAGTACCAGGGGAGAAAAATCTAGATTATTGGTAAGGCTAGTAGACTGGTCACAATAGGGATCCAAAGGAGGGAAAATAGGGATCCAAAGGGGGACCATCTGTAGAAGATCAATGTGCAAGCAATGGGCTTCAAAGACCTAAGGTTCAACCCATTAAGACTTCCAAAATGCTAAAGTTCCAAATTTCAAAGGGTAAGTCCAAATGGTCAAGCTTAAGGAAATTGGATGCTTTGTAATTGTACACAAAGTCTTCCTAGATCCCTATATGGGAGGGGGCGAGCCCTAAAGGTAGGGAAAGAGAGAGAAAGAGGTGAGATAACACACACACACACACACACGGTCAAAGGCTCCCCTTTACACAAAGGGCATAGTGGACACATGTCAGGTTCCTAGCTCAGTTTAAATCCTATTGGATGACCATAGAGGTGGACCAATGAGAATTAGTCTAGAGTAAATTTAGTCTAATTAATTTAAAAACACTTTATAAAAAGAACCAATGGAAATTAAGTCTCCTGGATGATTATTGGACAGCCTGCCAAGGGGTCCAATAGGAATTAAGCAGCCCAATGGCTTGCTTAATTCCTATTGTCCAGAAGGGAAAAAGGTCCAATGGGGATTTAAATGAATTAAGTTATTTACCTAAGCTCTCTCTAAAGGGGAAAGAGGGACACTTGTCAGAAGGCTCTTCATTTAACAACTTAATTCCTATTGGCTAAGCTTGGAAAGGTCCAATGGGAAGCCAACAAGAGGAATTAGCAAGAGGGGTCGACCAAGATGAGAGAAGGGGTTGATTTGTGAAGGCATTAGTCAACACACACTCACACTAACTCATGTGTGAAGTCAAGAAAGTCTATCTCCTTCTTAAGCTTTAATGGAAAGCTCATCATCTACTCCAAGCTCGTGAGAAGGGAGGCCTACACCAACAACTATTGGCTTTGTGATGAAAATCCAATCAAGAGCCAAGCTTTAATGCATGCTCATCTCCTCTACCATGCTAATTACTAAGCTATGCTAAGCTTTTATGAGTGATTATGTGAGGAGATATACTTCTTTCTCGTAAGACTACTCCTTCTTCCTTTCAATCTACTCTCATACCCCGCTAGCTCTCACCATCTTTGAAGGTGTGTGAGGTCTTGGGTCTGAGACCGTGAGGGAATTGATGTTGTGTTTTATAAGTGTGTGCATGGTGCTTGAAGCTTCCATCTTCATTGCACCAACAAGTTATTGAAGGAACACAAAGTATTGTATTGTAAAATGTCTCCCTTGATGGGGGAAACCTATAATACAAAGCCTTTTGGAGGGGGGACCGGCTCCATGTAAATCCGGTCCTCAACTGTTGTCAATAGCTTAATTTCTCTCTCTTTTCAAGTGTTGTTCATGCCTATCTAACTAGGTGTTATGATTTTTGTTGCTCTCTCCATCCAGGCACTCTTGCTATGCTCATTAGGAATCTATTCTAATGAAATGCTCACTATGTTTATGCTCTTTTCCGCTACACACAAGTTACTAGGCCATTAAATGTTACATACCCTTTCTCTAGAAAGATGAGCCACAAAATCTACCCTACTTTGGTAGTGATTTCCTACCTTCTCTCCATCATACAAACTACTTTTTTGGCTTCAGTAACAAACCTTAGCCCAAACAATACCCCCAGTAAACTTAACAGTAGAGATCATGGCATGAACAACACAAAAAATATTAAAAACCTTGGCCATTAGCCATACACCTTCCAGAACCCATCAAAGGCACTCCTGTACTTCAATATCCTAATAGGCACAAAGTCAGAACTTGGGTTGGTTGGGGTTCATAAGCGGTAATCATATCCTGCATGGTCATCTTCTCTACAAGCACGATCACACCTATGGAAGGTAGGTGACATCACTCTTGTACCAATTGTGATGACAGCTGATGAGGCTCACCATGGAGATGCACAATGCTCCATCTCTCCTTTGTTGCTAGCTCTCAAAAGGATATGGGGATGGGGTTGTACCTACACCTAATCAATCAGCGTAAACTCTAGAAATCATGTGCACTCCACTAGACCTTCGTTGCCTCTATCATCTAATGATTGATGGGGGTAAGAGCCTTCGTGCCCACAGACTCGACAGCTGGTGCCATCGAGTAGCTGCATGTAGAGAGCTCAAGAAATTTTAGTGAGAAAGTAGTAAACTGCTCAAAGCTATGCGACATGCAAAATTGCACAAAGAAAATTAGAACACGTGCATAGGACACAGAGAGACAAACGACAAGTAAAAGTGGCTCCAAAGAATTCATCACACTGTATCGAATCCCTTTTGCATGTCAAGCTTGGCATACCATGCATTAATTCTTGGGTTCATATGTGTGACAGATAATGAACCTCCATCCCTTCTCACAATTATCCTAGTCATTACCAAATTCTACTCATGATGCCTCAGATACCTCACATAAAACTTAATGCCACACTCAACGTCGTATGCGAGTATTATTATAGCGATTAGCGGGATCAGAGTAGCCACCTCAATCTTTTCCTTATGACAACAAGGCACCGTCTCAAGGTAGTGCCGTAATTGAAATCCAATAACCAGACTTGAAACTATACTTCCATCTAGATTTTGTAAAAAAGACGCATTCTCACCAGCACTTCCCTTGAACACGGTAGGGTTCCGTCCATTGTAATTTAAGCTTTCCTTTATGTTTTCCCTCTTGAGAATTAAACATTAGCACCAAATCCCCTTTCTTAAATGTCTTGAACCGCATCAACATAAAACTAGTATACCTATCCTCTTCCAATTGTGGCAATTGGTCTATTTGGTAGACCATTAAATCCTATGGTAATAATCTCTTTGATATCTGAATGCACATGCTGGGCACCACAAATTCTAACGGGGAAATGGCTTCTATTTTGAATGCCAAATTAAACGGTGTAAACCCCATAGCCAATTTAAATGGAGTGTGGTATGCCCAAAGTGTTGCAGGGAGTTTTTAATTTTGATAATCTCTTTCTGCAATTACTAACTTGGTCAACATCCACATAATCCTCTTATTACTGCTTTTTGCCAAGCCATTTGCTTGTAGATAATAAAGGATACTCATTTTATGTATGATCTGGAAGGTCTACAACAACTCTCTTATTAGTTTATTCTAAAAATGTGTACCTTTATCACTGACCAGCTCCACTGGTAAACCAAATCATGGAAACACGTTTTGATAAAGGCATTCTACAACTAAAATTGAATTAACTTCTTCTAATACCCAAGCTTTATTCCACTTTGTACAGTAATCTATGCAAGTACTCCAAATGTATTTGCATTGAGACTATTTTACCACTAGTTTGATTGGACCCAAATCGCACTTTTGGAATGATTCAAGTGGCAGAACCGGAATAAGCGAAATAAATCCTCTAGCAAACGTCACATTGAGCTGCGAACCTCATTGCATCCACATGACTATAGGCAACCAAAGCTTGACTTGAAAAACCTTCTTCGCGGTTAATGGCTCGGACAAATGACCACTAGCAATACCTTCACGATCTTCTTGGAGTATTGCTCATTGTTTGGTACTAGAACACATCGTGGGAGTACTCTCTAAAGATATCTGTAATAAAGCTGACCCAATAGAATTTCAAACCTACTATTTTTTAATGCCACCCTTTTTCACTGATCTATAGTCTGATCTATAGTCAAATGGGTCGGCATAATTCCTTCAAAGATCAACATCTCCTCATACCATGTCCATGGAAGAGTTTTTGGATTTATAACAACTTCCTCTTTCCAACAATTCATCTTCACAGACCAAATATTTGTTGCATATCCCTTTGGAAGATACTAAGTGCATTTTGCAGGCAAAACCACATCACCGTACAAGCAAACACTACTCATGCAGTGATAAATGCAATTTTGGGCTGATCTACGACTTCCATCTACACTTGATTGTAACCATTGTATCTATTCTCTAAAAGTACATAAAAAACTTGCAACTTTGTCCAAAGTAGAATCCAGAAAAGGAAGTGGGAAGGGGTTCTACACTGCAGCCAAATTCAACTTGTAGTGATCAACGTAGATCCACAACTTCTTGTTCTTTTTAGGGACCACAAAAATCGGTGGGATCCACTCTCAATTGGAACTATAAATCCAACTTTCAACAATCTATCCATTTCTTAAACTTGTTTGGCATAAATTGACGGATTCATGCGATACGTGGCTTGCTTCGTAGGAACCACGTCCTTCTTGAAATTGATGTGATGTTGGTAAAAGCTAGAATCTAGACACTTTATATATGAATAATCCCATGCAAACACGTCCATGAGCTCCTCAACAATTTTATAAGACCGGTTGAAAAGATTCTTCCAGATGTGCATAAATCTCGACAGGTTTACGTTTATCCTGTGTCCCAAGACTTACTTCTTCAATTGCATATTCCTTAATTTGTGAAACCTTGTTAATCTGCTTCTCTAATTCATGTTTGTACTGCAATAATTTCTTTAGGTCCATTAGCTTTGGGTCAAATTTTCCCTCTTTGGCTAGCTCTTGAATATCTCTATTAGAACTTGGCACAATTTTTGTCCACCATGGTTTAGTTGACACATTCTTCGCATAATGCTTCTGAATTGCTTTCCCATTCACCGTACAGAGAGCCATCAAATCTTGATTTGCTTGCAAAACTTTGGCTTCTTTATCCTCTATCAATCCTTCCATCATATTTACTAGTTTGGTCACAATGGATTGGTTCTCCTCATAAACATGATTGGCTTGTAGATACGGAGCCTAAACCTTTCTTGATCATCTCTGTATAACTAATATATGATTTGCCCAATTTTGTTTCACCTTGGCTTGTCACAACCCTCCAACAATAGCATTTTGTAGTCTGCTTTCATTCACTAGAGATCTAGAACCACAAAAGATACAACAAAAGGTATCCCTCCAATATCAAAAGCGACATCCCTCAGTATTCCTCTAGGTCGTACCCTTCTTTGTTCTGCCATTTGGACAAAAAACAAAACTCGTTCTCATTTTTTCCATCCATATTTCTCACATGTCTCTCATGTAATTATGTTGACTTCAGAGTCCCCATCTACAAGAATATTTTTAATGTCACTACCCCAATGCTGCATAGTAATCAGTGGGGCTTGATCATCTACGAGAGGACCCAACTGCTTTGAATCTATTTTGTTTGTTGTTGGTCCCTCCGGTGGATACATCAATTGTTTTTTAAAAGTAGGTATCAATTGGAGCATATTTTCTAGGTTCACATGGATAAATAACTACACCATTTCCTCCCAAATATCTAATAGAATGCTCCATCTAGGATTGAGGTGCTAGGGGGGTCCTTTGAACTAGATGCAATGTGGCTCTCTATGGGTTGCCCCTTCGTGGTTGCTAATTTAGGAGCACTCGATTGCTCTCCTAGCAAGGATATTGACATAGGGGCTTTCTCTTTTAACTCTCTTCGTTGCTCCGCCTTATGTAAGCTCTCAATTTTCTTTTTCCTAGCTGCAATGATATATCGCTCAACCTCTTGCACTTCGGCAAGGCTTCTACTATCAGGTAATATAATCTTGGAGGGGAATAGCTCTGAAGAATCAAGGGGTGCAGTGAATGGAGTATTCACGTGCACACTCTCCAAGAGCATGGGGTCTACATTGGTCATGAATGGAGAATTTACTTCCCCACCCCCTCATTTACATCGTTAGCTCCATGTTCGAAGCAAGTGGCTCTACTAAAGGTTTCCTTCAAGCGGCTAAGCACGCTCGGCTCGAACCGTGGGCCCATGGCATGCATGTCTTTGCTTGAGCTATCATGATTAGGCATTGGGTAACCCTCCATGATGTCGTACTCAGTGGAAGAGTCTCTAGACGCAATATGCGGGTCCTGAGTGGTACTACCTTGGATTCCCGCTGAGGGCCCGGAACCTAAGGTAGGTGGGTATTGAGAACCCGCATAAGTCGAAGTGCTCGCTAGTTGCTCGGTCTCTAGCACGAGACTAGAGCACAGATGCATGTGCCTTTGGCACCCTATAAGCATCGGCGAATACCCTCGAAGGTTAACCGCTTGAGTTTTTAGGCGTTTTGCACCCCGTTTTCACTCGTTTTTTGATGTTTTTCAATAATGTCTTTTTACGATTGGTTCTTGGATTAGAGCGTGTGATAGCTCGAAATGAGTGTAACGCTCAGGGGATCGTGGTGTGCTTTACAACACAGCGTTAGGTTACCCGAAGCTCCTATGGTCCTCAAAAGGGTCGATTTTTACTTAGGCGTGAGCCTAAAATAAGTAATTCGAAAGGGTGACCGCGCACTTGAGCACACACACACACCTAACCTACCTGCTTGCAACTAACAGAGCTATTGTTACGTACTAACATAGTACTACAATAACTAGTTAACTAACATATCTACTTACTATACCTTACAGAGCTAATATTATAGATCTAATACCTTAATTCTAACACCTTATCAACAGAGAAAACGGTACATTGCAACACCTTATCAACAAAATAGTACACTGCCACAAGAACAAAGTTTACAAATACTTCTCAACAGGCCACACACCTTCTTTCTCTACCTTTCCTACTTCTCAAATTGCACCACAAAGCAGCATAGAGTGCTATTCAAGCTTAGTGCAGGGCATTTCCCCAGCAATGGCACCAAAAATGTGCGCATCTATCGCACGTGTCAAAGCAAGGGACTTAGCGTACACTGTGTGCAAGCCACAAATGGCTGTAAGCACACAACCAGACTAATCTAGCAAGCTCAAGAGAGAAAGGGTGTGTCACTCACCACCCTACGCTCGCCTTCGTGAAGGATTCCTCCCTGCGAAGAAGAGGGAGCTACCGCCGTGCCGCGCTCAACCGCCTCGCCGCTCCCCGTGCCGTCGCAATGCTCGATCACACACACACACGCACTCTCTCTCTCTCTCTCTCTCATGTGCGCGCACACATACACACACACGCACACACACACACACACATACACAAACACACAAGGAGATGAAGAAGAAGATGGAGATGGAGCAAGAGCACTCTTCAATTGCACAAATGAGAGAATAAGTGATTTTTAGGATTATGTGACTTTTATATGAGCTCGCCCATTCACACTTGGGCGCCCATGCTTAGCCTTGGGGGGTTCACTATGTGTAAAACTACCATATCACGTGCGTTCAAGACATGTTTGTAAAACCCCTTATCTGTGAATTTTGTTGAGAATATAATGTACCCTTTTCTTTTAAAATGTGTAAGTTTTTTTCAAATTTGAAAAAATAATGCCTTTCTGTATATATATTTTTGTAAGTTTCAAGAACTTTAAATACCCTTCTGTTGAACTCACGTGATAGGTTACATTTTTATTAGGTGAGCTCCTCGGGTGCTTAGCCAACTAACCCTTGAATGTTCTAGTTAGAGTGTGCCTCTCATCAACGATCACTCTTACCCTTTTCCTATTGGACCGACAAGCCCGGCCCATGACTTAAAACAATGCGATATTTGTGGATGTTTACTAGGCCGACGCCCATTTGCCAAGGTCAGTACCAAGTGATAGGTGGCGTTGGCTAGTCCCCAAGCTTCGTATTCGCTCGGTGCTGACTCCACTGTCGCATGTACTTTCTTTAACCCCAAGGTCAACACCAAGCGATAGGGAGCGTTGGGCAGTCCCCAAGCTTCCTATTCGCCCAGTATTGACTCCTCTGCATGAATTGTAAGCACCTCACCAAAAGGGTCTCCATCGTCGGTTACACCAAGGTCAACACCAAGCGATAGGGAGCGTCGGACAGTCTCTAAGCTTCATATTCGCCCAGTATTGACTCCAGTGTATGACATGTCGGTTAACAGCTACTGTGTGTTTTCTATGTGCATTGGCAACTCATTTTGGTTGGGATGTACATCAATCAAACATTGTTACTGCTTTCTTGAATGGTGACATATTTGAGGAATTTTATGTAATGCAACCTCGTGGTTTTGTCAAGAAAGGATAATAGGATAAGGTGTGAAAATGTAACAAAGCTTTGTATGGGTTGAAGCAATCTCCTTGTGCTTGGTATGAGAAGGTTGACACTCATTTGATCAAATGAGGCTTTCGTAACAGTCCAAGAAAGCACATTATATGTAAAGCGTGAGGGTGATGTACTTCTCATTGTGGTTCTTTATGTAGATGATTTGCTGATCACTGGACCAAATGAGAGACATATTGCCGAATTTAAGACTTATTTGAATGCTGCTTTCAAGATGAAAGATTTGGGGCTGTTGCATCGTTACTTGGGTATACAATTTAAGTAGTGTGATGGTGGTATTTCCTTGTGTCAGAAATGTTACATAGAGACATTGCTATGTAAGTTTGGACTTGAGGATTGCAAACCTATTGCCACTCCCATGGAAACAGGTTTGAAATGGAGTCTTCATGATGCTAGTGATCTTGCATATGTCACTCTTTACCAAACTGTTGTTGGATGCCTCATTTATATATGCAACACGAGGCTGAATATTCACTTTGCAGTCTCACAGGTCAGCAGATTTATGCATAGCCCAGGGTCTAAGCACTGGCAGGCTGTCAAGAGGATTTTTTGCTACTCGAGTGACACTTTACATCTTGGCTTGTTTTATCCCAAGGGGGGATCATTGCTGCCAGACTTACATGCTTTTTCAGACTCAGATTGGGTTGGTTGTTTTGACACGTGAGTGTCCACAAATGGTTTTTGTTTCATGCTTGGCAGTTCATGTATATCATGGTTAAGCAAGAAGCAACCTACTGTGGCCACTTCTAGTTGTGAGGTTGAGTACAGGGTAGTCTTCACAGCTATGGTTGAGTGTGTATGGCTCATATGCCTTATGGCTAATTTGGGTGTTGGACAGGACACTGCCAACACTATCTACACTTACAGTCAGAGCGCATTGGCAATTGCAAGGAATCCAATTTTTCATGCTTGCACAAAGCACCTGGAGGTGCATTACCACTATGTGAGAGAGAGGCTCTCAACAGGAGAGATCAGCTTGGCTTATGTGCCAACACAAGACAACCTTGCAGATCTTTTCACAAAGGCATTGTCTCGTGAGAATTTTGAAGCTTTCTGCAAAGCTTTGTGTTTACTCCCCTTTGTGGACTGATCATGTCCTTAGGGCATGACACTTCCCTCTACTCATGTGCCAGCTCTTGTTCACTGCATCACTCCAGGGGGGATTTGTTACCATATACATGTGGTAGTGATGTGTGTGAACACACTTAGGACCTCCGGGGCATTTTTTCCCTCACTAGGAGGTTTTTTCCCCCGTGCATTGTATATGCCCATTCATTCTAGGGCTATCTATCTTTCCATTGCACACTAAGTAATACACTCTCTATTGTGTGCCTTGTGCTTCCTTCATCTTCTTCAAGCTGTGTGTGTTTTTGTGCAACCCGAATTCCAACAATTTCAATTGCCTTTGTTGTCCCATAGGTTGTCCCTGTCTCGAGCCTCTCATAGACATCCTTTGCATGTTGGTCATCATATCGTTCATGTGTTTAAGCATGTATTCTATAGCATTGGCATGAGCTACAACAACTGGTCCTACTTGTGTTGGCAAAGTGGATGTAATTTTCTTGCTCTGTGTATCTTTAGCAATGCTCTCCTTGTTGAAGATCTTGCAATTATCACTCAAGTCAATCGCGTCCAGACTGCATGCTTCCCATATCATGTGTATTTTGCTATACAAAATAGTGTGCAAGTGTTTGTTCTTTTTAATCTCTCCAAAAATAGTGAGACAAGTCTTTTCTCAGTTGGGATCTCCAACTCCAAAAATCTGTCTATATATTGTCTCATCCGACTCACACTATCTCTGACAGTTTCTCCTTGTTTTTGTTTGAAACTATAGATTTGTGCCACCGTAATATGCTTGATTCCCATTTTTGAGTAAGCAGCAACAAATCTCATTGCCAAAGTGGATAAGTCGGTTATTGACCCAGGAGGTATGTTCTAGAACCACGTTAAAGCTTTGCCCTCTAAAGACATTCCGAACCCCTCAAACTACATATGGAAGTCGGTTATGCATTTAGCTCTCAAAACCTATCTGAAGCTCGCTAAATGGTCATACGAATCCCCTGACCCGCTATATTTTTTGACTTATTTTTGGAAGTCTGCTACCCTAATTCTACGATTATGTTCAACACCAACTCTCTCTCTTCTAACCATTGTTTCTCCCATTAAACCTTCAAACCAGCTATTTGGTAGATGTGCCTCATGTGGACCTCTCCTTGTTCTAGTGTCACCCATTCTTTCCCTGTTATAGGTGGTTCTGCATTTCGTCCACTGGTTACATCATTGAGGTCGCTGTCTCTGGCTCTGCTTCCTCTTTGATTGATCATGCTATCATAGGCTCTATCATTTGGACCAACATTCTATTTAGTTTTATGTACCATTCTCGTAATCACTTCCCTGATCGAATGTCCCTAGTATTTGGTTTGCTCAATCTCCTTCAAAGTCATATTACAAAAATCGTTGTTATAACAATCCCTAAAGAGATGGATATGTAGTTCTGCTAAACCCTTCTCCTTGATCTTGAAAATATTTACTATCTTCAAGGGTGTCAATTAGCCTGGTTTGACATGTGTAGTCCAGATTAGATATGTGATATTGTTGGCTTCCCAAAAATAAACTCCAAACCTTGGGTTGTCAGTGGTATGCATTTCAAAGGTTTGGTATCTATGAAGTCATATCCCTCTAATTCTAGCACAGGAGGTCCTTCTTTCACAACCTTATTAGTAGGGATTAGAGTATCAACCTCCAATCCCCATTTGTCTACTGAATCAGGATCCTATATCTTGAGGTATTGCACCCCATTTTGGTCCATATAGAAATTGCCTTGTTTGTTGGTCCTAACTTCCTCCTCAAACTCGATGGTATGGTCATCTATCTTTATGACAAACTCCTTGTTCAGATCCAAATAAATCTGGGCTTGATACTTGTTGGTATTAAGAAGGTCAAGATATGCTTGAACTTGAGAGAGGTCCCACCTACCTCCTCATTGAGTTGAAAAAGAAGACATCTTAGAGCTTGAGTCGGAATGAGTGTTTAACACTTCTTCTGCAATAGTTTCTAATAGTATTTCTTGGTTTACACTCTTTTTTGTGGACGCTCTACTCCTATTCTCTCCTAAGGTTCCCAAGTTTCCCAAAACTCTACCAGATCTTAAGTTCATATATGGGATCACACAGGTTAATTGAATAGATACTTCAAACCTGGAAAGTTCCCCTTGGTTTCAGACACAGTACTTCCGCTCCTTGTTTAGCCCTTTTTTGCAAAGTCGTAATTCCCTGTACACCAGCATTTCAAACCGTATGTGATTCCACAATTTGTAAACAAAATGACCCTCCTGGTGAAAAATTTATCTTCAGCGCGCTAAGATAAATTTTCTCTATTTCAACCATTTTTTTGCCCAATGTGACTTATGTAGGTTTCTATATGTGATTTCAAGCTTGTACAATGAGTTTCACAAATTTTGGACAATTTACTAGTGTTTTGCCACCCTTTTTGACCCCGTAGCCAAGGTTTCTAGTTTTCTTGGTTTACCCTTTTGACATTTTACAATTTTTATTTCATAGATTGATTTCCAACACGTTTAGGATTTATCCACACCTTAGTTTCCAGTTTTAGCCAGAATTGACTTTTTCTTTGTTAATTTATTTATCGGTTTTTTCCAATTTTGGGCATGACCAAACCTTTTGGTGATCCAAATGTTTCCAAAATCAAAGGGAGTAGTCTACTCAAGTTGGTCTTCCACCTTGCCAGCTCAATTTGTCGGTTTTAGTCCTAGAATCCCTTTGTCTATCCTAAGCGTGCCTAAGATAGTATTGAGAATTTTTTGGTTTTCCTCAATGCACCTTGGATCAGATGCAATCCTGATGGTTTTATACTTACCCTACTCCTATTGAACATGAAAAAAATGGAGAAAGTAGAAAATTCATCTTTCAGTCTCAAATCTCTATTTTCTACTTAGGTGATACCCTTACCGACCACTAGCTAGTCTCAAGGATTCTTCACCTAATCCCTTTTACTAAAGTAATGCTCCCGAGGTCCTTACCGAGTATCCTTACTCTCAAGCACCTCTCACTCGTGATAAAGTTAGAAAATGTGTTACTCTAGACAAGACTAGAGGAAGTAATGGAATTTCAAGTGAATGCTTTGGGTTTTTCTCTAGTTTAGGTTGCCTCCACCTTGGCAACGACGCCAAAATGTCGACCGACTACCAAGCCTCACCATATTGATGCTAGCAAAGCGAGAACCACATACATAAAATGTCAATCCGTGGGACGTACCTGACCCGACTATTGCATGGAGGCTACAAGAGACATCTAATCTCTTGAAAAACCCAAGTCCTATGTGCTCTTGCCTAAATTGGTCTTAGATGTGTGTCAAATATCAAAAGAAAATTTCCTTACTGCAAGCTTTACGCGATGATTTTGTATAGCTACGATGCTTCGAATGCAATGAAACTTACTACCTAGAATGTGCAGAGTATCCCCATATGCTCAAAAGTCATTTTTGACACTCGAACAAAATCGCACCTAAGATAAACAACCTATTTTGGGCAGGTTGTTTTAGCCCATGAAGCACTCTATAGATTCCTTAGGACTTGCTCTATCTATCCCTATGGTCGAAAATCAATTTAGATGCTTGTATTGTGCGTAGGGAGAGTGAAATTAGCTCGTAGACAAACACGCCTATAAACACAACTTCATCGTGAGAAACTTATGTAGAAAGAAAGAGCTTTCACCTGCGAGCGCATTGGTATGCTTGGATTCACAATGAAACACCGCACAAGGGAGACATGAGCAATTGAAAGAAACATGAAACTCACAGCACTCAGCTGCAGCGTATGCTCACTTTCATTATCCAAAACTTGGGTCAAAAGTTACAAAAATTGGCTTTTTACCTTAGCCAGGGTTTAAAGAATGGATTCCTAGCTATTGGGGCTCAATGATAAGGCTTACAAACTGAATTTAGTTACAAATTTGGAAGCCCTTGGTCCCTTTACACTCTTTAATAGTCAATAATAATACAACGGCTTTGGATTTTTATGGGATTTCTCATTAATACATGAAGTTGTGATACAATCAATGAGGGTAAAAATAAGAATGATGTCCTTTTGTTAGTTGAGCAGCTAACAAAATATTGCAAAATAGTAGGGAAGTTGGAAAATATTGCAAAATAGTATGCCCTAGTTTTCAAAAGGAGTTCCACTTGAAAAGCATGTCAAATTCACAATTGGAATTTTTGTTTTCTTGTATTTTTGCAAAAATTAGGCATGGTCCAAGCTTCAACAATTATATCAATCAAAAAGTGAAATTAAAGCCCTCTTATGTGACTCCATGGGTTGTCAAATTGTTACCATATATGTGGTAGTGATGTATGTGAACACACGTTAGTGCACTTTTTCCCTCACTAGGACATTTTTTCTCTTGTGCATTGTATATACATTCATCACTCCATGACTAACTTATCTTTCTATTTGTGCACTAAGAAATGCACTCTCTGTTGTGTGCCTTGAGCTTCTTCATCTTCTCCATGCTGTCGGTGCATCCATGCAACCCTATTTCCAACAATTAGTATTAGATTAGGTTGTGTCCCCTCCTCTCTATTTGACACGTCATAATATTGAGACGATCAATGATGGAGGTGCATCTGACGATTACGGGCAAAATTAGGCCATTGGATGTGTATGTATTAAATTCAAGAATTTTGGTTAATTCAAGGTAGGAAAAATGTAAATTCGGGTCCGAACCCCCCTCCCCTACCCCGAGACTTGAAACCATGACACTTTGCTTGGTAGCCCAATGCCCTAACCATTCACCCATGCGTGATTCTTGAAATTAATGGAACTCCACATGGTTTTGCAAATGCAAGCAAAATGTAAATTCAAGAAATTTGGTAAAGTTGAGTGCTCAGATGGAATTTGTAAATTTGGGTTTCTAGATCCGCGACCCCAATTTTGTCCACACCTGTTAAATACACCTTCACCCTTGATCCACTCAATATTGGTGGGATTCCATATAGAGAGGAGGGTTGCATCCTCCCATAGTTGTCAACATCACCAGCACATCCCTGCTCACTTTTTCCAAAATGGGTGAGCTTTAGCATTGTTGGACGGAGAGAGACTCACACACCCATGAAGTGCATGCAAACACTACCTAGATCAACATAATGTCAATCGAGGACACAGATGACACGATAGGCACACGGAGGAAATCTCTTAAGCGTGTCAGGCTGAGACCATCCTACACATACAACACTCCGGAAGGCCAACTAAACCACAATCAAGAACCTCACTGCTCTCAACTACACCACCTAGCCACATATACACATACGGAAGGTAACTCACCTAATCATGCCAGATTCATACGAAACTTAAGGAACACCATCCCCTCACTAGGATACACTTGTCCCTAAGCTTCTACACTCAAAACCCTCACTCTAAACCCATCTGTGGAAAACGCGTAGGATGACAGAGCTGAATTTTAAAAGTGCCCAAAACTGAAATTTATGAGTACCTATGCGTAGCTTATGTCGCCACGATTCTATAGACTACTAGCACGCAGAAAACAGACATCGTTTGAGACACTTATGGCCACAAATAGCTCGTAGATGCGTCGGCGTGTGCGCTTCGTCTCGCGTGGAATGCTTGGCGTTGTCGCGTAGCTCTCCTCGAGCCTACAACAATGGTGTAGTCGGATCTCCAATGTGTTGAGCGAGCCGGGCGTAGCGAGAGGATGAAGCTCACGCTCACTCTCTTTCTCTCTCACACACAGTAGACGGCAGCGCTAAGTTTTGATTATGATAAAAGTCCCCCTTTTACAAAATGACCTAGGTACCTTATATACTAAGGCTACCTTAGGTTTAACCAAAAATGGGGTTGAAAGGGTCAAATGGCTTTGTATTTACAATCTGGAAGTGCCATTGCATCTCGGCTTCTGAAACTAGAATAACTACTCATTACAAATGACGTTTATAGCCATAATCCATAGCATTTCATAACTCGCAAAAGATAAGACTTTGGTATGAAACTTGAGTTATGTTGTGTTGTTGACCCAGCGGTCAACATTCCCCCCTTCCACGTTCGTGTCGTCCCCGACATGACCTGATTGTCGATGGCGATGTGGTCTTTGCTGTCGTTTTGTTGTTGGAAAGAAAGTATAGGCTATAGCCTTTGCAGTAGCTTGTCTTGTTCGTCCAATTCGATGTACATAGTCTTCACATGATGCAGGAAAATCATAATTGATGACGAACTTTATGTCTTTTACATCCACGCTCCGAGCTGCAGCATCTGTTTTTGTCATTATAGGTCTACTGCCAGATCTAAATTCAAAAAGAACCCAATGTCGTTTAACTTGACTCTTATCATCATGGATAGAGAAAGCGCTATCCATCATTTGCTCCAGCCAATTTGTGAATTCGGAGTATTTGTGATTCTCAGAAACAACTTCTACAATCTGTAGAATTGAGTGATTGGCTTTCTGATCTTGTGAGCCAATGACAACTTTGTAAGGATTTTGTAGAAATTGTATGGCTAAACCCTTAGCTTCTTTAGGCCAAGTTGCACTCCAATGCAAAGTCTGTCTGTCAGGCCGAATCCAGGACTTAATTATTCTAATTTGAGGTTCAAAACCCTGCCGAGCATTCGATGCGCATTATCAAGGACAAGCTTTTGAGATCCTCTGATTACCCTTATGTCTGCTCTTTGTCATTGAGGACTTCTTTGTTCTTGAGTTAAGTTGTGTTGTTGACCCAGCGGTCAACATTTTGCTGTTGTTTTGGCTTCATCTGTTGCACTGCTTGTATCTTTGTCGAACCACAACATGAACTATGATCCATTAGAGCGGACATCTATCATCGTAACCATTCATCTTTTGAGATCCTCTGATTACTTTTATGTCTGCTCTTCTTCATTGGGGATTTCTTTGTTCCTGCGCAATCATGTTGTTAGTGTTGTCTGCAGCTTTGTCATTGTAGGCCATTCTTCGACTCGCCATTGAGGAGAAGTATGCTATGATCTGAAATTGGTGCTCCAATTCATTTGTCAATTTATTTGAGTAGCATTTCCTTATTGTTGATGTAGAAGGAATATGTACAAGAGGATCATGATAGGTGTCTTTAGATTAGGGTCTAAAACCTGGATGACCAAAGGGAAAAAACCCGGTGGGAAAAAAAATGCCTTTGGTATACGCTCTTATTGGAGTTGAGCAGTTGAACGTGAAGTACATGTTCATGAAGGGTGAGTGCTTGGGTGAAACATGGAAAGAGTGCCTGATGCAAGTGCCGATTATGGGACACTCTATATGCATATGAGAAATTTGTCAACAAAAGCATGCAATGTGAAAGAAGGAGATGATGGGTGTTTCGAGGAATAAATGTAGCACATGTGACATCAAAATATGTCTCAATAGCTTCCACCTTTCCAAGAAGGGTTATCAATGTAGAAGTTTCTCCACTCGTATCTCACTGTGCTCAGTACGTGAGTGTCTTTTGGACCTTCTCCTTCACTTCACCAGACGTAAGTACTTAGACTTCGACTCTTTTGCTCACCTATACCAGCATGAGCGACACAACGTAAATATGCTCAACTCTTCCAACTTGAGCAGTACCTAGAATAGCTAAGACACTTAGACCATAGAGAATATTACTTGAAGCTTTGGGACTAACACCTCACTCATTTTGTGGCTTAGCTACTCGACTCTGACTTGTATGACTTGTCGGTTGCATGTTGACACTGCTTTGTGACAAGTTCTTCGGCTGTTGTAGTGGCTGCTGAGACATACTTCGTGAAGTTTCATCGTTTCCCTGTACCTTGTTCTCTTTGTAGTGCTCAGGCCTCTCGTCAGTCTTTTCTTCATGTGGATTATGGATTTTTTAATTTTTTCTTAATAATAAACAAAGAAAATCTTAAAACGAACTTAACAAAAGAAAAATCATTCAAATAGAAATCTAAATGTTATGTACACTATACACAAGTCCCTAGGGGCTCATATATGGATTTTGTCCCCATACTCCTCTGTAACACTACTATGAGGGCATATACTCTAAATTTCGTCAAAAAATTATCACAATAAAACGCAAAAATTCAATGCATCTCACAAAACATTGCCCTCTAATAGTCATAATGCTAGGTCCGCATTCAGAATGCCTCCCCCCTTCCTATTTGGAGTCATCCTTTATGACAGGGTATCGCAAAGGGTATGTGTTGTGCTTGGGCAATTAAAAGTTGTGCCTATGCAGGCCTTGTAATGTAGCCCTATTATGCATACACAATCAATGCATGGAAAAGATTTATGTTGTGCAAGATGTGGGTATAAGCAATTTGCTTATTGGCATTTGTTGGCGAGGCTTCCTATTCTAAGCAATGTAATGGTCTTTGAAGCTCCTGTATCGTTGCTTGATTGAAGCGACTTGCTCTCTTCTAACTGTACTGTAATCGTAGGAAGAATTATAAGAATTCAAGCGGCGATGCACTAACAACAGTTTTGTTGTTCTTCTTTGGGACCCATTTCTTTGCGATTATTGGCTGCTTTGTTGCTAGCTCTCGTTTGGGAACCCATACTTGCCCATGCTTCGTTTGTGTTTGAAGAGACTTCTTTGGGATCCACCTTTTTGTTGTGTGAGTCAACAGTGGTCTTTGCTTCAGCCCTTGTACGCTTGGTTGGAGACGGGATTCAGGCTTTGAAAGTTGATATTGTGGTTGTTTTGGAATCCAAATGAATTCCTGACTTTTTTGTGCTTGAATCAACTTCTTTGGAGCCCAAACCTGAGTTGTGAAAGCTTGAGACTTTGTGATATTCTTACCCGTTCGTGTACGCTTTCCTTGTTTTTGTTTTGGTGTTGGATCTTGTGATTTGTCATTAGAGATCTTTGTCTTCTTGATCCATATCTGTTTTTGGCCGATCTGGCTTTTGGGTATCTAGATTTGTCGAGCTTTTTGGCTTTGACTTGTTGTCCTGTTCTTTTGACCTGTCATGGTTGTTGCTGAAGGGGTTGGTGATAGTGATGGCCTGAGTTGATGATAGGGGATGTCATAAGATTCATCACTATCGCTACCATCCTCAGCAAGGTTGACTTCTTGTACTTTCCCTTGATTTTTTGGCTGGTAGTGGAAAGTTACTGTCTGTTTCGTGGGTGGTAGTTTCTTGGAGGACTTTTCTAGCCCATTGATTAGAGCATTGTTAGCTCGTTGCTCTGGTCGTATTCCTCCTAGCTGAGTCTTTGCATCCTTATTAGGAGCCATGTATGAGGATGCTTGTGGTGGCTGTGTCTTTACCAAGGACTTTGGAATCCACTTTTGATGCACTTTACTCATGTAGCGAGGACATTGATTCCTGGGTCGTTGATCTTCTTGAAGCTCGAAGTGTTGTACATAGTCATAGAACTCGTCGTCTTCTTCATCTTTTGATTCTCCACATTTCTTTGTTTGCTCCTTATTTCGAGAGCTTGTTGATGTCTGGACCTCTTCGTTTTCCTGGATTACACTCACTGCAAAATAAGGAACGACATCATAGCCATTTTCATCACAAAACTTTGTTGTGGGAGCATCCTCCACGGCGCACACGTCCAGAGTAGCCAAGATGTGTTCCCATCCAAAAGGCTCTAACTCTTCTTTAGGAAATGGTTCTGGGATATAGTCCATATCCTCTATAACCCGCTCTAGGATACATTCCTCACGTTTCTAGCTACCACATTGTGAAGCTCCACACATCCACAGTTCTTTAGGCTTCCCTAACCAAGCTGAAAGTTCTGATCCTGCAATTGTGGCGGAATCAAATTCCTCAACCGGTGTTCTCGTCACATCCCTATAGCTATGGTCCCTCAAGTTTACCTTTGTTATGGTTTCCATATGTCTCAGGTATATATGGTCATAACCCCAATCTTGGACCATTTTTACTTGTCGCATGAATGGTCTTCCCAGAATGATGTCATAGTTGTTCTTCTTGCCAAAGTCAACAACAACAAAAGTGTGTTCATATTCAATGCCACAAGAAGTAACAAGTACTTTTTCTAGCAGTCCTAGGGGCTTTTCCTTGTGTCCGTCTGCAAGCTGCAGGGTCATTCGTGTGGATCTCAAGGCAGGTTTTCCCCACTTTTTCCAAACCTCTTTGGTTGCAATGGCCACACCAGCTCCACTGTCAAGGATTGCCATGGTTCTTACATTATTGAATTCCACAGGAAGGGTGGTGTTTCCATCTTCTCCCTCGTAATACTCGCCTACCTTGTTTAATGGCACTGGCCTTGTATTTAGTTGAGGCATTTCAAGCTCTTTGATGCCTTCCTCGATTTGAGTTATTGGGGTTTTTACACCAAATTTCTCTAGACATTTACCCACATTAGCCCACATGTTTGGTCTTATTCTGAGCAACTCGGCTAACATTATGGTACAGGTGACTGGGGTAGATAGAATATCTACTAGCCCCTTTGAATCGATGGCTTTGTTGGGAGACAGTCTCTGTGATGGGACTGCAACCACATCTGACTTGGTCTCGTACTCTCCCATGTAGGACGGTAGTGTTCTTAGCGAATGGGGTTGAATATCCATAGATTGTACAGATCCTTTGTCGCCCCAACACGATTGCACGTCTAGATTGATTTAAGATCCAGTCTCAAATTCCTCTATTGGTGGTAGAAACACTCCTCGTTCATCACCAATCTTGTCTACTCGTCTTCTTAGGTCATCGGCTTCATTGGCCTCTCTGACTTGTTTCCACAATTCGTCAAGACCATTTATCTCTTTACAATCCTCAGGTATAGCTTGGTGAAATCCCTCGAAAGAGTTATCCATGGTATTCAGTACTATCCTTTGTTCTAATGCTGGGTCTTTGAGGTTTGGTCTGTGCTCATGACTAGAATCTGGCTCTTTTAGTTCCTGGTTTGGTGGGATTACGTGTGTAGGTATGACACGGATCACATCCTCAGGTTTTGCAACTGGTGGTTCTAGTAAAGCTTGGGCTGTTTGAATCATTTTATGGCACATTTCAAACCTTTTCTTTTTTAGCTCCGCATAGGGATATGTCATCCACCTTTGTTCTTGGGTTTGATTGTTTTTGAGCCTCGCATCATAGGCTTTCAAGAGGGCATCTAATGTCTCATTAACCTTCTCTGCCAACACAGATCCTCCTGAACTAGCACTTCTCGGTTTCTCATCCGTGGATGGTTCTTCTAGAGTTTTACCCATCTGTGTAAGAGGAGGTTCCTCCTTTTCCTCATGTTGTTTTATCTTCTGCTCGGCGTCGGTAAGCTTCTCAGCTAGGGATTTTTGCTCTCGATCCCTGCGTGCTTTCATCCTAGTCTTTCTAGCTTTCCAACTATTTCGTTTGCTCTTGGTTTTCTGACTAGGTGCGTCTATCTTTGGTCCATCATCTGTCTTTGGACTCATGTCACTTTCCGTGTTCTTTGTCTCTGGATTCTCATCAGATTTCTTTTGAGCTTGTGCTCTTGTAACCACTTGAACTGGTACGACATTTTCATTTTCTGAGCTACTAGGTAGCTGAAAATTCCCTGATACATTTGTCCTGATTTTCGTGATTTGGTTTGGTTTTTTCGGGCAATCGGGGATCAAGTGAGTGATACCACACTCAAGAAAATAGGCATTTACTTCAGTGATCTCCGTATGAGGACATTGTTTGACCAAGTGGTTGTCACGACTTTTGTGACAATCTGTCTCTAGTTGGGCAGATTCTTTTAGCATTTCCTCTTGGCTATAAGCAAGCTTTGACCTAGACAAGCTGCTATTTGCAATGAATCGCAATGTCCTTTCGCCCATTTCATACCTTCTTTCTTTTGACAGGAGGTGGAGGTTGTACTGGCCTCACCACTCCATGTGTTTCTCTCACATTTTGTTGCTACGAAGGGTAGTACTCTCTTTGGTTGCTATACCACATTGTAGCTGGTACTGGCGTTGGTTTATTTGATGCTTCCATCATTGGCATGTATCTCATGTCTACCTGCATTCTAGCACCTGGCAGCGGAGGTTGTTGTCCTAAGACAAGCTGTGGCCTTAACACTCCTACTGGTCCTGGTGCATTCCCCGTAATGTATCTAGGTGGAGTAGGTGCTTCTGGAACACGTTGTACATACCACTCCCCAGCATTTTCCATGCTATAATAGCACTCTTCCCCCGTATGGTTCGTCCATTTTCTCTCAATTTCACACCACTTCGGCTCTCCCAAATCAGACCTTACAAGAGGAATCAACCTCTTGACCAAGTCGTCCATAAGCTTTTCTTGATCAATAGGTGCCGTTGGCTTGGCAATGGACTCACTTATTTGTGAAACACTGTGCTGAGAGGATGTGTCATCTCCTTGACTCTTTAAGTCCTTCTCTTTGTATGCCTCATAGTTATCCACTAGATAAAGAGCTTCATTTGATCAACTCGTTTAGCGTCATCCTCCTTATCATATGCAGATCCTTCTGAAGGCCCTCATCTCTCATTCCCTGGATAAAGATCAGCATCAGTCGTGCTTGCGTAGGTAATTCCGCTCTCGGACAGAGCTTAACATATCTCTTGAGTCGTAATGATGCTTTGCATACTGACTCATCCTCTTTTTGTTTGAATCTATGGATTTGCGAGACCGTGTTGTGAGCAATGCCTTTTGGCGAGAATTCTTCAATGAACTCCTCAAACAGCTCGTCTAGGGTCTCAAAATCCCATTTTTCCACCGAGTCGAACCATGTAGCTGCATCATCTTCTAGAGTCAATCCAAATCCCGCAAACTGTGTCGCAAAATCTGAAACTTCCTCTGCTCTAATCACTCTTCTAAAAGCCGCTACGTGATCTCTCGGATCTTTATCTCCGAAGTATTTTCTGTTTACCCATTTCTTGACTTGGGATGGTCTAACTCGTCGATTGTCTACAACTCTAACCAGAGACTCTCCCAATCCTTCTCTCGTTATCGCTCTTGAAGGGAATCCTGGTGGCTCTCTTCTTGGAATTCCTATAGGAATTCTCGTGTTTGGTGGAGGCATTTGTGGTCCTTCATTGACCAAATATCCACCTCTTTCTAGTACAGTCTGTGGATTTGTGCTTTCTACAACTCTGTATTCTCGTCCATACTTGTCGACAACTATAGATCTCCATTGACAGTCGACTTCGTATGTGTAGACATATAAGAGCTTGTAATCCGTTATCTCTTCTAGGTATGGATTTGAGCACCTATAAAGATTGACCTCATTGTCGTCAATGTATCTATATAGTCCTTCACTCTCATGACCAATCATCCAAACTCTCATGACCAATCTCCATTGACAGTCGACTTCGTATGTGTAGACATATAAGAGCTTGTAATCCGTTATCTCTTCTAGGTATGGATCTGAGCACCTATAAAGATTGACCTTATTGTCGTCAATGTATCTATATAGTCCTTCACTCTCATGACCAATCATCCAAACTCTCTCAACAAGATAGGTCTTTATCAATTGCAAGTTTGGAAGATCCATTGTGGGAGGATATTCCTCTATTGTCGGGATCTCCAAGCTTGTGTAAGCTGCGTTTGAATCTAGGGTAGACATGATTTCTGGGCTTAAGAGATTTTTCTTGGTTCAAGTAGACTTAGTCCACTGTGTTCAAGTGCTTTGGTTAGGGAAAAGTCGAAACTATGTCCAAAACCGCAACCGTTTTGTCACAATTCTCGCAAATTGTTGCTTTCAGACACCCCTGACTTCCGGATGCATTTTGAGGCCTGAAACGACGTAGGCATGCATTTAGTTCAAGTTTTGCTCTAAGATCTGTAGAGCCACTCTCAGGCTACGTTTTGATATAAAAACTTTTCAGATCCGATACCGTTTGTGAAAGTTATGGCCAAAGCAGTGAAATGCAGTTTAGAATAGTCAAAATGAGTCCAAATTCAATTTTGAAAAAAAGATTTGGGATCTCTGTGAGACTGTGAACACTCCTGTATGGTCAAAAGTACAGTTGGACCCTAAAACTGGCCTAGAGACATCCTACGCGTAGGATGTCTTTTTGCTCAGAATTGAACAAAATTTGGTCCAGATACTCCCCTTAAGTCCAACAACACTATGGTATGCTCAGAATTTCATTTGGACCTAAAATGGCCTTGAGACATCCTACGCGTAGGATGTCTTTTTGCTCAGAATGACTTGAAATTTTCACCCCAGCTTCTCCTTGGTGTGCTGATCACAGTGGTGTGCTCATAAATTGGTTTGGAGTCCTAAATCAAGCTAGAGACATCCTACGTGTAGGATGTCTAACTGCTCTGTTTCAGCTCAAACTTGCACTGTAGCTTCCCATTGATGTGCTCAACTCACTTCTATTTTTACTTTTTGATTCTGACACCTATAGGTTGGTAAAATGATCAAGAATCTGTTCCAAAAGCCTGATGTCTATTCTGATGAATTCCCAAGTCAAATCAACTCCAAATTGGACTAAATTTGCCTAGGAGGCTTGCATAAGGCTATATGACAGCATGGTATGGTCACAATAGAATTTTGGTTTCAGAATTATGCAGTAGACATCCTACGCGTAGGATGTCTTTTTGCTCAGAATGAACCCAAATTTGAACCACAGACTCTCCTTAAGGTGCTGATCACTGGGGGTATGCTCAGAATTTTGTTTAGAGTCCAAAATCACACAGAAGACATCCTACGTGTAGGATGTATTTTTGGTTTGTTTGACCCCAGACTTGTCCCACAGCTTCCCCTTGATGTCAGTAACCCAGTGGTATGCTTAGATTTTGGTTTGGATTTCAAAAGTCCCAAATTTTAGCTGTTCACGCCTTTTTCAGTCAAAAGTGCTAAAGTCCGCTTTGAACCCAATTTTCTCACCCAAATGAGATGAAATTTATCACATGCACTCAATACAACATTTAGAACATGCCTATGGAGTCATCCTATGGTTTGGTCTCAAAATTAGGCCTTGGACACAATTTGGGTAGGATGTCTGACAATTTCAGTCTATCTAGTCTTATCCTGTCAAGATTTGGTCAAATTTCCACTTTCCAGGTGAAAATAGGGTAAAACCTACCTTCTAAACACAATGGTAACCTCAGATTTTCAAAATTTCCACCAGATCACCATGTAGACATCCTACGCGTAGGATGTCTACTGTTGATTTTTTGAGACGGAAGTGTCCCTGATGCTTCCTTATGCTCTCAGCAAGTGCAAGTATGCTTCACAATTGCAAAAACATGCAAAAATCACTCAATTTAAGCCTTTTCTGAAATTTTACGTTTTTTGACTCCGCCTTTTGGCTTTTGGTCAACATTTCAGTCTATTTGGTCTTATCCTGTCAAGATTTGGTCAAATTTCCACTTTCCAAGTGAAAATAGGGTAAAACCTACCCTCTAAACCCACTGATGCAGTCAAAATTTTCAAATTTGGTCTCCAGAACCCCCTTGAGACATCCTACGCGTAGGATGTCTATGTTTACAGAATTGCAGGTTTTCTTCACAGAACCCTTGCAAATGCTCTTTTATATGCACAACATCAGTCAGTCATACAAAAATATCCACAAAAGCTTGTTTAATGCATTTTTACCCTCAAAAGCACACTTTTCCGTGATTTCAAATGCAATCAAGCACTTTAGCAAATAATTCAGTGATGAATAGCTCTAGATCAGAATCGGATCACTTACCTAAAGCTACTCCTACAAATCATATGGGGTTTTGCATCTATGAGTAGAAAAACGCTTCACTGCCACACACGGACTAGTAAACGCTTTTATCACCTCACAAATCACTCGACCACCAACAACTACTCTAATCCACAGATCCTAACTAAACCTATCTAGTCGCAAACCCTCGGCAAGACACACACTTCCTGGCTATCCACTTGATTGCGGAATATCCTCTTCCGGATCCACTTATGAAAAACACTTTCTTTAGCCGAAACTAAATCAAGCAACCATCACACGAGTGTTAGTAGGAAACATACTTAGGTCCTTGTGTCCCCGGCAACGGCGCCAATGTTGGACGGAGAGCGACTCACACACCCATGAAGTGCATGCAAACACTACCTAGATCAACATAATGTCAATCGAGGACACAGATGACACGATATGCACACGGAGGAAATCTCTTAAGCTTGTAAGGCTGAGACCATCCTACACATACAACACTCTGGAAGGCCAACTAAACCACAATCAAGAACCTCACTGCTCTTAACTACACCACCTAGCCACATACACACATACGGAAGGTAACTCACCTAATCATGCCAGATTCATACGAAACTTAAGGAACACCATCCCCTCACTAGGATACACCCGCCCCTAAGCTTCTACACTCAAAACCCTCACTCTAAACCCATCCGCGGAAAACGCGTTGGATGACAGAGCTGAATTTTAAAAGTGTCCGAAACTGAAATTTATGAGTACCTATGCGTAGCTTATGTCGCCACGATTCTATAGACTACTAGCACGCAGAAAACAGACACCGTTTGATACACTTACGGCCACAAATAGCTCGTAGATGCATCGGTGTGTGCGCTTCGTCTCGCGTGGAATGCTTGGTGTTGTCGCGTAGCTCTCCTTGAGCCTACAACAATGGTGTAGTCGGATCTCCAATGTGTTGAGCGAGCTGGGCGTAACGAGAGGATGAAGCTCATGCTCACTCTCTTTCTATCTCACACGCAGTAGACGGCAGCGCTAAGTTTTGATTATGATAAAAGTCCCCCTTTTACAAAATGACCTAGGTACCTTATATACTAAGGCTACCTTAGGTTTAACCAAAAATGGGGTTGAAAGGGTCAAAGAGGAAGATGACATGGATACTTTGCTTGTTGGTATCAAGGATATCATTTTTGCAGGTGAAGTTATTTTTGAATGTTCTCTTGTGTAGACTGTTCTCAATGGATTTCAAAACTCTTACTAGACTTTTGCTAGTACTTGGAGACTTATGAACCAAGGAAACCCTCAAGATGTCAAGTCTGATACATTATGTACATTTTTGGTACAAGAGTCACTTTCAAGAAAGAAGAAGGCTAAACAACATGCAATTGCACAAGATTTTGCTGTTGCTTGAGATTTTTCACTTGAACAAGATTTTGTTGTTGCTAATGATCACTTGATAAAGCAATGCCCTAAGTCCAAGACAAAAGAAGCCAAGAAGAAAGAGACTACTAATCTACTTTGCATCATATCTCTCTCTACTCTCCTTTTTACAAGATCCTATCTAGTTCTACATTTCTTACATGGTATTAGAGATTTAAGTGCTCATAGCTGAGATTTTAAGAGAAGTACTTATATTACTTTGCAAAATTAGTCCCTTATCATGTGGACGTCTTCTAATGTTGTTGTAGATGCTCCTCCACTATGCATTCATCCACCAACCTTCATGCAAGGGTGGACAAGCTTGATGACACTAACTACACTTTGTGGAGATTCCAAATTTCTTCAATTTTCGATTTTTATAAATTACTAGATACAATGTTAGGGAAAAACGGTGCTGACACAAAGCCTGCTACAATAACTGATCCAAAAAATTTGAGTCTTGTCATTCCTCCAAATGCTACCCTTCTACATGCCTAGAAGAGAAGGAATGTCGATGCATTGTGCTCCATTCTCATGTCTGTAAGTGATTTTGTTCTCGCTTTGATTCATAATTCCACTAAATCACATGAAGCTTGGAGCATATTGGCTTGCCAATATGAGACACACAATCACACCAAATTCAAAATCTAGAAAATCAACCTCTTGTTGAGAACTTGCTAATGGAGAGAAGGTGGAGGCAAATTAAGGATCTCTAAGATTAATTAGTTGCTATTAGTGTGGCATTTTGCCAAAAAATTTAGCTCGACATTGCATTTGCATACTTCTAGCTAGATATGATGATCTTGTTATGGCACTCAACACTTAGGTTTGTCCAATCCCTCTTACATTAGAAGAATTGAGTGCAATGTTGCTTGAAGAGGATCTATGACTCACGACTAGGGATAGCGGGGGTGATGTTGTTTTCATGGCTACTGAAAAAGGCAAGGGGACTACATCAAATGCCTCTAAGATGAAGCCCAAAAAGAAGAAATTTATAGGAAGTTGTTTTTATCGTGATAAGACATGTCATGTTGTTGAAGCCTATAGAAATAAGAAAGCAAATGAGAAGAAGGACACCATGAAAGCTTCTTGGAAGGAAAGAGAATTTACCAACAATGTTGAGATAGAGCTTGAACTATGGGCTACCCTCAACTATGAGAAGAGGTATGCTCATCATAAAAAAACCTCCATTTGTTGATGGTTCTTGGATTATAAATAGTGGAACATCCCAACATATGACTAGTAAGAAAGATTGGTATAGTTCATGGAAGCCTCTATAGGAACCCATGAGAGTAATTGTTGGGAGTAATGCAAAATGTCCCCAACACAAGGGTCATATATATATATATATATATATGTATTTGCAACTATAGGTGAAACTAAGCAACTCTCTAATGTGCTGTATGTGCCACAAATTAGGAAGAATCTACTGTCAATTGCTGCCATCCTTGATCATAGTCTTGAAGTTTATTTCAAGCAAACTAGAGCAAAAATCCTAAAGGCAATACAGTGGGAAAGGGAGTAAGGTGCAACAATATTTACAAGCTTTATGCACTTACGGTAACTACAAAAAAAGGTACAACAACTCAGTTATGGGATGAGATATTTGGTCACTTGTTTACAAGATTTGGCACCCTCTTGTGGTTAACTACAATTGTGATAGCTGGAATGTAATGGTTAATTGTTGTGTTGTATTTTTTTTTTACTAATGGAGTTGATGATGTGTAGATTGGAACTCTGAGAGTTGAGGAGAAGGCGTCGATAATAAATTATTCTCGACAATTTTTATTTGCATAGTGTTATAATTTATTTTTCCAATAAGCCACTATGGCTAGCTTGAAAATAGTTAGTGAGAACTCACCCTAAGAGGGTCATGCAATAAGTGGTAGCCACAAAGACTAAAGTGAAACTAAGTGTAAAGAGAGGCCTCCAATTTTTTGGCACCAATAAGCAATATCAAATATTAAATACCAAACTCCACAAGAGGTGCTGTGGAGTTTGGGGCTACAATCTTTAAGCCATTCTTGTGTGAGATGCTCAAAACTTTTCCTTTCCCCTCTCTTAACCTATGTCTTGGGCTATGGAACTTCTCTGTGTCATCTTCTTGTGTAAGAGTGTGTAAGAGTTTGTCTCCTATCCTTCCTTGTGTACTATTATGTGTATTTATGTCAATATCTCCATCTCTTTCTTTCTATGTCAACATCTTCCCCTTCCATCTCTCTCTCTTTTCCTTCTCCATCATGGCAAGTTCAATGGTTACATTTCATGGCCAAGGGTGCAAGCCCACCCTTGCTCCCCACATCACCTAAGTATTGTGAGATAAAAGAGATGCAAAGATCTAGGATGGTGGCACACATGTCTCAAATCTCAAATATGAATGAAGTATGCGAGGCTTGCATGATGGGCAAGCAACAAAGGAAGGCCTTACCATGAGAGACTAATAATAAAGCAAAACCGATTGATACATGCGGATCTCTGTGTGGTAAAATGTCTACTTCTGCTTTGGGTGGATCTTTCTATTAGTTGATGACTTTAGCAGAAAGATGTGGGTGTATTTCATTTGTTGAGAAGTCTGAGGCTTTTGGAAAATATAAAGTGTGGCACAAGCTTGTAGAAAATGAGATAGAAAAGAAGATCAAGAAAATTTTCTTAGATAGAGGAGGAGAATTTATTTCAAATGAACTCAACAACTACTGCAACAAGCATGGCATCATGCATCACCTTACTACTACTTATACACCACAATAGAATGGAGTTGTAAAACATTGCAATCAAACTATAGTATAGATGGCATGATGAATCTCAAAGTCAAGCATATGCTAGATTCCTTTTGGACTGTAGTAGTAAATACAAAAATTTATATCCTCAATCAAAGCTACACAAAGGATTTGAAAGGAAAAACACCTTAAAAAACCTATTCAGGTAAGAAATCTTTGATCTTACATTTCTTAGAACTTTTGGGTGTTTTTGTAAGCCAAAAGCAAGAAGAGTGTCTTTCTAGGATATAGTGAAGAGTCTAAGGCATGCAAATTGTATGATCAAGAGGCAAAGAAGATAATCACTAGTTGCGATGTGGTATTTGAAGAAGAGCCACATTGGGTGGAGAAAATAGGTTTGTCCATTTTCTCATTATCAAATAAAGAAGTAACCCAACTTGTGCCAAATCTAAGTTAGGTAAAAATTAAGGAGGGGGACTTTTTTATGACAACTCAAACAAAACTAACCAACCTATTGTAGCATCACAAGAGAACCACTACCAAAGTGGACTCAACATATCTTTGATGATCAAAATCCTCAAGTTCATAATCCTTATGATAGAGAGGATGGTTTGTGAAGGTCAAAGAGAATAGAGGAGCAAAAACAAGCCTCCAAACACATCATCAATATGGCTCTTATGGATGAAAGTGTGGCTATCAAAGAGGCCATGGCTGATCCAAAGTGGAAAGAAGCAATGTAGCTAGAGTATGACAAAATAAAAAAGAATGACACATGGAAAATAGTGGATTGACCACCAAAGAAGAATCTCATTGACACCAAATGGGTTTTCAAAATCAAACACAAGGGTGATGTCTCATTAGAAAATTACAAAAAGCAAGGTTAGTAGTTGAAATTTTGAATGGAATTTTCAAGGAGGAGGTTTGTGTAGAGTAGCCACTAGGGTTTGAGTTTCCCTATTTAAAAGGGAAGTTTTGCATGTTGAAGAAGGATTTATATGGCCTAAATAAATCACCAAGATCATGGTATGTGAGGATAGAAAGGTTTTTCAAAAAGCTTGGTTTTCAAAGAAGCGTTTCTAATGCAAATTTGTATGTACTAAGAGAGAACAAAGAGCAGGTCATTGTTATCTTATATGTGGATTACTTCATTATCATAGGTGATCATGAAGAGCTCATTCAACAAACTTAAAAGATTTTGAGCTCTAATTTGAAATGACAAAATTGGGACTTTTACATTGATATTTGGGGATTGATATTTGGCAATCTACAAAGGGCATCTTCATTTCTCAGCAAAAGTATGGAACATATATTCTAAAATTATTTGGGATGACGGATTGTAAACCTATAAGTACTCCAATGGAGATGAATATGAAACTCTTGATGGAGGATTCTTCTCCCTTAGTCAACATGAAGAAGTACAAGAAGCTTGTGGGAAGTTTATTTTCTTGTGTAATACTGGATCATACACTTGGTGTTTTTAGCAATCTTTCCAAGGGAATCTCATTGGAAGGTGGGCATGCATGTTCTAAAGCATATTAAAGGTACGTTGGGCCAAGGCATTTTCTATGGCATTGTATTGTGACTCTGATTGGGTAGGAGATTCTAATTCTAAAAAGGTTAGTTTTTGGATATTGTTTCTCACTTGGTTTTGGAGTGTTTTCTTGGATTAGAAAGAAGCAGCTAACCTTGCAATTTCTTCAATAGAAGCAGAGTATAAAGCTGCTTGTTTTACAGCTTGTGAAGCAGTTTAGCGAGGAGAGTTCTCATGGACTTAGGTGTTCTTGTGGATTTAATAACAACACTTCAATGTGACAAGTTGCATGGAGATTGCCAAGAACCCTATCTTCCATGCACACATAAAGCATATTGAGGTTCAATATCATCATGTTTGAGATCTTATTGAAGATGAGATTGTGGAGCTAGAAATTGTCCTACTAAAGATAATTATGTAGATATCTTTACCTGTGACCATATGCAAAATTATGGCCAATGACACGTTGTTGGACGGATACGCCGCGACGGACGTCAGCATAGCGAGAACTCACCTAACATATAATGTCAACTGAGGACGAAGCTCGACCCGCAGGCGCGTGGAAGCAAGCAAAGGGTGTCAACCTCTACTCGACCGACTAATGACTACTTCCTACAGAGATATCAACTCTACATGCCATCGGTTCTGTGAATGTGAGAGTCTCCTATGATGCTACCGCAAGCCAAAAGCCCATTAGACGTTCTCGAAACGTTGCGAAACTTGAGGGATATCCTATCAACACCAATAGGCCACTCTCCCTAAGATCCGTGACCAAAAAAACCTACTCAATACCCTCCGTGCAGAAACGCGTAGGATGTCTGGCCGGTTTTTACAGGTCGACGTTTCCGAAAACTAAAGTGCCTAATGTGTAGCTCTACTCGCTCTGATCGCGTGGATATGCTGAAATGCAAAAACGGACAACAGTTACTCACCGAAATTCCAAAAGTAGCTCGCGGGTGAAGTTGCCAAAACACAGACGAACGCGTGTGATGTAAGCATCAACGCGTAGCTCTCCTCGTGGGCAACTCACTGCTGCTCTCCATTTGCGATTCCGACCACCGTAGCTCCTGTAGCACACATACACACTCTCTCACTCTCTCGCAGTCTCCCAACGACACAGAAGATTAGATTTATTAGAAGTCCCCTTACAAATCTTTAGGTTTTGGCTTATATACCAAGCCTTAGAAAACCTAATGTACGACCAAAATGACCTTATTTGTCCCTAGGCTTCTATAGAGCTTAATTACAACACTGTGAGCTGGCTTTGCTCATCCAACAAGCATCTGTGGCCTCAATACAATTGATGACTTAAAATATGAAGTTCCCGTAAACATTACAAAAGTGGCGGTAATGGCTCAAAATGATAATAACGGGATATTCGATGATGTCCATGAGCTTGTATCTTCACATTACAGCATCCATCTTTGTCTTCATCACTTCATCAACATCTTTATTTGAAATCTTTAGAGAATCTTTGAGGAATATTTATGGAATCTTTGTGGAAGCGTTGTTGAAAGGTTAACCTTTCAACACTCTCCCCCTCCGAAGTCTTGTCGTCCCCGACAAGACCCTATGTCTGCAGTGGCCTTGGCGAGTGGTTCATGTTTTGGTGTTGGTTGAATCTTTTGTTGTTGCAGTTGCTTCTACCAGATGCTTTGTATGTTGTAGAGGTACCTTTTTCTTGTACATGTAGTGTAGTTGAAGCCATAGCTCTCCCCCTCCGATTGGTTGTTGTAGGGTGAATAGGTTGAGTGAGGTTTGTTATTGCAACAAGTCTTTATCTTGGCAGCTCTGTATTGTTTGTTCTTTGGGTGTCATCCTACATGTGTACCTGTAATCTTGAAGCCTTTTTGAATTGTTTCTGGGCCGCTCCCCTTGGATCCTATAGTTGATGAGTATGTAGTGGTTTGGGGATGTCGTTGGTCTGCTTTTCTGTGTTTTTATAAGAAAAATAAAATAGTAAAAATAAAATGTGGCATATATTACAAAATGAAGGTCTTGGATACCTGGATAGGACTAAAGGGAAAAACCCAGTGGGAAAAAAAAATGCCTTTAGTCACCATTAAATGTGAGGCTATATGTACTTATGTTTGATGTAACCTAGTTTTGTTGAGTTAAAGTACTTATGGTCGTATGGCTACTATTACTGGATATACAGTGGATAAGTGTTAGTAGCTTGAAGTCAGAGTCATTGTTGTTGAGCAAATGCTTATGAAACCTGTTACCACTTCGTCATCGTCATTTTGTTGTGTAAGTGCATGGATGGAACACAAATCGTGTCAAATGCAAATGTCCAATGATGGGACATTATATATGCTTGCACAGATAGATGCATGGGAAACAATATGCGGTGCGAGAGGAGTTTGAATGGGTGGTGCTGGGTGCTTCCTGGAGTGAACGTAGCTAGAGAAGCAAAAAGATATTTAACTTCAAGAGCTGCCGTCACTCGCAAGAAGGGTTTTTGTCGACGAGGTTTTTTCCACTCTCCTCATTGTGTTCATGTGCGTGAGTGTTTTCTGGACTACTCCGCCACTCCACCATTTAAAATAGTAGACTTTGACTCTTATGCTCACCTCTTCCAGCATGAGTGACATGACTTTATGTATGCTCAACTCTCCAGCTTGAGCTTTAATCTAAGTATCTAGACTCATAGACCACAAAGAATATTAAGACATGAAGCTTGGGTCTAATGCTTGCTCATTTAGTGGCTCAGCTGCCCGACTCTTGACTCTTATGCCATTATTTTTATGGCGACTCGACTTACTCTCGGGAGATTTTGACCAAGAATAGGTTTTGAAATTCAAAACTCCCATCCTCGAAGAGAGGATTTGTAAAGGACCATACTGGCAATATTGGTTTCTTTTGCCATACCTGGGTGACCTTGGTTGTCAAAATTTCTTTTTGTTGTTGTTGGTCCCTTGGTTGAGAAGATTGGCATGCTCCATTCCCCATAACACTTTGTCTATCATGTCTTGACATTTCTTGAGAGCTAGAGATGACTTCAATCTTCTTCGTTTTTTGTTGTTCTTTTGGCACCCATTTGTATCTGTATCGTGTGATTAGCGTTTCTTTGCAGATATCCTTTGCCTTGACTGTGACATTGTCCTTGATTTTGCCTTCCGTGAAATTGCAATTATTTTCAAGCTGAAGTCGTTTGCTTGAAGAATGTTTACCTGGCATCTTTGGTAGCCAGATTCTCCGATTTCCTTGATAGTAACCTTGTGCTTGAAGAATTGTAGATGGCACTTCCCATGATGTTTTTGATGTCGTATTGAGATGTACAAGAGTGCCATTTTTGGTATTATTTATCGATGAAGTCCTATGTTGGTATGAAGGCTAGTTGGATTTGAAATTTCCTGCATCCCTTTGGCGAGCCTTGTTGGCTGGTCTCCTTTGGCGATATAAATATGATCTTTGTTGCTTTTGGGGACGCTTTTTGAAACCTTTATCCACCACATAAGGCGAGATTTGTGGTTTTGGTAACCAAAGTTTCTTTTGACCCTCATAATAGCCTTGCTCTGCTAAGCTGTAGTGGGAGGCTATCCATCCCATGTGTTTACCTTTCGTCAATCGGCTAGGCTCATTTACCCATATTGGGTCCTTGACCTTGATTTCTTCAGCTTTGATGTAGACCTTTGAAGATTTTTGTCGACGATGATCTCGAAGTGTAGGGTATTTCGGTTGAAAGATTTTCTTTGTATTCTGTCTTTCATGTGGAAGCATGTGGTCAGTTGATGTCGAAGCTCTGTCTTGAACTTTTTGGGGCTGGATTGAAGACTCTGATTTAATGGGTTGCTTCTGTTGGTAGGACATTTGTGGGCTCATTTTGGCTTTGCCATTGTCGGTAGCCAATAATCTTGGAGCAGTAGTAGGTTGGATTTCTTGAGAGCTAGTCGTGATGACCATTGTTGGAAATCCAGGTTCTTCTGCCAATGTTTTTGCCCAGTGCTTGGACAAAATCAAATGTGTATTCATTTTGAAGGAATCCACCACTAGGAATTTGTATTTGATTACCTTTGACCGTAGTTTAAGGGTAGCTTTCGCAATCCCTAAACTTGTGACGGCTATTCCATGTGATATAGGAACCTGTACCTGAATTTCATACAGTTCTGGCTTACCTAGAAGTAACCATAGCCCATAAGACATGACATTAGTCGTGGCAGTGCAATCTATCTCTGCTGTAAAGTTGAATTTTAGTTTCTCATGCACATCCAAGGAGAATTTAATCTTCTTGTTGGCTGCCAAGTAACTGATGTCCTCGTTGCTTTCGGTACTTTTCTTAGACTTTTGTGCCTTGAAGGCTTCGTCATCCTCTTGTATGTTGAACTTCTTTGTCATTTGACTGGTAGTTTCTGGCTGTGACGCCTTGATTCTTGATTTTAGAAGCTCTTTGTCACTATTTACTTCTTCTAGCACTTGAAGGTCATTCAATGGTGACTTTTCTTCTTGGAAATGTTTTGAAGCTTGTGTAGCAGGATGTTGAGGTTTACTCTCTTCTTCTGATGCAATGGTCGCCGTGGCCTTTGGTTTCCATTGTTCCATGGGTTTTTGTAGAGTCTCTTCTTGAAAATATTCATTCACATCCTGTATTGCTTGTCCTTGGTAGTCAATCTTGGACTCAGTCATTTCTTGTTCTTCTGTGCATTGTATGTCTTTAGTTACATCTTCTTTTGGTTTCTCATACTCTTTGATTTGTTCAATCACCAATGAAGAGTCCACATTAGAGAATTTATTTGGTAGACTTTCAGCTTCATCCATTGATTCTATTTGCATGTCTTCCACTTGTGACATGGAACTAAGAATTTTTGTTACCTCTGCCACCTCTTCTTGTGTTGGCTCACTATCGTCAGAATCTTGGCTTCTTTTGCTCTCGAACCTTGAACTACGAGCTTCATCTTCATCACCTTGTGGATGCTCTGACTTTTCCTCACTGAGGTTCCCTAAACGATCTTGAATCAGCTGATTCAATTGATCTTTTTTGATAGCGTGATTCTCTATGATAATGTCGTTGACACCCTTGACTTCAAGCAACTGTGTCTTGAGCCTATCTTTTGTGCTCTGCGACAAAATCTGCTTCTTTTCCGGAGATCTTGTTGGGGATTCTTTCTTCCGTTCCCTTGTTGTCACTGTCTGAACTTTGCTTTTGGCTTGTTGCTTCTTCTTTTTCATGTAGAGCTTTACTGGGCAGTCCTTCACTAAATGACCAATGGCACATTGGTCGCAATATGTTGTTATCTCAATATGTGCACCCTTTGGACGAGGCAGCTTTCCATAATACTGTTGATAATGGTTTCCTGTGGTATCTAGATACAGATATGACCTCTTCTTTGCATGCATGAACCTGTAGATTACGACTGACTTAGGTGTATCCACTGGCTTTGTCTCTTTATCCTTCATCGTCTTGTCCTTGAGAAGCTGAAAATAGCTTCCATTATTGCTTGCATACAAGATCAAATCACTATCCATGCTTTCTAGCAGTTGTGATGCTAATTCTTCCATCAGTATATGGTCTTTGACGTGGGGCTTCTGCATAGCCTTAGGGCTATGTTTTCGAGTTGATTTTGGTGAGTTCTGCACCGAGAGTGAAGGTCGAACTGAATCTTTGTTTTCCGTTTCCCTTGATGGTGCTTTTGGAAGGGGTCAAAGTATGTGACTTACAGGTTGTCCACAATTGCTAAACTCATCCATATTTTTCACATCGGCTATTTCATAGTGCCTATCGTATTTGTCGACCACAATGACATCTTGACCTGACCTTTTACATTGGGCATTGTGAATTTCCATTGGTCTCTCCTCCGGCTCGACATCTTCCAATGCTTCTTGAAATTACACTTGGACTCCTGCAAAGGACACTGCTTCTTGTAAAACTGGACTTCTTAATCCCACTCTTGAAGAGATAGGGTCTCTTTGTTGAGTTTGAACTCCCCCCATCCAAGAGTGTTCCATATCTGATGTTGGCATCTGTTGAATGCCTGGTGATATGACTTCTTGTGCTTTGTTAAGTAGCTCTTGAGACCAAGCTAGTTCTTTTTGAAGTTGGGCTATCTTCATAGCTGGTACCTCTTGTGCTGGTGTAGTGCACGAGACTTGTGTTGTGTCTTTCCATGTTGTGTCTTGTGTTGTGCCTTGTTGTGTGTCATGTGGTGTGTCACTCATTTGTGTAGTGACAGCCGTAGGTGTCAATTCTTCCAGGTGCGTAGTTAGAGGTAAACCCATGACGAGATGGTATACATTACCACATTTAGACATGTAGTCTTCTCCTCTTGAGCCAAAAGCTTTTGCTGTAAAGTAATGATTGTTTTCTACAGGAACTTCATGACTTGTGACAGCCCTGTAGTATCGACCGTCTTCATCTCCATAGAGGGTGCCAAATTTCTGTTTTCCATCTTGTGCTTTGTACATAAAAATATTTGGAGGATATGCGTAGAGTTCTGTAAGTTGATCCTTGTACAACATTTCTATCTCATTGTCGATGTATTTTCCGTGCCTCATATAAATTGATCCCAGACAGTCTTCCATGAAATTTGGATGTGGGTGTAGTACATTCTTCGCTGTTTCAACTTCCACATATTGAGATGTCCGAGTTTCCTATGTATCTTTCTTTGTCTTGATGTACAAATTTCGATTGACATCCTCATAGCATGGCAGTCCTTTGTAGTATCCAATCAGATAGATCTGAATTTGCTCTCTTGTAATATCTGTGGATGTACTTGAAGCTTCTTCCTGACTGGTCTGATTCCTTTGAGACGCCATTGCTTTCATCTTGACTCCCTTGTTGTACCTGTTCAGTGATAGCTCTAATTGCTTGCCTCAATGCTAATAAAAACTATAAGCACCCTTGTGTTGGTCTTTTTCGCTTGAGGTCCTCAGCTTTTGTGGATGCCTTAATCTCTGAGTTTTTTTGAATTGGGTTTTGCTTGAACTTCTTAGCTCCCTTGCTTGCCAAGGCTGATACTGTCTTGTCTGGCTGCTTGCTTTTCCTAGAGCTTTTTAGCAGGCCTCGATCTAGTGGATGCACCGTGATAAGTTATGCAACTTACCATTATACTGCAACGACTGCTCTCTTTGTAGCGATTCTTGAGTCGAGCTAACCTGTGTTCGCTTTAGCACACAATCTACAAAATTCTCTTTAGGTGGAAAACTTTTTCACAATGAATGCATAAATCCTTGATGTACCTTTAACGGCCACACTTGTTCCTTGAGCACCTTCCAGCGGGTGACCAATGGTTTTCCCAAAAGATAATTTCAATCTGCTAACTTAGCAGTCTTCAAAACCGTGACCGTTTCCTCACAATTCTTTTGAACTGTCGGTTTTAGACACCCCTGACTTCCGGATGCATTTTGAGGCCTTTAACGACGTTTTGCTCTAAGATCTGTAGAGTCGCTCTCAAGCTACGTTTTGATATAAAAACTTTTCCAATCCGATACCGTTTGTGAAAGTTATGGCCAAAACAGTGAAATGCAGTTTAGAATGGAAGAAGACTTGGGATCTCTGTGACACTGTGAACACTTCTGTATGGTCAAAAGTACAGTTGGACCCTAAAACTGGCCTAGAGACATCCTATGCGTAGTATGTCTATATGCTCAGAATTTAACAAAATTTGGTCCAGAGACTCCCCTTAAGTCCAACAACACAATGGTATGCTCAGATTTTAATTTGGACCTAAAAATGGCCTTGAGACATCCTACGCGTAGGATGTCTTTTTGCTCAGAATGACTTGAAATTTTCACCCTAGCTTCTCCTTGATGTGCTGATCACAGCTCTTTTTACTTTTTGATTCTGACACCTATAGGCTGGTCAAATGATCCAGAATCTGTTCCAAAAGCCTGATGTCTGTCCCGATGAATTCCTAAGTCAAATCAACTCCAAATTGGACCAAATTTGACTAGGAGGCTTGCCTAAGGCTATACAACACCCTGCTATGTCCAAAGTTTGAATTTGGCCTCTATATCATGCCTTAGACATCCTACGCGTAGGATGTCTAACTGCTCAGAATTGCCCCAAATTTGAACCACAGACTCTCCTTAAGGTGCTGATCACTGTGGTATGCTCAGAATTTATTTTAGAGTCCAAAATCACACAGAAGACATCCTACGCGTAGGATGTCTTTTATGCTTTTTTGACCCCAGACTTGTCCCACAACTTCCCCTTGATGTTAGCAACCCAGTGGTATGCTCAGATTTGAATTTGGATGTCAAAAGACCCCATAACTAGCTATCCTTGCTTTTTCAGTCAAAAGTGCTAGAGTCTGTTCAATCTTCCTTTCACTAATCCAAATGAGATGAAATTGATCACATGCACTCAATACAACATTTAGATCATGCTCCTGCAGCCATCCTATGGTTTTGGTCTTGGAATAATGCCTTGGCACAATTTGGGTAGGATGTTTGGCAATTTCAGTCTATCTGGCCTTATCCTGTCAAGATATGGTCAAGTTCTCCCTTCCAAGTGAAAATAGGGTAAAACCTACCTTCTGAACACACTGGTCAACTCAGAATTTCAAAATTTCCACCAGATCACCCTGTAGACATCCTACGTGTAGGATGTCTTTTTTTCTCAGAATGGACTTCTGTTTCTACCCAAGGTGCTTCTTGATGCATATAACAAGATTATGTGATCACAACAAATTTTGGATGTCAAAATTGCTCAGAATCACCACTTTTGGGAAAATATTTCTCTGAAAGAGTAACATCCCCTTAATTCTCAGTCTATATGTCCAAATGACATGATCTTTGGTGTGTGTGTCCAACACAACATGCAGAATATGGGTATGATGCCAAAACTTGATTTTTGCTTCCAGAATCACTCTCTAGACATCCTACGCGTAGGATGTCTACTGATGAAATTTGTGGCAGAATTCATCCACAGGCATCCCCAAGTCTTGAGCACTACTTTTCAAGAATTCCTACCAGTTTTTATGTAAAATTGTGCTCAGAATCTTAAGTTTCTTGTTTTCACGTTTTTGACACTCCGTCTTTGGTCTTTTGGGTGTCAAGAGTTGGTCAAAACTTTAGTTTCAAAGTAAACTTAGGGTAAACCCCCCCTTCTGAACACACTGGTAACCTCAGTTTTCCCAAATTCCCTGCCAAAAGTGCCCTGGAGACATCCTACGCGTAGGATGTCTACTATCTTAAAATGCAATTTTTTTCTGGCAGTAGTATTCTCTATGCTCTCTAGAGCTCTCATCAATAATCACAGAAACTTTTGGACTTCAAATGAGCTTCCAAACACAACTTACAGTCTTTCCTACTTAGTGTTTTCCACTTCTCTGATGAGCCTAACAGCAAATAAGACATGCATAGAGTACTCTAGATCAACAATCAAGATATCCTACTTACCCTACTCCTACTCATCAATGTGAGATGGTGATTTTGATGTCTTGGTTGCTTCCTGGACTCACACAGACTCTCAAGTCAACCTACCACCACATCTACCACTCCAACTCCTACTCTCTACACCACAACCAACTACCACCTAATACTACCTAAGACGAAGGATCTAGGCCAGACACACGCTCCCTAGACTCCCTCTAAGACCAAAAGAGTCCACCACTCTCCGATCCTGTCTAAAAGAATGAATATACTCTGGCAAGCCAGAGGGACCTCTATCCTCAAGTACTAGTCTCGGTCACCTACTTAGGGCCCTCGTCCCCGGCAGCGGCGCCAATGTTGGACGGATACGCCTCGACGGACGTCAGCATAGCGAGAACTCACCTAACATATAATGTCAACTGAGGACGAAGCTCGACCCGCAGGCGCGTGGAAGCAAGCAAAGGGTGTCAACCTCTAATCGACCGACTAATGACTACTTCCTACAGAGATATCAACTCTACATGCCATCGGTTTTGTGAATGTGAGAGTCTCCTATGATGCTACCGCAAGCCAAAAGTCCATTAGACGTTCTCGAAACGTTACGAAACTTGAGGGATATCCTATCAACACCAATAGGCCACTCTCCCTAAGATCCGTGACCAAAAAAACCTACTCAATACCCTCCGTGCAGAAACGCGTAGGATGTCTGGCCAATTTTTACAGGTCGACGTTTCCGAAAACTAAAGTGCCTAATGTGTAGCTCTACTCGGTCTGATCACGTGGATATGCTGAAATGCAAAAACGGACAACAGTTACTCACCGAAACTCCAAAAGTAGCTCGCGGGTGAATTTGCCAAAACACAGAAGAATGCGTGTGATGCAAGCATCAACGCGTAGCTCTCCTCGTGGGCAACTCACTGCTGCTCTCCATTTGCGATTCCGACCACCGTAGCTCCTGTAGCACACATGCACACTCTCTCACTCTCTCGCAGTCTCCCAACGACACAGAAGATCAGATTTATTAGAAGTCCCCTTACAAATCTTTAGGTTTTGGCTTATATACTAAGCCTTAGAAAACCTAATGTACGACCAAAATGACCTTATTTGTCCCTAGACTTCTATAGAGCTTAATTACAACATCGTGAGCTGGCTTTGCTCATCCAACAAGCATCTGTGGCCTCAATACAATTGATGACTTAAAATATGAAGTTCCCGTAAATATTACAAAAGTGGCGGTAATGGCTCAAAATGATAATAACGGGATATTCGATGATGTCCATGAGCTTGTATCTTCACATTACAGCATCCATCTTCGTCTTCATCACTTCATCAACATCTTTATTGGAGAGAGAGAGAGAGAGAGAGAGAGAGAGAGAGAGAGAGGGAGAGAAAGAGAAAGAGAGATTTAGATTTTAAGGAGTCAAAAACTATGACGCTTTATTTTAGAAATATAAGAACATTTTCAAGGTATTCTCTCTTTTATTACCTCCCTCTATTCCTTTCTATGTATCCAATCTCTCGTTTTAAATTCTCTCTATCCCTCTCTTCCTTTAAAAATATAAGAACATTTTCAAGCTATCCACTCTTTTCTTACCTCCCTCTCTTCCTTTCTCTCCATCCAATCTATTGCTTTGAAAGTTGATTGTTAGGTGCCTGTGCAACAATTTGTTAAGAGGTTGAAGCGTACGTTGAATTCATTTATAATGGATAAGCAATTATACAAGGACAAATAGATAAGACATCAAACTTGGATTGTCTTCATGGCAACATATTGCCATGTCATTAAATCTAATATCTAACCAACCCAAATGATTTTCTCATATTCAACTGATCATTTAATCTGGGATAATAAACGAGAACAAGGGTTAGAATATAGACATGTGCTTACAGATCTATCTCAACACGGGGCCAATGGTAAAGGGGCCCAAATGAGACATGGTTTGTCAAAGAGCAAGGTTAACTAATGGAGCTTCAAAGACCTTAGGGTTAGCTTCATTAAAGACCTCCAATGGTTAGTGTTAAAAGTCCTTTGACCTTAGGCAAGCTAGGGCTGAGCTTGAGGTGGGAACCCGACCTAAACTTACCTTTGACCTTAGGCAAGCTAGGGCTGAGCTAGAGGTGGGAACTCCACCTAAGGTGCTTGTCATGCTTGATGACTAAGGTACTTGAGGTACTTGTCATACTTAATGAGGAAGGTGCTTGAGAAGCTTCCTATGCAAGGGGGGTAAGGTGCTTGAGTCAAAAAGAGACCCTACAAACTTAATGAGGAAGTTGCTTGAGAAGCTTCCTATGCAAGGGGGGTAAGGTGCTTGAGTAAAAAAGAGACCCTACAAACTTAATGAGGAAGCTGCTTGAGAAGATTCCTATGCATGAAAGTCCCAAAGTTAGGGGAATCTTTGACCTAACCTTCCACTCAACCAAAGGGCACCCCTTTTCTAAAAGGGCACATGGGACACATGTAAGACTCTCACTAAGCTTAACCACATGGTGTAATTGAATGCTATTGGTTGGGCTAAAGAGGGGTCCAATGAGCTTCTAGTTCCATCCAAAAAATATCTAGATATTTTCAAGCTATCTCTCTCTCTCTCTCTCTCTCTAAGGGGTAAGGAGGACACTTGTCAAAAGACCACCCATGTACTTGATTGCATGCTGCATGTGATTGGCTAGGGGGAGAGGGGTCCAATGAGCTTGCAGCATGTAGAAAAGTTGTAACTCGCCCCAAGCAAGCAAGGGGAGTGCTAGGGGGATATACACCACACACACAATCATTTTGGGGTAGATTCTCACTTGGTGAAAGTTGAGGAACTCCACCTCCTTCTCCAAGCTTATGAGAAGTGAGAGCCTATACCAACACTCTTGGCTATGGAATGCAATTTCAACCAAGAGCCATGCTTCAATGCTTAAGCTTGCCATATTCTCCATCTTCATTACTATGCTATTATGTATGCTAGCAAAAAGAGTGATGATAAGTGAGGATCTATTTCTTTCTCCTATGAAATGTTTCTTCTTCCTCTTCCCTATCCTCATTCCCCGCTAGCTCTCTCCACCTTTGAAGGTGTTTGAGGCCTTGGGACTGAGGCTTGGGATACTTAATGCTTTCTACAAAGTTTATGTTATGCTTGTGGTGCATGAAGCTTTACATCTTCATTGCATCACCTAGGTCACAACAAGGAACACAAAGATTGTATTGTACCAAGTCTCTCTTGATAAGAGAAACTATAATACAAATGCCTATTGGAGGGGGGACCGGCTCCATATGAATCCGGTCCTCAACTATTGTCATGTTCTCTAAACTCTCTCTCTTGCAAAAGTATTGTTCATGCCAAGTTAACTAAGTACCATGTTTATGTTGCTACCATCAATTAAGTTCACCCACTATGCTCACAAAGTAATCTCTCAAAAGTGCTTCACCTAATTTCCTAATTTTGCTACTTTCAAATTCATAGGCCATTACATTTACATTGGTATCAGAGCATTTGGTTTCTCTTTTCTTGCTGAAGAAGAGAGGTCCTTAAGTAGCCTATTAATGGTTGTTTTTGTTAATTATATTAGGGTAAGTGGGTCTGGGATCTTTTATCGATTTTGGTGAGCCCACTATGTTGGATATGGTGCACACCTCGAGAGCTTTGGTCTTAATAATGGAGTCTTTTTAGACTTGCGTACGGCTTTATGATTATTGAGCCATAAGAAGTCCGAAAGGAGCTATCCCTTGGCAACTTTGCTATGTTAGGCTCACTCCACTACTCTCTATAATTAACCAGCCGTGGGTGTAGAAAGGAGTTTACAAAGGTAAAAATAAACTCTCTCCTGAAGAGCTTGAAACTTTTCGCAAGGATCACAAATGTTTTAAGTGTGGGGAGCAAGGACATGGTTATCGTTCTTGCCCCAAAAGGAGTTTACAAAGGTAAAAATAAACTCTCTCCTGAAGAGCTTGAAACTTTTCGCAAGGATCACAAATGTTTTAAGTGTGGGGAGCAAGGACATGGTTATCGTTCTTGCCCCAAAAGAAATGCTCGCAATGAGACTCCTAGAGCTTCCACTATCGAAGCTCCAAAAGTGGATGCTCATCATAAAGGATCACCTCTCTCCTATGCTTGGGGAAAGTCAAGGGAGCATGATGCCTTCATCTTGTTTGAGCCTGGTTCTACTCACAACTTCATATCGATGGAGTTGGCCACCAAGTTGAGCATTCAAGCTTTTGAGATGAGAGATGCTGTAACTGTCGATGCCGCTTTCAAGGGACATCAAGCCTCCGTTACTCTCTTGATTGGGAAGTTGAGGCTTCATGTCCAAAGCTATGTCGACAAAGAAGACATCTTTATCTCTCCTCTCCAACATGAGGATTCTATCCTAGGGGTACTATGGTTCAACTGCATGGCTGCCAACATGAAGTTCCCTAAAAGGAGAATATACTACAGGGGAAAGAATATGTATATAGATGCTAATGAATCTGGTCATACTATACCACTTGTAAATCCTCTTGCCCTTGACAAATCAATGAAAAGGTCAGTTTTTGCGTACATGATTTTTGTCAAAGAATCCCTAAAAGGTCCTAATGTTTCATCAAAGGTGAATGGTAGGAATCAAGAAGAGTTAGACTTGTCTAACTTTCTAAAAGGATTCCAAGATGTGTTCATCGATGATATCCCTATGGACTTACCTCCAAAACGAGGGGATGATGACCATCGAATTGAGCTCCTATTAGGAAGCTCACCGCCTAACAAACCTCCCTATCGAGTTTCACAAGCTCAACAAGAGGAGATCATGAGGCAAGTATAAGAATTGGTAGACAAAGGGATGGTGAGGCCTAGCTCCTCTCCCTTTTGTTCTCCAGTCCTTTTAGTGCAAAAGAAAGATGGTACATACTGCATGTGTGTGGACTATCGTGCACTAAACCATATCACTATCAAAAATAGATTTCCTGTACCTCGGGTAGAAGATCTGTTTGATAAGCTACAAGGCTCTACCTACTTTAGTAGGATTGACCTTAAAAGTGGCTACCATCAAATAAGGATAGTGAATGAAGACATCCTAAAGACCGCGTTCGTACAACGTTTGGCCTTTATGAATATCTAGTCATGCCTTTTGGCTTGACTAATGCACTAGCTACATTCAATTGATTGGTGGAGAAATTTTTTAGACCCTATCGCAAATTCATTGGAGTGTTCTTTGATGATATCATCATCTACTCCAATTCCTTGGAGGAACACAAGCAACATCTCCAAGTGATTTTTCAAGCATTAAGGGAGAATAAGCTTTTTCTCAATCAAAAGAAAAGCGAATTTTCCTTCAAGAGATTCAATACTTAGGTCATATTATCTCTCAAGATGATATTCGTATGGATCCATCAAATTTGGAGGTAATAAAATCATGGCCTAATCCAAGGAATCTACATGAGCTAAGAAGATTTATTGGTATGTGTGCATACTATAGACGCTTCATAGTGAAATTCTCTCAAATAGCAAGACCATTACATGACTTAACAAAGAAAAACGTTAAGTATTCATGGACTGCTAAGGAGCAAAGTGCTTTTGACAAGCTCAAAGAGAAGCTTACCTCCCAACTAGTCCTTATGCTTCCGGACCTCTCAAAGCCATTTGAGGTCCAATGTGATGCTTGTGGTGATTGCCTTGAAGCAGTCTTGCTTCAAGAAGGGCATGCCATAGCATATGAGAGCCGAAGGCTCAACACAGATGAACGGGTCTTAGGCATTTATGAGAAAGAGATGTTAGCTGTTCTACATGCCCTAGACACCTGGAAGCACTATCTAGTGGGGACTCCATTCATTTTAAGAACAAACCATCAAAGTCTCAAGTACTTCATGACGCAAACAAAGCTTTCCGACAAACAAATGAGGTGGGAAAATTTTCTTTCGCAATTTAATTTCCACATTGCTCACATTGCTGGTAAGAACAATCAAGTGGCTGATGCACTTTCACGACGACCAAAAGTTAATGTTGTGTCAATAGCAACTCACAATGATCTATCTTCTATGATAGATGAGTATGCTACTTACCCTGCCCTTTATTTGGGGAAGAAAGAGGAACCATTCACCTTGTAGGATGGTTATCTTCTCCATGGAAATAGGCTATGTGTTACCCACTCCCTGAATGAGAAAGTCATGTATGAATCCCATGCTCCTCCCTATGTGGGGCATAGAGGCATTCAACTTACTCTTCAAGGAGTAGAGACGTACTTTTATTGGCCTACCATGAAAGTGGACATACAAGAGTATGTTTCAAAATGTGTGGTATGCCAAAAGACCAAGTACGATAGAGGGAAGCAACCTGGATTATTCCAGCCATTGCCAATTCCTAATTCACCCAGGTTTAGCAAGCAAGCACTCTTTATCCCTATCAAGAAGACTATTAAGGCACACCAAATGGAAACTCTCTTCATATCCCATATTTTCAAACACCATGGTTTGCCAACATCCATCGTGTCAGATAGAGATCCTAGAATGACCAGTAATTTTTGGAAAGGTCTCTTAAAAAATCTAGGTACAAGATTGAATTTCTCTTCGGCCTATCACCCACAAACAGATGGCCAAAGTGAGATAGCTAATCTTACGATTTTTGATCTACTAAAGACCTATGTTACAGAAGTCGATCAATGCTCACAATGTAAAAAGTACTTACCTCTTGTAGAGTATGCATATAATAATACTATCCATACTTCTACGGGAAAACGCCTTTTGAAATCATAGTGGGAAGACCTAAAAGTCCCTTGCTATTTAAAGTACATGGGAAGATCTTCGCTGATTGCCGATGAGTATAGCCGATGAGTATAGCTGCGACCTGCAAAGCATCTTTTCAAAAGATTCAAGAGGCTATATCCATCTCCCAACTAAAGAAAAAAGTTGCTACTGACAAGCACATAAGGGCCTTAACGTTCAAAGAAAATAATAGGGTCGTACTTAAGTTTCCCAAGGCTCGATTGAGGCAAACGACGGGCAAAAATCCTACATACCATCAAAAGTATTCTGCCAAACTAGCAAAAAGATACTATGGTACTTTTCAAATTTTGAAGCCAATCAATGAGGTGGCCTATCAACTCAAGTTGCCTAACCATTGGCTCATACACAATGATTTTCATGTGAGCCTACTCAAGCCCTACAAAGGAGGGCTCTCCTTTGTAGGGCTCCTTTTCATGTGAGCCTACTCAAGCCCTACAAAGGAGAGCCTCTAAATGAATCAATTATTGATTGAAGACCCTCCCGAAATCGAAGATCAAGAAGAGGTAGTACAACTCGAAGCTATCCTTCGGCATGAAGACAAGGTACTACGACATGGTAAGATTATCCGATGGTATCTTATTAAGTTTAAAAATTATCTTTTTGAAGATGCTAGATGGATGCAAGGAATCCAGCTTAAGGATAATATGAACCTTGTCAACGCTTACAATGCTACATTAGAGGAAGCAAATGTACATGTTTCGTTTAAATGATCAATGTTTTTGTCTTATAAGACTAATTCTCTTTTTATTGTGCACAAATTTAAGTAGTATGCATACTAAGAATCATGTTTGGGATGATGACGTCTTTGAAACACCATGTAGAATTTGTCACTCTACTTGGGAGGATGAAATGGACTAAAGAGCAGACATGCTTGCGACAGCTATGTCTCCCAAGCACCAAATGGATTAGTCATCCATCTTAGAATGATATCATAGGGTAAAAAGGGGATCCTCTACCTACTAAGACAAATTGACTAATGACTATGGATTTATCTCTTTTACCTCATAGTCGAGGACGACTATGATTTCAAGAGAGAGGTAATGTCATTAAATCTAATATCTAACCAACCGAAATGATTTTCTCATATTAAACTAATCATTTAATGTGGGATAATAAACGGGAACAAGGGTTAGAATATAGACATGTGCTTACAGATCTATCTAAACACGGGGCCAATGGTAAAGGGGCCCAAATGAGAGATGGTCTGTCAAAGAGAAAAGTTAACTAATCGAGCTTAAAAGACCTTTGGGTTAGCTTCATTAAAGACCTCCAATGGTTAGTGTTAAAAGTCCTTTGACCTTAGGCAAGCTAGGGCTGAGCTTGAGGTGGGAACCTGACCTAAACTTACCTATGACCTTAGGCAAGCTAGGGCTGAGCTTGAGGTGGGAACTCCACCTAAGGTGCTTGTCATGCTTGATGACTAAGGTACTTGAGGTACTTGTCATACTTAATGAGGAAGGTGCTTGAGAAGCTTCCTATGCAAGGGGGGTAAGGTGCTTGAGTCAAAAAGAGACCCTACAAACTTAATGAGGAAGTTGCTTGAGAAGCTTTCTATGCAAGGGGGGTAAGGTGCTTGAGTAAAAAAGAGACCCTAAAAACTTAATGAAGAAGTTGGTTGAGAAGCTTCCTATGCATGAAAGTCCCAAAGTTAGGGGAATCTTTGACCTAACCTTCTACTCAACCAAAGGGAACCCCTTTTCTAAAAGGGCACATGGGACACCTATCAGACTCTCACTAAGCTTAACCACATGGTGTGCTTGAATGCTATTGGTTGGGCTAAAGAGGGGTCCAATGAGCTTCTAGTTCCATCCAACAAAGATCTAGATATTTTCAAGCTCTCTCTCTCTCTAAGGGGTAAGGAGGACACTTGTCAAAAGACCACCCATGTACTTGACTGCATGCTGTATGTGATTGGCTAGGGGAGAGGGGTCCAATGAGCTTGCAGCATGTGGAAAAGTTGCAACTCGTCCCAAGCAAGCAAGGGGGGTGCTATGGGGATATACACCACACACACAATCATTTTGGGGATCGCTCACTTGATGAAAGTTGAGGAACTCCACCTCCTTCTCCAAGCTTGTGAGAAGTGAGAGCCTACACCAACATTCTTGGTTATGGAATGCAAATCCAACCAAGAGCCATGTTGAGATGTCGAGCTCTACACCTTGAGCTGGCATCCACTTTGGGTCTTGGCCGCTTACAGCATTTACTCACTGGCGCGTTAGGTGACCGACACGGAGGATCTCTGCCAGTGATTCTACAACTGGACTACACTTATAGTGCCAGCCTAGTACGCTTCTAGCAAGTTCACACTTAGTGACCGCATGTACATATGTGCTATTTTTCAGCTTTAGCACTTAAGTCATTTTGTACTCTCTTTTCTGTGGAGAAGAAGAAGAAGCTTTCCATCTCTGTGTGATTGCAGCTATTTTGTTTTAGTGCTTCAAGATGTCTGACGGTTTCAATCAGATTGTTACTGAGAAGCTTGAGAAAAATAACTACCCTGCATGGAAGTTCAGAATAACAAATTTCCTAAAAGGAAAAGGTTATTGGGACTATGTAGAAGGAGACAATGAAAAGGAACCAGAGATTCCCGAGGCAAATGCTACACCAGAACAAAAGAAAGCTTTGAGGGCTGGCAACAAGGCTAGAGCAAAGTGATGTATTAGCTTTCTATGAGCATCACAGATGGCATGATGGGCTATCTACAGGATGCTGAAACCCCCGCCATTGCATGGAGAAACTTAGGCAGAGTGTTCGAGGTGAACACCAAGGCCAGGAAGCTTCAACTAAAGTCGGAGCTAAATCAGGTTAAGAGGAACAACCTCTCCATCAATGATTATGCTTTGAAGATCAAGAGTATCATTGAGGCTCTTGGATCTATTAAAGTCTCAGTGGAAGACGATGACATTGTTCGTGCATGCTTGGATGGTCTAGGAGATGAGTATGTACATTTTAGGTCTTCCATGAATACAAGAGACGACATCCCCGTATTCCAAGATTTGATTTCTATGCTTATTCTTGAGGAGAAGAACCTTGACACATCTTCTTCTCATGGCAGAAATAATTCTGAATAGGCCTTCTATTCTAACTCCAACAGAGGTAGAGGTAGAGGTCGTGGTCGAGGCCCAAGGGGTTGCAGGGGCCAATTTTTGGAAGGTCAATCAAATCAAAACAATACAGGTGGTAGGGGAAACCAGTCTCAAGGCAGGGGGAGTCAAAGAGGTCGTGGTGCACGATCAAGCAGGCAGCAACATACTCCAGACAGCAGAGAATGTTGGACTTGTGGTGAAAGAGGTCACATGTCACGTGACTGTCCAAAGGGAAAAGCAAGTGGAAAGAGAGAACATGGCAACTATGGATCTACTAGCAGAGATGCAGATGACAGAAAAAACGAGCGCATGTTTGTTATGCAGCATGTAATGAATACAATGACTGCAGAGAATTCCACCCAAGATGATGTTTGGTATGTGGATTCAGGTGCCTCTAATCACATGACGTCTCGTGGAGAGTGGTTTAGAGATATGCGCAAACCAGATGTGTCAGGCTATGTGCAGACAGGAGATGACACAGCTCACCCCATTGCTCATGTAGGGGACATACCTCTAAATATAAAGAGTGGGAAATCAAAGTACTTAGCAGATGTACTTCATGTCCCAAACATTACAAAGAATCTTGTTTCTGTTGGACAAATGGTTGAGCAGGGTTTGCAAGTTCGCTTCAATCCGAATGGCTGTTATGTAGAAGATTTCCAGAATGGCTGTAAGCTGATCACAGAGGGCAAATGTGTGGGCAGAATGTTTACGCTGAATGTAGACATGCCTGAGGTAAAAGCTGCATTATTTTCACAGGGCACAGGTGTTGTGGCTGATGTTGACATTTGGCACAAACGCATTGGCCATGTCAATGAGCAGAGATTGCGCAGCATGCAATCAAAACAAATTGTAAAAGGTTTGCCCAAATTCAAGGTGGATGGTATGCATAAAGTGTGTGCAACATGCTAGTTTGGAAAACAGTCAAAGGGCTCATTTCCACATGAGCGCAATGTATGTAAAAAGCCACTTGAGGTGGTGCACACAGATATTTGGGGTCCAGCCGATACTGCAAGTATACATGGTTGCAGGTATTATGTCTCTTTCATTGATGACCATACAAGGAAAGTATGGGTCTACTTCATGCGTAACAAAAGTGAAGTGTTTGGTCACTTTCAAGACTTCAAAGTCATGATTGAGAAGGAGACAAATATGCAAATCAAGACATTGAGGTCAAATGGAGGGGGAGAGTACTTCTCCAATGATTTTTCAGATTTTCTGCGAATGCATGGTATACGCAGGCAGTTTACATGCAGATATACTCCACAACAGAATGGGGTTGCAGAAAGGAAAAACAGGCACATTGCAGAGGTTGCACGTGCATTGATGAATGGGAAGAACATGCCTCATCATTTCTGGGCTGAAGCCGTAAATATAGCTGTGTACATTATGAATAGGACACCTACAGCTGCGGTGCATGATGAAGTTTACAGGTACAAAGTTTGATTTGGCACACTTGAAAGTGTTTGGCTGCATAGCTTACGTGCATGTACCAGATGAGTTGCATAGAAAATTGGATCCTAAAGCAGAGAAATGTATTCTTGTGGGATATTCCCTTGAACAAAAGGGGTATAGGTGCTACAATCCTACTACACGAGAATTACGAGTGAGGAGAGATGTAGTCTATGATGAGATGAGCAGCTGGTACAGTAATGCACATGGCACTATTGGGGCTGATGTAAAAGATGATGTGGTTGTACAAAATGTGAGGCCACAGTCACAAGTTTTGAGTGGACCACAAGAGTCCTCTTCTCGTGGCTCTGTTGAGAAACCATGGAATGGTAGACTACGTACGCAGGTTACTCCACCAACAGGTACAGGGAATGTATCACGAAAAGGAAAGGAAAAGGTTGATGAACCTCCCTTTATGGCTGATGCATCATCAGGTTTTTCACATGTAGACATGGATTCAGATGGTTCTGAACAAAGTCTTGATGAGGAATTTGGAATTCCGGCTGTCAGGACACCTAGTGTAAGGAAAGTACAAGAAGATGCTAGAGGGCAAAGGAGTGACCCAGGACCGCGCAGATCTAATAGAGTCAGAAATCCAGTTCAGAAATTGACTTATGATGGGTATCTAGCGCATCACCAAGCCTACATGGCTAAGGTGATACAGGATGTGGAGCCCACATGTTTTGAGGATGCAGTTGGAAATGTGCATTGGGATGATGCAATGAATGAAGAGATGGCTGCATTGGAAGCAAACGACACATGGGAGTTGGTGCCATTGCCAAGTGGCAAGAAAGCTATTGGCTGTAAATGGGTGTATAAAACCAAGCATAAGGCTGATGGTAACATTGAGCGTCACAAGGCAAGGCTGGTCGCAAAGGGTTATGCAAAGACGTATGGCATAGACTATGAGGAGACCTTTGCTCCAGTGGCAAAGATGACGACTGTGAGAGCTGTCATAGTAGTGGCTGCATCTAGAGGATGGATTATGCATCAAATGGATGTAAAGAATGCCTTCTTGAATGGTGAGTTGCAAGAGGAAGTGTATATGGATCAGCCACCTGGTTATGTCAATCCAGGTTACCTAGATTATGTATGCAGACTTCTCAAAGCTTTGTATGGTTTGAAGGAGGGCTCTAGAGCATGGTATGACAGGATTGCCAAGTATCTTGTCAGTATTGGTTTTAGGAGAGCTCATGCTGATCATTCACTCTATGTACGTGAGAGTGATGTGGGGATTGTGGTCATTACCATATATGTAGATGACCTTATTATTGTTGGTGACAATGCTATGGAGATTGACCATGTGAAGGGTCTTCTCAAACAGGAGTTTGAAATGAAAGATTTAGGCGAGTTGCGCTACTTTCTTGGCATTGAGGTGATCAGGACTCCAGAGGGTGTATGGCTATCACAGAGACAATATGCTTTGGACATGTTGTCAAAGTATGGTATGGCTGATTGTAAGCCAATTTCTATTCCCTTGGATGTGAATGCAAAGCTGAGTGCAGAGAAGGGTGATGTTGTTGAGGATGTCAACATGTACAGGAAAATTGTGGGTAGTCTAATCTACTTGACTATCATGAGGCCAGACTTGAGCTACACAGTAGGCTTGGAGAGTCAGTTCATGCAGCTTCTGAGGAAGCCACATTTGGATGGAGTACGACGCACACTTACGTATGTGCAAGGGACTCTTGACTACGCATTGTTCTATGCAGCAGATGCACCATTAGCATTGTATGGGTATACAGATGCAGATTGGGCAAGTAGCATTGTTGATAGGAGATCTATGAGTGGCTTCATGTTCTCTTTTGGGAGTGCTGCTGTTACTTGGAGCAGCAAAAAGCAGCCTACGATCGCTTTATCGAGCACAGGGGCCGAGAACAGAGGTGCAGCAGTTGCGGCGTGCGAGGTAGCTTGGCTACGCACATTACTTGAGGACTTGGGAGTACAGGTGGAGCAGCAGATTTTCATCCATTGTGACAATCTTAGCAGCATGCAGTTGGCTAGGAACCCAGTGTTCCATGCCAGGACCAAACACATAGAGGTCCATTACCACTACGTTCGAGAGCGAGTGTTGGCGGGCGATATCGACTTGGTCTACATCAGCACAGAGGAGCAGATAACGGATATCTTTACCAAAGCCCTCGGAGCTGAGAAGCTTCGACATTTTCGGACTATGCTTGGACTCTGCGACATGCAGAGCTCGAGGGGGAGTGTTGAGATGTCGAGCTCTACACCTTGAGCTGGCATCCACTTTGGGTCTTGGCCGCTTACAGCATTTACTCACTGGCACGTTAGGTGACCGACACGGAGGATCTCTGCCAGTGATTCTACAACTGGACTACACTTATAGTGCCAGCCTAGTACGCTTCTAGCGAGTTCACACTTAGTGACCGCATGTACATATGTGCTATTTTTCAGCTTTAGCACTTAAGTCATTTTGTACTCTCTTTTCTGTGGAGAAGAAGAAGAAGCTTTCCATCTCTGTGTGCTTTGTGCTTGTCTTGTGTAGCTCTCTTGCATCCTCATTCTTTACAAGCCATGCTTCAATGCTTAAGCTTGCCATCTTCTCCATCTTCATTACTATGCTATTATGTATGCTAGCAAAAAGAGTGATGATAAGTGAGGAACTATTTCTTTCTCCTATGAAATGTTTCTTCTTCCTCTTCCCTATCCTCATTCCCCACTAGCTCTCTCCACCTTCGAAGGTGTTTGAGGCCTTGGGACCGAGGCTTGTTATAGTTAATTTTTTCTACAAATTTTATGTTATGCTTGTGGTGCATGAAGCTTTCCATCTTCATTGCATCACCTAGGTCACAACAAGGAACACAAAGATTGTATTGATGAGATAAACTATAATACAAATGCCTATTGGAGGGGGGACCGGCTCCATATGAATCCGGTCCTCAACTATTGTCATGTTCTCTAAACTCTCTCTCTTGCAAAAGTATTGTTCATGCCATGTTAACTAAGTACCATGTTTATGCTGCTACCATCAATTAAGTTCACCCACTATGCTCACAAAGTAATCTCTCAAAAGTGCTTCACCTAATTTCCTAATTCCTCTACTTTCAAAGTTCATAGGCCATTACCATTACAACCATCTAGTTGCTATTCTATTGCTGTGATTGAGGTGCATGATGGCAAGGTTGCTCCACTTCCTCATGTCCCTTCAAAACAAACAAGGAAATGACTACCTTGAAAAAGGCAGAGAAAATTCTTATTGCATGGTCTAAAAGCGATTTGGTAATATTTCAAACTCTCTTTAATGGTTATAGATTTGGCTTACCTATTCATATAAAAAATTTTAAGTCTAATATTGTGTTGGCTGGTTTTTAAGGGGTCAATGAATCAAAAGGTCTAGGGTCTCTAGTTTAATTGTCAATAGGCACTAAAGGTCAACTATTAATGCCATGAGAAAGCTTCTCGATTCTCTATGGTCACTTCAGCTATTTAATCACGAGAGCAGAGTGTTTCATGTCCTAAGGTTGACAAGAGGCTATACGTAGAAGATCGCTAGTTAAGATACGATAAAGGAAATTGCACATGAAATCATCGCTTGAATGGTTCCCTTTGTTTGACCCCCCAAAGTGTTTATGATAGATGTTTTGTTTCCACATAGAGCCTTAATTGATCTTTTGGGCACTCTTTGGTTCACATTGATTCAAAGTCATTTGATGTGTGTGCTTATTTTGTATGCATGGGGATTTTGCTTCTCAAGGAAAAGCGCCCACACTGGGAACCTCTAGGGCTCTAGTACCATAGGCAATACATGTGAGTGAAGTACCAAATCAAATCGGGATTTCTCTTTCAGCTTAAGGTTTTACATTGTTGGCACTTTTGCTTTTTGCTTTTTGGTTTTCTTTCATTGCATTTCTATTTTGTAACTTTGGGGGGTTGTTTTGACATTCTTACCCTTCCGAGGCTCATCACAATAGGCAAACTCCCATTATAATACTTAAGCTAAAGGTAAGGAGGAGTTAAGCCCACTAGAAAGCACTGACACACTGCACGACAGGCTTCATAATATCGGATTAAGAGCCTAAAGTAACCATTGAAAATTAGGAAGGCATCTTCTATGGTATTAAGAGAAGATCTCCAACATCCTACCTTGGTCAAACTAGCTTAGCTAGACTTCTAGATTAATAAACCTAGATAGGGTACTATGGCATAAAATTTTATTGAATCTAATTTCTAATACTAAGCAAATGTGTTGAACATTTTGGTACCAATCACGATTAAAGCAAACAACATAGATGGTAGAAAAGACAATAAGAAATGATAATGGACAAGAAACACCTATTTGTAATGGGATGGAAAAAGATTGCATGATATTCAAAAGCCCAACTACTGTAATGCGTTCTTCTACACACTAGAAAACACTAGGAAATACCTCTAGGGGCACATTAGTGGGAAGAGGTACCAACCCTTATTGAGCAAAATTTAAAAAATATACAGAGCCCTAACTTATCTATGTGCACCTCCCTATAGGGTCAAGGATATAGGATATTGTATAGATGGGTTGACAGTCCTAAGTCTAAACCTCTATCCTCATCATGGTCAAGATAAATAAAGTCATTCTTAGTGAGACCATGTGTTCCATCCATGAAATCATGTAAATCTTCCTCATCATCAGATGCACAAAGATTCACTAAGAAGGCCACTAGGCATGGATATTTATCTTTCTCAAAAGGATAAGCTTGTGCAATTGGAGCAACGTTCTCTACTGAGTAGGGATCAATCGTGGTCAAGAGACGTATCAGCCATTCTAATTTTGAAAATTTTTTCTTACTCGCTAATCCCATTCAGAAATAAGCACATGGTAGACCATGTGAAACACTTGAGAAAAGTAACGAGGGTACCTCTCACCCAAGGTAGGAGTGGATGACCCTAGCATACTAGTCATATCTATACATACAGATAGATTTTGGTTAGTTTGCAAATATCATAAGGGTTGTGTCATTGTGCATGAAGTGTCATTAAGAGCTTTCGGTTTTGGACCAAATTTTGTTGGTTGCAAGCTCCTTGTTTGGTAGCTCTTGCTCTTTTACTCTTTTTCTTTTTCTCTTTTTTCCTCTTTTTTTTGGTTTTAGTATAGGGCTATATATATACATTCCCTAAGATTAGGAGGTTAAGAGATCAGGGGGGAAGGTTTAGGGAGAAGCAAGCTAATGATGTAACCAACTATAATAGGTGAAGTATTTGACCAATAGTTTTCCACCACCCTAGGCGCTTCATCAAGTTGAAAGGGTGGTAAGGTACTCTCCCATGATCTTACTTGCAACGTTGTTGTAGGCAGTGAACTTACAACGGGAGGTGAAAATTCTTTCTTGTTTGTACGAATATTTACGATGGTAGGTGGAGGTTGTGTCGAAGCTTGTATTTTTGTATATGAACTATATGAAGAGGTGGAAGCTTTATTTGACTTCCCTATTTCTGAGCTAGGTGGAACAAATCGTTCTTTCTTCGGTACTCAAACTAGCTCTGGAACGGGTGTGTAGCATTCATGATTTTTTTTTTTTCGCGGTCTTCAAATCATTTTGGAGTTATAGGATTTGGCCTACATGGATCTTTAGTAGGTGACATGAGAGAACACAAGGTATGTTTAGGCACCCAAATTTGATCATTCCCATCATAGTAGCCTTGAGCTTCTAATAGTTGCTTAGGAATCTAACGTAACATTTCTTTACATTTCTTGGGACGAGTCGGGTGTCTCTTAGGAGGCTTCTGTTTTGAACCAGATTGAGCAACAAAATTGGTTGTTAACAAATCTTTAAGGACCCATTTGTATGTTGCCCTAAAAAATCACACTGACTCCTGAGTCTTGGATGCCTCATTCTTTGTTTCGGCCACGGAAGTTGAAGCTCTAGAGGGTTGTGCTATAGGGACAGATGTTTTAGTCTCTTGGATATGCAATGTTCTATTCTGTGTTTCCTCAGGTGGAAATAACTCAGGGACTGTCGCTTGAGTGGTAGGATTGAGAGTTTGTTTCTGTGTCATGATACTGCCAATTCCCCAATCGATAGTACACTTGGTTGCAGACATCCACTTACGTCCCAAGTTTATGTTGCCCTCCATAGCACCCGATGGCATGACCAAAAAGCTTTGAGCCACGGACCCGTTGTCATAACTGATAGGAGTGTGCAAAATTCCAAGGACAATAGTTTTCTTCTTGTTCATACCCTTGACTTGGATGTTACTCTCGGATAAAGACGGCTTTCCTAACTGACACCACACTCCATAGGATAACAGATTATGTCTAGCTCCACAGCCCTGTTGTCATAACTGATAGGAGTGTGCAAAATTCCAAGGAAAATAGTTTTCTTCTTGTTAATACCCTTGACTTGGATGTTACTCTCGGATAAAGACGACTTTCCTAACTGACACCACACTCCATAGGATAACAAATTATGTTTAGCTCCTGTGTCCAATAAAGCATTATATAGCACTTTCCCACAGGTGCTATTTAATGCTACTAACGAGAGCGTGGACGGGCTTGCAAAATATACAAATAATATGCTACAAACAATGAAATACACGAATCTGCATACCTAGAAATTGGACATACACTGCACAAGATAGAGAGGATGAGAGAGAGCCACAAAGTGCGTGCAGACGCACCTCCTAAAGCGGAGTGCTACACAGACACGACGAGAGAGAAGGGGGGAGAGGAGAGAAGAAAGAGACGGACACTGGGTGCAATCTCCCCCCATGCAAGAGTGAGCATTTCCCACTTGCACGTATTTATTTATAGATTTCTTGAATGCCCAAAAATGAGTACAAACTGGCCGACCGGACATAAACGGCCAAAGCTCATAAAGAGAACTTGAATAATAAAATGTTCTTGAATGCCCAAAAGTTTCTTGATTTATTTATAGATTTCTTGAATGCCCAAAAATGAGTACAAACTGGCCGGCCGGACATAAATGGCCAAAGCTCATAAAGAACACTTGAATAATAAAATGTACATAAGATGTATATCTGTTTGCATAGAACTAGATCGGTCAAGCCCTTTTCCACCTGTCAGCTGCAAATGATAGTACAATATCAATTCCATAACATACCTCTCCGTTAGAAAGCAACTGTCCTCAGTTTTGCGAAGATAAAAATCTGCAAACAATACTTATAAAAAACAATGATTAGTATTCTTTGTCAAAAACATCACATAATAAAAGAAAAATTTATGAAACTAAACAACATTAGCTTATGCCTGCTGTCATCCACATACTACCTATTCTAGTGTCCCATACCACTAGAATAAGGAGTATATGTCATACCCTGATGAATCAGGATATCATGGGTCACACTCATCATTCAATAATCAATTCTCATCAATCTCAAGTCCAATTCCATAAATACTGTCACGACAGAAAATCATCATATACCAATTCCAAATCCAAAATATCTTTCAATTTCTATACCCGGGTAACAAAATCATACTAGTTATAGTGGTGGCCAGCCACTCCAACATGATTTTGTGATTGGCGTTGCCTAAATTAGCGAATCTACACCAATAAGACGTGCTACCTAAACCGACGAATCTGCACTAATGCTGCCTAAATCGGCGAATCTGCATTTGGTATTGTTTAAAAAGTGTGAATCTGTAATTTGTTGTTGTGCTGCCTAGATCAGCAAATATGCACTTGGATGAGCATTTACACACTGCCTAAATCAGCGAATCTGTGTGTACGTGACCAATGGACTAGACCAACATAAAAATTACCTACTTGATATCAAATTGGAGTAGATTGTAGTGTAAAACCACGTACCAAATGGAAACAGCTATCCCAAATCAACTGGGCTCATGTAAGTAGCTGTCTGATCAGTTATGTCAGTGTAGGTTTAAATAAATATAAGTACATTGACAACTTGTAACACAATTGAAATAAGTGAAGGGCTCTGTTGTCGAATAAGGAGATGTTGGAAAGGGTGATTTTTTTTTTTGGAGATGCCAACATAAGAAAGTACGTGGAATAAGGACTGGGGTGGGGAATTAGGTAATATTTCATTCAAATTGATAGTTACATAGGGAGGGAGCTTACTTATCAGGGAGAATTTATCTAGAGGGATGTAGTCATAATTCATACCTTGAGGTTCTCTAACTGTAGCAATGTAGTTGAACATTATCTACAAAAGTATTACTAAAAGACAAGGTGCCAAAAATAATTAAACGGCACATTAATATTGTCAAAGTTGATAATGGTAAAATAGATGCAAAGCTAGGATTGAAAGTGGGAAAGTGTAACTACAAACAGGCGAATAATGAAGTTCCTAAATGAGAATACGTAGCTATCAATTGTTAGTGTTGCTAGCCTTATAGAACGGCTGAGAAATTACAACAGGAACAATGACAATAGTTGACATACATATCTATAAAAGTCTTGAATACATGAAAGCATGCTAATTAGTAGCTTCTTATGAAGTATCGTGTGCCGGTAAGGACTTGGACTGAATAGAGTAGTGAATGTGGGTGCATTTGTGGATGATTTTACAAAGAATTTATATTAGCTTGGACAAACGAATAATGTCCTTCAATATTTTGTGGGACATGGTGTAAATTTAGAGAATAGGGGAAAAGGTGGGACATCCTAGGGAAATGCAGAAGCGTCACATCAGACTCCCTAGGTTTTGCTTAGCTAGTTCATAGCCAGTTTCAAAAATCAGTGAATTGAAAGAAAACAGTGACCGATGCTGTTGATAAAATGAGTGCATCCATTGGCCGAGAGAGAAAGAAGAAAACACGAAGAAAGAAATCCCTTAATGCTTCTAGCTCAAAACCTAGTTCAAAGACTAACATAGGGACATGAGAGGATCCCGTGTATATGAATGACCCTGAGGATGACTCAGATTCGATAGAGACCACGGAGACCAAAACTGTTACTACAAAGGAAAAAGCCAGTGAGGAGGATCACGAGAGGGAATTACGACGAACACCAAAAGAGTATTCAAAGTTAAACCACCCAGTTGCGAACCCCCAAGATAAGCCACGAGAGACAAAAAATGAGGATTTCAAGAGAAATATTGGAACCTATCCAAACCCAACAGTGGAAATTGAATGAGTCCAACAACTGAGGGGTTTGGTGGAAGAAACTCAACGAACATTAGAACCTGAACCCAAACATATCCAGATGTCGGACACAATGTTTCCCACACAAGTTCAACCTCACAAGAACTACAGGCCGTTAGCTATACCCAATATCATTTGGGAAGAGAGTGAGGGTAGGACATCTGAAAGTGGACACACACCTTTCCTACTAGAGAGAATGTTTGGTGAGGGAATGCCCGACCCCCTTGAGGAAGTGGAGATTCCATCTTCACCATTCTCTTGTCAAGGTCCTACGTCCCACAAGATGCCATTAAATGTTGCCAAATTGATGGATTTCATGTCTTCAGAAGTTAGAACCACCATCATGTCCAAACTATATAAAGACCCCGAGCTAGTCTCAGCTCTTCGAGCCTTCCTCAATGGAGAATTACAGGCCGGATTACCACAGTTTGCACATATGAACAAACCTAACTCGGTAATGAATGATGAGGAACATTTAGCACCACCATCTGACCTAGTGGGACATGAATCTGTAATTGAAGTACCCGTTAACAAGTTGGGGCAATACTTTGAAGGTGATGAATCTAATGCTACTCTACCAATCACTACTAAAGGATTAACTGTAAAGGGGGTCCTTGAGGGTGGTGTGGGAGTCAGCATGGTGACAAAGAGTTGTTGGGAGTCTATGGGGCGACCTCACCTTGAAGCCACAAGCGTAGTGGTAAAAATGGCTAATGGATCTATTGTTACGCCTATTAGAATGCTAAAGATCTCAGAATCAAGGTCTTGGGACACAAGGTAAGGCATACTTTCATTGTTATGGATTTTTCCAAGCATCCTATGTCATTTGAGATGATCTTAGGGCGTCCATTCATGAGGGAAGCAAAAATGGTGCATGACTGGTCCAAAAACCACGTCTACTTACAGTTCCAAGACTCTATCATTCGAGTTTCTTTTAAGTGGTCGAACGCATCCTCTAGGAAATAAATTCATCATTGATAATCGATTAGACACAACAATTCACTCAGCTCCATTACAATATTGTTACACGTGTAACGAAGACACGGATATTGGGGAGAACTCTCCTTATATGGATATCCTACCCGGAATGGCTGAGTCAGACAATGTCGATTGGGTACACCTAGCGGCAACTATAGATACATGGGGAGCTAGAGGAACAACTTGGGTAACACCAGATGGGGAAGAGATACCACACATTGCACCAGTAAACATGTTAGGTGTAGCGCATGTAACATCCGATGATAAGAAAGAGGCACACCTACCTGAGAGTGAAACCGATGATTCCTCAAAGGCTTCAGGCCAATACACATCAGAAACGGAATCTCAAGGAGAAATGGATTCAGATTCTAAGGAAACATCGAGTGAACCAAGTATAGAAACTGAACACTCAAGGCCTAGTTTGACCATCTATGGTAATTTATATGAGAGTGAAGAAGATACAAGCGAAGACCTATCAGGCGAGTCGAGTTCAAACATTTACCAAAATCAAAACCTTAACAAGAAACAAAGTTCATATAAGAGACGACGATATTGAGTAAATGTGAGAGCTAGGATAAACAAGGAAAATCTACTGCAGAATGGATTAGCTATCTAGGGGCATGTGATGCTCATCGAAAGCTAGTAGACAATTGGGGTGAACATCTCCAGAGTGTCATGTGGTGCAGCCCGCGACCCATTGAGCTCGCTCAATTGGAAGTTACAGAGCCGAAATTGAGTTGAACTATAAGAAGACGTCAAAACCGAGAGTTAGCACAACAACAAAAGGAGGCAGAACTAAAAGAAAGGTCTCCGTCAGGGGAAGAGCCTGCTGACTTACATACGGCTCCTGAACATTTTAAATCTTATACCACGGGGGAGCGAAAGGTTGTGTATGCCAAAGCCCAACGAATACCTACCAATGGAAGCACTGGAGTCTATGATGGTCCAGCGGTAGTTAAACAGATAGAATTAGCAGAACCAGGTGAGGAGTCTAAAACAGTCTTTATTGCTCAAGACCTTACCGAAACTGAAGAGGCTGTACTTAAGGAGCTCCTCAAGGAATACAAGGATATCTTTGCTTGGACATATCATGACATGAAGGGTGTTCCACCTTCTATGGTGCAACATACAATTCCCATGATCAACACTACTAAACCCGTCCAGCAACGACCATATCCAATGAATCCTAAGTACGCCAAAATTGTACAAGAGGAGATTGAAAAACTTATCCAATGTGGATTCATATACCCTATTGAGCACTCAGAATGGTTTTCTCCAATAGTGATTGTGCCAAAAAAGAATGGGAAACTAAGAGTGTGTGTGGACCTCAAGAAAGTTAATGCAGCTACTAGGAGAGATCATTATCCCTTGCCATATTCAGAACATGTGCTTGAAAGAGTTGCGGGCAAGGAAGCTTATAGCTTTTTAGATGGGTACTCTGGTTACAATCAAATCACAATTGCATTAAAGGACCAAGCTAAAACTGCTTTTATCACAGAGTTTGGAGTGTTTGCATTTTGTGTTATGGATTTTGGCTTAACAAATGCCCCTGCTACATTCCAACGATTAATAAACACTGCGTTTAAAGAATTTCTAAGGGAGTTTTGTGAAGCTTTCCTAGACGACCTTTGTGTTTATTCTTCTTGGGAGAAGCATTTGTTATATCTACGAAAAATATTTGAAAGGTGCAAATTTTATCGCATCTCATTGAACCCTTTCAAATGCCAATTTTGGGTTAAGCATGGAGTCATTCTAGGGCATATAGTGTCCAAGAACGGGATATCCAGAGATGAGAGTAAGATTAAAGCCATTGCCGATTTGCCACCACCTACTTACTATAAAGGAGTTCAAAGATTTATGGGCCATGTTGGTTATTATTGAATGTTTATTTTAAACTTTGCCGAGATAGCGCGTCCATTGTACAAGCTTCTTATCGAGTTTCACTGGATGGAAGAATGTCATCAATCTTATGAGTTATTAAAGAAGGCCCTAACAAGTGCTCCAATCCTGCGAACACCTGATTGGAATGTACCTTTTCATGTCATATTGATGCATCAAATTTTGCTATTGGGTGTGTTCTAACTCAACCAGGAGAACATAAATTGGACTACCCTATTAGCTTTGCAAGTCGCCAATTAAATGATGCCGAGATGAACTACACTACTACAGAGCGCGAAGGTCTAGCTATGATTTACGCAGTAAAGAAATTTCGCTATTACCTTCTTGCTACCAAGTTTGTGTTTTATGTTGATCATCAAGCATTGCTATATTTGGTAAACAAGCCGTGTCCCACAGGTCGAATTACACGATGGTTGTTAATTCTTCTTGAGTTTGACTTCACCGTTGTTGTGAGGCCTGGGAGGAAACATGTCATGGCGGATCATTTATCTCGTATCCCTAATGGTGAAGCTCCCACGGGGGTTGATGATGAATTGCCTGATACTCCTTTGTTCATTGTTGAGACAATGCCTGAATGGAGTGAAAAGATGGTTAACTTCTTAGTTAATGGTTTTCCACCCAAAGAAATGCGAAAAGATATAGCTCGAAAATTAATCAAGGAATGTGAACCCTATTGCTTACTGGCTGGAACTCTCTATAAGAGAGGAAAAGATGATGTTCTTAGACGCTGTGCCCGCGAGGATGAGTATTTATATATTCTACAAGAGGCACACATGGGCGTAGCTGGAGGTCACTTTTCAGGAAAGTTGACTGCCCGAAAGATCTTATAGTCAGGCTATTGGTGGCCCACTCTGTTTAAGGATGCATCACTTTTTGCAAAGGGATGTGATGAATGCCAACGACTCAAGAAGCCACAAAGAAGTGATAGGATGCCTCTACATCCCATCAAGGTAACCCAACCATTTGAAAAGTGGGGCTTAGACTTTGTAGGACCGATTAGTCCGACTGCACGTAACACGCAATCACGATATATCATTGTGGCTACCGACTATGTAACCAAATGGGCTGAAGCAAAAGCAACACGAAAGGCGGATGCAAAAACAACAGCCAAGTTCCTCTTTGAGAACATTATCACACGTTTTGGATGTCCCTTTGAACTTGTGAGTGACAATGGAACTCAATTTATAAATGAAGTAATAAAAGAACTCACATCAAACTTCATGATATCTCACCACAAGTCTACACCCTATTATCCCCAAGCAAATGGCCAAGCTGAGAGTACCAACATAATTCTCATCTCCATTTTGACAAAGACAGTTGAGGCTCATCACACTGATTGGGACCTAAAGCTTACATCAGCTTTATGGGCTTATCGTACTGCGTATAAAGTTGCTATTAATTGCACACCGTTTAAGATGGTGTATAGCCAAGAAGCAGTTATGCCATGGGAGTTTGTCATTCCTAGTCTTCGAGTAGCTTCTCAAGAAGGTTGGGATGGTAACCCCTTAGTGGAGCGATTATATATCCTGGAAAGGCTAGATGAAGAGAGGCAATTAGCTGTGCGAAATGCTCTAGTGGAGAAGGATAGGAGAAAGAAGTGGTTTGATAGCCATTTAAAGGATAAAGACATCAAGGTTGGTGATAAAGTTCTTATGTACGGGGTACGTAATGAAAAGAAGAAATTGAAATACACTGGTAAGGGATCATATCGAGTGTGTGAAATTACCCCGCAAGGTACCATTCGTGTGGAGACTCTAGATGGGGTTGAAACCATTGGATTCCTTAATGGGAGTAAATTCAAAAGATATTATGATCCTCTAAGCCAGGAAGAGTTGCAAGCCATCCATCAAAAGAAGGCTGCCAAGGAACAAGCAGAGCTTAAAAAAATCCAAGCAAGAGTTGAGGCTCGAGAACGACAACAACGTCTTAGACGCCAACGAGAGGCTAATCTGGGAATCACGCAAGCATTTTTCGAGGACACAGATGACGACTCATTACAATCTGAGCCACCCCTACGATACCCAATTGAGCTAAATAGCCCCTATGGGAAAGTACTATACAATGCCTTATTAGATACGGGAGCTAAACACAATTTGTTATCCTATGGAGTTTGGTGTCAATTAGGGAAACCGACCCTATCCCCGAGTATGATGCAAGTCAAGGGCATTAATAAAAAGAAAACTGCTATTCTTGGAGTCCTTCAGACCCCTGCTGTCTATGACAATGGAAGCATCAAGCAAAGTCACCTAGGTTGCAAACTCTAGCAAAGTTGAAGGATAGCCAACATTCACAAGCCAAGGTGGTTAACTCGTCTTTGCCGGCTACCCATTGATAGCGGGAAAAAAAGCAGTGCAATCGGGTGGCCTCTGTACTCGTGCACACTCCACAAACCACGCCTCATGCAAACAAGCAAAGAACAAAACAAAGGGGGCACCACCCTAAATTAAGAGGTTTAGGGACCTCACACATAGTGCACATAGGCAAGTGAGACTTCTGGCATTATGATGGCATCAAAACATATGGCAAAACACATAGAAACGAAGCTTAGGGACCTTATGTAGCATATATATACACAAGACATCAGCGTAACAATACAACGGCATCTGATCATACATAACAAGGATATAGAGAAGCAAGCCAAGGATGGCATAATCCCTTGTCAAAAACAATCAACCCAGCAAGTAGGTATGATCCTACTAGAAACACATCAATACCTTAGAGAATGATGGCGAGGATGGTGGCCATGGAGCATGAGAGAAGACTCCTTATTTAGGTTTTAGGGCTAGTAATGTAGCATACTAGAGGGAGAGAGAGAGAGAGGGAGAGAGAGTAGAGCTCCATCCATAGCTCCTCGTTGTGAGCAATGTCGTCATAGCTTCATTGCTTGGTGAAGGGGGTGAAGTGTTTGTTTTGAGTGAGAGAAGGCCTCCTTATATAGGTTTCTGAGAGGGTTTAGGATTAGGGATAAACATGCTTAAATCCGCTGATTGGGGTTACTTTTTGCTTAGGGTGGTCAACAGATTGAGGTCACCTGATATGTCACCATCAAGATATTCTCTAGAGTGATGTGAGAGGGGAGGGTAAATGCTGATTTTTCTGATTGTGACACATGGGGATAAGGCCTTGACCAGCATTTAAGAGCAGGTAAGGTGGCTGTTGAAACTGGAGGTTCTGCACATGTCAGGGGGGGACCTGCGGGGGGGAGGTGGCAGCTGGGTCCTCCTGAATATCAAATTCTCAAAAAATCCTCAACCATGGCTTCTTTTGACATGTGTTCTTTGAAAAAATCAACATGTCTCTTTTCAACTCAAAAGTCTTTATCCCTTTTGACTCACCTTTACCATAAGATTTTCCCCTTTTCTCCTCCTGTAACTCCATTGTTGATGCCCAATCACTGCTTCTAGTAACAGTGAACTGTTACCTACCAAATACTTATGGTGCAGTAAAAAATATTTACCATGGGTAAAAAAAGTTACTGTAGGTAAAAAGTGATTTATATTTACCATGTAGGTGAAAAATATTTATTGTAGGTAAAAAATATTTACTGTCGGTAAAAAAGTGAAAACGGAGTATGCTGTTCTGTGAGTCCACACGAACATCCTCGTGTAAATTTCACTAGAAAGTCACACCTAGAATGGGCTATTCTGTAAGATATAGGTTGTAGGCATGCATAAGGGCTCGTTCTCACGTATCTTCTGTCCATGACACTTTTTACTCTTTGGTGCTTGTGAAGTAGATTTTTCTTCTCTTTCGAGATCCCTTGGACTAGAGTATCCTCATCTCCCCAACAACTGACTGTGCCTTTATTGCATCTTCAGAAGGGGTCCTAAAAACCATGCATGATATAGCCCTCCCCCTTAAGCTAGAGGTATTTGATGCCTCTAGCTGTAGGTTGTGCTACAATAGGGTTCTCTTGAATACTTACCCACCTGGTACCAATTGAATTTGCCATGTTACTGCTTTCTTGGCTGATGCACCCTGTTTAGTCCTTTCTGATGAATAATTGTATCCATCCATGACTAACAACTGGTCTCCTAGACCCTTGAAAGCCATACCCCATCCATTGTCAATATCCGCTTTCACTGGTAGCATTCTCTTTTTTTCTTCTCTTTTTTTCCTTTTTTTTTTGTCTTCTCTCTTAAAAAAAAAAAAAAAAAAAAACGACTATGTACATGATTGTTACCTTAAATGGAGCTCGAATATGATGAGCTCTCCTCTGAACCATCCTTAGCATATATTTCACCAGCATATGGTTGTGAAAGACGACATTGGTAGGCCTTCAATCGCCAACCATTTACCGGGGTCTGATGTACCTTACCATCTAGGTCACCTAGTTGGTAACTACCATTTGAGAACCTCTGTATCACTACAATAAGAACTTACCAACCTTCCTGCGATCAAAGCGATTGTCGTATCTGGCACTAAAGAACCTTCCTTGATACCTTTCTTGACAAGGTTGCGATTGAACTTCTTTCGTTTCTTCTCTGCCTGGGCTGCATAGTACTTCACTGTTGACTCTCGATCTAGCCCTAACCTCTCCAAATCGATGATTCTTCCTTCCACCTGCTTCTCTTGACTATCCTCTTGATGTGCTTTTAGAACTCGGAGGCTCGCTAGCTCCACTTCGATAGGCAATAGTGCCTCTTGCCCGTAAACCAAGTGAAAAGGTGTATACCCCAAGGATGTTTTAAAGGATGTTCTGTAGGCCCAAAGTGCTGCATCTAGGTGTTTGTCCCATGCCTTAGGATGTAAATGCACTTGCTTAGTGATGATTTTACATATAAGACCATTTACCTTTTCCACAAGACCATTGCACTGAGGGTAGTATGGTGTAGAGTGCCTGCGCTTGATTTTTAACTTGCTCATCAATTGCCCGACTAAATCAGCTCGAAATCCCGGTCCCCTATCCGAGAGAATCTCCAAAGGTGTGCCAAAACGGCAACAAATGCATTCAAAAATGAAATCACTCACGTCCTTGGCTGTGATGCGCTTTGTGGGACGAGCTTCTGCCCATCTGGTCATGTACTCCACCCCCATAATGATGTATTCCTTCCCTGATTGAGTGCAAGGTAGTGGCCCTATTGCATCTATCCCCCATTTTTCAAATGGCCCATAGGTTTTGATTGGATGCTGATTTTCATGGGTAAGACGCCTTGGTCCAGCTTTTTGGCAAACCTCACATGTGCGGCACCAATGTTGTACATCTCGATGGAGGCTTGGCCACGTGAACCCTGCTTGTAAAATCTTTCTGCTAGTAATCTCTTGTGCAAAGTGGCCACCACACACACCTTCATGACAACTAAAAAAAATATCCTTTATCTCTTGGGATGCAGGAACTCTCCTTAAGACAGCATCTTTCCCTCTACAATACAAGTCCTCATTCACTAAGCTATAACTGGTAGCCTTTTTTGCCAACCACCTACGTTCACTTTTACTCATACCAGAGGGTGCTTCACAATGTTCAAGAAAGTAAAGTAAATCATGCAGCTCCTCCTTTCCCTGGTATAAAGGACTTTTCACAAGGATAGCACCTACTATGAGAGTTTGTAGTTCTTCACCTGCTAAGGCATCTGCTTCTCGATTTTGATCTCTAGGTACAAAGTACACTCGAACTTCTTTAAAACCCTTCAACAAGGCCTTTGCTTCCCTCATCTTAACAGACAATTTGTCATTTTTACAGGCCCATACACCAACCATTTGCTTAACAATCAACATGGAGTCACCAAAAACATTTAGCTTTGTGATGCCCTGAGAAAGACAACATTGCAACCCTAAAACAAGGGCATGGTACTCTGCATCATTGTTAGAATGAACCTCTTTTAGATGAAACCCTTTTGCAAAGATCTTCTCCTTCTCTGGACCTAATATTACTATGCCTGTTGATGCCTTGTCTTTGGTCCTCTTGTAAGCCCCATCAAAATACAGACTGTGTGCTCCCAATAGAACTTCAGGCTCCGGGATAGGCGGTACCTTACTAGGTGCCTCTTTCTTGGCCTTCTCATAACACCTTTGTGTGAGGACATCTGCCAAACAAGCACGGGTGGAATCCTCTACTTGTAGTGTGTAGTCAAAATCTTGAAGCTGCACCCACTTTGCTATTCTTTGAGACAATTCCATGTGTTGTAGGGCATATGGAAAAACCTCCTCAGTTGTGATCACCACAAATTGTCTCGCAAGTAAGTAAGCCCGAAACTTCTCCACTGCAAACTTAAGAGCGAGCACCAATTGCTCAGTTGTGCTGAAACCCTTTTCAGCAGCTGTCATCACTCTACTAGAGAAGTAGACTGGTCTCATGAGAGATGTCTTTGGGTCTTTTTGCATCAAGACAGCTCCTAGAGCTTCTGGACCTACACTAGGATTTACATAGAATAATTCACCCCATGTGGGTTGTAGGACGACAGGCAATGAGCTCAAAATGGTTTTAACTTCTTGAAAGCACCTTTCACCCTCCTCACTCCATGTCAATGTAGTGTGTTTAGTGAGCTGCTGCAAAGGATAGATTGCCTGAGAAAGGAGATGTATGAATCGTCCCATGTAGCGAACCTTTTGAATGAAGGAGACTAGTTGCTTCACGTTTGAAGGAGTAGGTAAAGCTAACAATGTCTTTACCTTTTCAGGGTCAGCCTCAATACCATCTTGAGACACAACATGGCCTAGTAGAGTGACCTTGCTCTCACCTATGTGGCACTTGTCTTTATTCAATTGCCCACCCAATTGGGCCAGACGGGTGAAACCTTCATCAACCTTGGACAGATGTACTTCCCTAGAGCTGTAAATGCAAAAATCATCAATGAAGACTCGTATGGACTTACCAAAGTAAGGTTGAAACACCAAGTTCATAAACCTCTGGAAAGTAGCTGGGGCATTAGTTAAACCAAAAGGCATAACTCTATAAGCAAAACACCCCCAAGGTGTTATGAAGGTAGTCTTTCTTTGGTCTTCATCTGCAATTCTGATTTGGAAGTAGCCTGAGTACCCATCACACACTATGTACCTTTCATGACCAGCCACTTCATTTAGTATTTCATCTTGAAAAGGCAAAGGAAAATGGTTCCTTTTTGTGGCTGCGTTTAGAGGCTTGTAATCCACACATACCCTCCACTTCCCATTTTTCTTTGGTGCTACCACAACTGGAGACACCCACTCAGAATGTTCCACTGGGTAGATAAATCCTGCCTTGAGTAATCTTTTTACTTCTTTTAAGAGTGCATCTTGTTGCACTAGCCCTAATCTCCTTAGCCTTTGCACCACTGGTTTGGCACCTTCCTTTAATTGGATATGGTGTTGGGTTACCGTCACTCCTTTAATGTGCTCGTAATCAGTTATAGAGAGGCCATCATGCTTCTTTAGTACCTGCAAATAGGGTTCTCTCTCTTCTTCTAGTAGGTCCTTAGCTAGCATCTCCTCTAAGCCTGTGGCTTCTTCCTTGTTTAGAGAGTCTTGACCACCTTCTCCTTCTGGGTTTCGCAGTATTATACCCATGACTTCCAAAGAGCTAGCATCCTCCTCAGATGACTCATCCTCAGATGAAGAGCAGCTGCTTGTGCTCCATTCATCCATAGAAGTCTCCATCTCTAGGTCTTGTTGTCTACCCTGCTTCATGTCATACACAATTTTTTGTTGCTTGCCACCTACCTTATGATTTGGTCGCAACTCAAGGGAACCTGTCTCCCAATCTTGCCTAGCTTTCATAGCCATAAGCCAAGGTCTTCCAAGGATTAGCGGATAGCCCTCCCCCTTAGTTGGCATCACATAAGCATCAATTGAGATTGCAACACCAAAAGCTGAAACCTTCACTCCATTAACCTTTCCCACACAAGCCACCCTTACATTATTTGCCATCTTAGCTTGTAAGGAAGTTTGCTCGTTTACTTCCAAACCCAACTTGTGCATTAATTTCTCTGTCATAACACAAATCTCGGCTCCACCATCTACGTACACATTGGAGACTCGTAGACTCTTAATCTATGCATCAATGACTGGCACGATATCCTTCATGCCTCTTGCACTAATAGACCCAACTGACTTTGCCTTAGCCCTCCTGGTGCTGACCATCTTAGACCAGGTTCTACGCATCTTTGGGGAAAGGTGGAGGAGTTGTTGCCATGAAATCTTTGGTCCTTGCTTACTCACATCTGTTACCAGGTCGTAAGGTATGGATCCTACCCCAAGTGGAAAGTCTTCTACTCCTATGTGCCTCCTTGACCTACTCTTCCTTTTCTTGTCTCCTATCACTTGGGAGGAACCCTCATTCCCTTTATCCGGCTCTGAAGCTTCCATTTCATCAGTTCTTTGTCTCCTAACTCTCTTTATTGGCATGGCAACAGCTTCCTCCATTTTTTCTTTCCCTTTATCCTTACCATTGTCAAGACTTATGACAGAGACAGCCCTGTCCTCCCCTCCCGATGGTAGTGGAGGGATCTTTGCTGGTGCTTGTGGTGGTGGAGGAGGGGGTCTCAATATTTGGATTGGTGGAGCCACGTGTGCATTTTGTCCATTTAGTGGCCTAGCTCAAGGAGGAGTGACTTGCTAGCAAGGAGGCCGTCTTTGATTACCATTTCCTTGATAGCGTCGTGGATGGGGGCAATAATACATGCCGTGACCTACCTCTCCACAGTTGTAGCAAATGTACTCACGTGCTTGCCTTTGTCCTTCTTGTCTAGTTCGTTCATTTCCTGGCTGGGGAGCCCTTGCACCTTGAACCAGATTGATGGACAGGCTCTCTAGTTGATTGGTGATTTGTTGAAGTAATTCTTGTTGAGAGGACTCTTGGTCTGTTGCTCCTGTCCCTGCTACTACCCTTGCCGTAGGTTGAGCTAGCGGTGGAGGCTCCATTCCCCCTTGTAGTTGAGCTTGGAATTTTAACTTCCTATCCTTCTCCCTTGCATAAGTCATAGCTTTATCAAAGGTATCTGGGAATTTACCTTTTACCTTTTCTCGAAGGATGGGGTAAAGCCCTGCTAGGAAACAGTCCTTCTTTAGGCATTCTGGCGCCCTTTCTCCTTCACCTAGTGATGCACACCATTTCTCCCAGAGGTTGGAAAACCTTCCTTCATAGCTTCTATAGTCATTGGGTGATGTTTGGCGTAGCTCTAAGAGCTGTCTCCATATCTCCTCTGGAGGCTCATGGCGGCGAAATTCTTCGATGAAGGCCATCTTTAAGGACTCCCAGTCTCTTCTTTCTTCAGGTGCCAAAGTTTGATACCATAATTTTGCACCTTCCCTCAAGACCAAAGGAAAGGCCCTTAACTTAGTAGCTTCGTCATCCCTTCCCGATACCAGAAAGGCCATTTCCAAATTATCCAAAAAGTCTGGAGCAACCTCCCCAGGCTTACCATAAAAATTAGGGAAGGCCATAAGAGAGTAAACAATTACACAAACAACTCCAATTTATTTTAAAATAGAGTATGGTAATTACAATTTGGAGCTTTAGCACAACTTAGCTCAAAATAGGATGAAAATCGACACATCAAAGGAATGGTAATAGTCTTGTAAGGATAGAATGACAGGATGAGGAGAGCGCAAGATTTCCCCAAGTCTCTCGGCTCCAAACAACAGGGCTATTCTTTGCTAATAAAATATTTTTCTATCAATACAAATATTCACACGGATATGACGCACAAAATAGAAAGGAAACATGCGGGGATCATCATTCTCATTATTGGCATCCATACGTACACACAAGAGCCTAGCTTAGTTGCACCACCTTGGGACCAATGAGCCTGATCAGCCACAGAAGGTCAGCACCTCGGATCACTTCGACTCTTCCTGATGCATCTGTGAAGACGTAAGGCGTGATGGCAACACTTTGTACAATGCTGAGCCTTTTAGCAAGCAACAATTGGATGCTATTACCATAATCAGCATGACGAATGAAAGTGACACCATTAATGTGCAGCACATCATCAACTAAGATAGTTTCCTTAGATTGAGATAACTTCTTGAAAATTAGCAGCAAAGGTAGGGCAGGGAGGCTTTTCCCCCGGTCTCCAAAGCACTTTGGACAATATCCAAAGTGATCTTCATGCGGACAAGAGGTTGGCTTGGGATTGGTGGTGTCTGGGTTCACAAAGTGCACTGGGAGCACTCGCAGACGGGCGGCAATCTTGTAGGCAAGCCTTCGCCTCTTTGCTTCAGGAGGATTTAGGGGTGAGAGTCGTGGTTGCAAGTTGGAGGTTGAAATTGGTTGCTCACTAGCCTTTTTCTTGCATGTAGTGGTCATGTAATCCCTTATTAATGAGATTAAGACAAATGTTACCTTACGCTTGAGCACGCGCTGCGGCCTTGGGCCACTTAGGTGTAGAGGTGATCTTCCTCCTCTTAGTCGGCTCCTCAGGAAAGAGAGGTCTGGTGATGCTTTCTCTTCCCTTAATGTGTGTCACAGTACCTTCGTGTATGTTGATGTAGAATATTTCAAGCTCGTGTGTGTTGGAGGTTTCTAGAGCACTCATAGGTTGAGAGGAGAGGTATATCAAGCTCTTCTTCTCACTCTCCTTCGTTGGCGACGATCACGAACAAGGCATGTAGAAGAACTTACTTCTTGAATTTCAATGACACTGCAACCTGGTAACAAGACCTCGATGAAAGCTTTTAAGGCCTCTAAAGCCTCCTCCTCTTCTGTTCTCCAATTTGCAAACTCCTCACGCCATTTGTCCATGTTGTAGATTGCACATCTTCATTGCTTGTGGACTGAAGATCTGTGTAGCCCTCCTCAGTGGGGGCACCAAAATGATAGCGGGAAAAAGAGCAGTGCAATCGAGTGGCCTCTGTACTCGTGCACACTCCACAAACCACACCTCATGCAAACAAGCAAAGAACAAAACAAAGGGGGCACCACCCTAAATTAAGAGGTTTAGGGACCTCACACATAGTGCACATAGGCAAGTGAGACTTCTGGCATTATGATGGCATCAAAACATATGGCAAAACACATAGAAACGAAGCTTAGGGACCTTATGTAGCATATATATACACAAGACATCAGCGTAACAATACAACGGCATCTGATCATACATAACAAGGATATAGAGAAGCAAGCCAAGGATGGCATAATCCCTTGTCAAAAACAATCAACCCAGCAAGTAGGTATGATCCTACTAGAAACACATCAATACCTTAGAGAATGATGGCGAGGATGGTGGCCATGGAGCATGAGAGAAGACTCCTTATTTAGGTTTTAGGGCTAGTAATGTAGCATACTAGAGGGAGAGAGAGAGAGGGAGAGAGAGTAGAGCTCCATCCATAGCTCCTCGTTGTGAGCAATGTCGTCATAGCTTCATTGCTTGGTGAAGGGGGTGAAGTGTTTGTTTTGAGTGAGAGAAGGCCTCCTTATATAGGTTTCTGAGAGGGTTTAGGATTAGGGATAAACATGCTTAAATCCGCTGATTGGGGTTACTTTTTGCTTAGGGTGGTCAACAGATTGAGGTCACCTGATATGTCACCATCAAGATATTCTCTAGAGTGATGTGAGAGGGGAGGGTAAATGCTGATTTTTCTGATTGTGACACATGGGGATAAGGCCTTGACCAGCATTTAAGAGCAGGTAAGGTGGCTGTTGAAACTGGAGGTTCTGCACATGTCAGGGGGGGACCTGCGGGGGGGAGGTGGCAGCTGGGTCCTCCTGAATATCAAATTCTCAAAAAATCCTCAACCATGGCTTCTTTTGACATGTGTTCTTTGAAAAAATCAACATGTCTCTTTTCAACTCAAAAGTCTTTATCCCTTTTGACTCACCTTTACCATAAGATTTTCCCCTTTTCTCCTCCTGTAACTCCATTGTTGATGCCCAATCACTGCTTCTAGTAACAGTGAACTGTTACCTACCAAATACTTATGGTGCAGTAAAAAATATTTACCATGGGTAAAAAAAGTTACTGTAGGTAAAAAGTGATTTATATTTACCATGTAGGTGAAAAATATTTATTGTAGGTAAAAAATATTTACTGTGGTAAAAAATATTTACTGTCGGTAAAAAAGTGAAAACGGAGTATGCTGTGCTGTGAGTCCACACGAACATCCTCGTGTAAATTTCACTAGAAATTCACACCTAGAATGGGCTATTCTGTAAGATATAGGTTGTAGGCATGCATAAGAGCTCGTTCCCACATATCTTCTATCCATGACACTTTTTACTCTTTGGTGCTTGTGAAGTAGATTTTTCTTCTCTTTCGAGATCCCTTGGACTAGAGTATCCTCATCTCCCCAACAACTGACTGTGCTCTATTGCATCTTCAGAAGGGGTCCTAAAAACCATGCATCACCCATGAACCTAGCACTTCAACACTTGTAGTTGCAGCAAGCAGTAATATTGCAAGTACTCAACCTGCACGACCTAAGAGTACATATCAATGGGTCCCCAAGGCCTTACTTACAACTACCTCAACCCTCCCATCCATTCCAAGAAAAAATTTCCCCGGAAAACCAAGAGCGCGCCCTAGGAGAGTTAAGACCAAATCACGATGGATTCCAAAACAACTATTAGAAGCCCAAGGCTACTATGATGGAAATGAGCAAATTTGGGTACCTAAACGTAAAATGTGTCCTTCCCTATCGACAACAAACCCATATGAGTCAAACAGTGTAACGCTAAAGCCAATGGCAGACCGTGGGAAGGGAAAGATCACAGAATGCTACACACCTAGTCCAGAGCTAGTTTGGGCTCCAAGGCAAAACCAATTTATTCCACCTAGCTTAGGAAGGGGGGAGTTCCATGAAGCTTCTAGCTCCTCATGTAATACATCCATAGAGGTAAAAGCTTCTACACAGCCTCCATCTATAGTAGTGGACCTCCATGAAGCTACAAAAGAATCCACACCTCCCAGTGTTCAAGAATCACCTGATGAACCACTTCAAGTTTGATCCTGGGAGAGTACCTTACCACCCTTGCAACTTGATGAGGCACCTAGGGTAATAGAAAACTAATGGCAAAAATCCTCACCTATTACCAACTGGAACAATTGGTTTCAAAGGGTGACGACATCATTTCAAATGGTATGATCTACCCAAGGAGGGGGGGAGTGTTTGTGGACATCCATTATTCACTCGCTTTCCTCTCAACCTTTCTCCCTAACCTCTTAATCTCCAATCTTAGGGAATGTATATATAAAGCCTTATACTCACAAAAACAAGATAAAAAAGTAAAAGATCAAGAGCCATAACACAAATCATAAAAACAAATTATGCACAAGAACACGACCCTTGTAATATTTGCACTCTAACCATCATCTATTTGCGTGTACAGATATGGTTAGTACGCTAGAGTCATCCACTCCTGCCTTGGGTGAGAGGTACCCTCGTTACTTTTCACAAATATTTCACATGGTCTTTCCAGTGCTTGCATGTGAATGGGATTTGATAGGTACGCTAGCATGTGAGAGGAATTTTGAGGAGTTAGAATGGCTGATACGTCTCTTGACCACGTCTGATCCATACTTAGTAGAGAGCGTTTCTCCCATTGCACAAGCCTACCCTTTTGACCAAGATGACTATAGGTGTCTACTGAACTTCTTAGTAAACATGGGCACCTATGATGAAGAAGAAAATTTACAGGACTACACGGATGGCACATATGGTCTCATGGATGATGACTTTGTTTATCTCGACGACGAGGATAGGGGTTTAGCCTTAGGGTTTCCCCCCAACCTCTACAATATCCTATTCCCTTGACTCTCTAGGGGAGTGCAAATAATTAGGTTACGGTTCCTTATGTTTTTTGTTGTGTTCAATAAGTGTTGGTACCTTTTCCCACTAATGTGCCTCCTGGAGGTATTCCTTTTTTTTCCTAGTGTGTACAGGAGCGTGTTGCTATTGATAGGATTTGGACCTTCATGAAATCTTTATCTCGACTCACTCTTCAAATCAAGCGCGACCATCGACACAAACAGGTGTTTCTTGTCCATTAGCATTGCCCCTTATCTTTTTTGCATCTATGATTGTCTGCTTTGATTGTGATTGGTAGGATAATATCCAGCACATTTGCTTAGTAACAAACATTTAATTCAATGTAATTTTTTGTCATAATCACTTGTCTAGGTTTAAAAATCAACCAGTCCGACTAAGCTAGTTTGACCAAGTTAGGTGTTAGAGATCTTCTCTTAATACCATGGGGAATGCCTTCCTAATAATCGATGGTTACTTAGGTTCTTAATCCGATTTAGGTAGCATTGTGTGAAATCTACTAGGGATTTCTAGTGGGCTTGACCCTATTGACCTTTCGCTTAAGTATTATAAAGGGAGTTTCCTAGTGTGATGAGCCTGGGGAGGTGTATCAGTGTTATATGACCCCCCAAAGTTACAAAATTAAAATGCTGAAAATGAACAAACAAAAAATCAAAGTGCCACAATGAAAAATCTTAACCTGGAAGAGAAATCTCAGCTTGATTTGGTACTTCACTCACATGTATTGCCTATGGTACTAGAGCCCTAGAGGTTACCAGTGTGGGCGCTTTTCCTTGAAAAGCAAAAAACCCAAGGCATACAAAATAAGCACACACATCAAATTGAATCACTGTGAAAACACTTTGGGGGGTCAAAGAAAAGGTAATCAGTCAGGCGATGATTTCATGAGAAATTCCTTTTATCGTAGCTTAACTACAAGGTCCTCTAGGTATAGCCTCTAGTCAGCCCTCGAACATGAAATACTTGGCTCTTGCGATTAAACAACTTAATTGACCAGAGAAAATTAAGAAGCTTACCCATGGTATTAATAGTCGATCTCTAGTGCCTTTCGACCGTTAAATTAGCGACCCCAAACTTGTTTAATTTTTTACCTTTACATCTGTTTATGCATTTGATTACATTGCAATTTAATGCTTATTGCTGACAAATTGTTTAAAATTCTGTTACCAATCAATTTTCTGCCTAAAATTGCATATGCTTTTTAATCGCTTATGAAAATGCAATTACTGTGCAATGTTGTTTGATTTTGCAGTGACTAATGAAGGCTAAGGACATTCATCTCAATGCTCTTCTACCTCGACCAACGAGCTTCAACTCAATAGCTTCCGAGGACGGAATCTACATCAGGAAGGGGGGCATGTCAACCCTCACGGCTCACGGACACCCTATCACCTACGAGACGGACGTTGTAACCTACGATGGACATTGTATTATTTATTTGGTAGAGTCAGGTACTGGGCTTGTCGGTCCAATAGGAAAAGGGTAAGAGTGATCGCCGATGAGAGGCGCACTCTAACTGGGACATTCAAGGGATTAGTTGGCTAAGCATGGACGCCCAAGTGTGAACGGGGTGAGCTCATATAAAAGCCAACTAAACCTAAAATTCACTCATTCTCTCATTTGTGCAATAGAAGAGTGCTCTTGCTCCATCTCCATCTCCATCTTCTTCTTCTTCACCTCTTTGTGTGTGTGTGTATGTGTGTGTGTGTGTGTGTGTGTGTGTGTGTGTGTGTGTGTGTGAGAGAGAGAGAGAGAGAGAGAGAGAGAGAGAGAGAGAGAGAGAGAGTGCGATCGAGCATTGCGATGGCACGACGGCGGTGAAGCGGTTGAGCGCGACGTAGCAGCGTCTCCTTCTTCTTCGCGGCGAGGAATCCTCCACGGCAGGAGCATAGAGCGGTGAGTGACACACCATTGCCCTCTTTTGAGCTTACTAGTTAAGCTAGTTGTGTGCTTGGAGCCGTCGTGGGTCGCACACAGTGTTAGGCAAGTCCCTTGCTTCGACAATGCGGCAAGGAGCGCACAATATGCACATGGAAAATTACGTTCCAATTAGGCACTCATAGGATTGGAGCACTTGTCAGGGCCCTTTTTAATAATTCATAGCCATGGTCACACTCCTCGGTCCAGTGAAACTCGATAGAAGATTGCACAATGGACAAGCTATCTCAGCAAAGTTTAAAATAAATCATCGATAATAACTAACATGTCCCATGAATCTTTGGACTCCCTTATAGTTTGTAGGTGGTGGTAAATTAGCAATGGATTTAATTTTGCTTTCATATATGGAAATCCCATTCTTGGATACAATATGTCCTAAAATGACTCCATGCTTAATCCAAAATTGGAATTTGAAAGGGTTCAATGAGATGCGATACAATCTGCACCTTTCAAACACTTTTCGTAAATATGATAGATGTTCTTCCACGAAGAATAAACACAAAGGAGTGTTTATTAATCTTTGGAATGTAGCAGGGGTATTAGTTAAGCTAAAAGCCATAACACAAAATGTGAACACTCAGAATTCAGTTATACAAGCGGTTTTAGCTTGGTCCTCTAGTGCAATCGTGATTTGATTGTAACCAGAGTATCCATCCAAAAATCTATAAGCTTCCTTTCCTGCGACTCTCTCAAGCACATGTTCCGAATATGGCAAGGGGTAATGGTCCCTTTTAGTGGCAGCATTAACCTTCTTGAGATCCACTCACACTCTGAGTTTCCCATTCTTTTTTGGCACAATAACTATTGGTAGACGCCCATTTTGAGTGCTCAATAGGGTATATGAATCCACATTTGATAAGCTTTTCAAGTTCTTCCTGAAAAATCTTCGCATACTTAGGATTCATTGGGTAGGGTCTTTGTTGGATTGGTTTAGCAGTGCTAATCATTGGAATTATATTTTGCACTATGGAAGGTGGAACGCCCTTCATGTCATGGTATGTCCAAGAAAATATATCCTTGAATACCTTGAGGAGCTCCTTAAGTACATATTTCTCAGTCTCTGTCAGGTCTTGGACAATGAAAACAGGTTTGGAGTCCTCACTTGGGTCCGTTAACTCTATTTCTTTAGGACCATCATAGACTCCATTACTTCCAATAGTAGGTGTTCTTTGGGCCTTCATATACACAACCTTACGCTCCTCCGTGGTGTAGGATTTGAATTGATCGGGTGTAGGGTGTAAGTTCGTTAGATTTTGTTGTGTTGTGGGCTGTGATTTTGCTTCCACTTTCCTTGGTCGGTAAGCTAAGTCTCGGTTTTGGCGTTGGATGGGGGGAAAGGGGAACACACCCGAAACCCAAACAATTTGCCTCTCTGTAGCCCAGGATAATCAATGCACCCCAATCCGCTAGAGTTCACCTTCAAAACTCGCACAATTGATAGCAATCCACACTAGTTCGGCCTGTTTATGATCGTGCCACAACACACACCGCTCTCTCTTTCTCTCTCTCACACACACAGGCCTGGGGAGGCACATGCATCCCCAACACCAACACTAGCTTGTTGAAACAGAGCAACGAGAAGAAGGAGGAAAAAGGGAAGAAACGGCACAAGAAATCGGTATGATTTGCTTCAATTATGGCAAAGAAACTTCATCTACAACACAGTGTAAACCTGCTACAATCGGCTCGGCATGGAAACCTCGAGCAACAAGGAAAAAAAAGGGCAACTTTGGTTTCACCCTTGTGCGCCTCTCCTCGCTGAGTGCGAGAGGCAAAAAAACTTTGAGATTGCCTCGGTTGGCTCCAAAAAATTCCTCCATAGCTCTCTCCGAACTTCTCCTCCTCCAATAACGCCTTTTACCTCTGCCTTGGGAGCTCAAGAACGCCCCTCCAACTCCTTCTCTTCCCACTGAAATTTTCTCCCTTGAGCAAAAAGATGGTCTTCTTCTCCTTCCTCGACTCTCCCCAAGAGCTCTCACTCGAAAAACTGTCCAAAACTCCCAAAAACAGGGCCTTTTTTGGCGTGAGAGAGCCCTCCTCTCTATGTTTTCCGATGCCTCCTTGTTTTCTTTTGTAAATGTTTTGTATGCAAAGATCTCACTATTAAGCAACTAAATATGCATCGCAAAGAATATGAGGAGAGGAATACAAAAAACAATGAGATCTCTCAAGAAGATGTGCCCAAGGAGGAGGCAAGTCCCTCGAGAAAATAGGAACACGTGACCTATGAGGCCAAGTTATAATTGAAAATATGCTTTTGGAATTGCAATGGGTACCCATGGAGTGCGGGGATTGGCATTGATGAACTAACAAGCAAAGCCAATGTTGTACTTCTTGTTGAAACTTGGGAGCATGATACATGAAGGATTAATGGCTTGGAGGATTACAATGTACATTCATTGATGTGGTCAAAGAATCTCAAGCAACAAAGAGGGCAAGGAGGGGTAGCATGTATGGTTAAGAAAGGATTAAAAGATTTTGTATCAATTGTGAAAGATGAAAAGTACAAACACTACGTATGGCTAAAAATTATGAAACCAAAAAGAGCACCCATTTTTGTAGCTGGTTGCTACATTCCTCATAAAGATTCCCCCTTTATGCTTGCATGGATAGAGATAAGCAATTTTTTGATTTAGAAGAGGACATTGATTATTTCAAAGGTGAAGGTGATGTTATTGTCTTTGGGGATATGAATGCTCACACAAAAAACATTGCAACATGATACTCAAGAATTTGATATGCCATACATTTCAAGGGACTTGGAAGAAGTTCACTTGTATGATTGTACTTCAGTGGATGAGAAAGTGCCGGATCACTATGGAAAGTTACTTAGCTACTTTTACACATGTGTAATAGCATGGGAATGCTCATTGCCAATGGTGTATCTTTGTGGATTGGAACCAATGGATTTACATGTTAAAAACATAATGGAGATAGAGTGATTGACTACATGCAACTCTCTGAAGCCATCATGTATCGCATAAAGAGTTTTATGTTTGGCCAATAGACCCCGGAATTAGACCATAGGACTTTATGTATTGACCTTGCATGTGGAGAAGAAACTAAGCATGATAATCTCAGCCAAAGGTAAGAGAAGTTATCACCATGTATGGATTTCACACAGGCACCAATGTACATTGAAATGGTCAAGCAAAAGTTATGGTTGACAAAGTTTCAATATGACGCACAATTGGAAACTAAATGGGAATCTTTCAAGAAAGTTATTCGTTCTTGTGCTTGAAGAATTCTTTGCCATAAAGCATGTCCATAGTATCAACAAAGATAGATCACACAAAAGGTGGTTTGATAAAGAATGTGAAGATGCTTGAAAGTCCTTGATAAAGCTTGATGCAGCTATGGACAAAGAAAACTATCAAAGTCATTTGCATACATACAAGGCATTGATTCAAAACAAGAGAAGAGGATGGGAAGTAAAGCAACAATTTTTTCAAGTCCAAGAAAATGCACGTACATGTGGAAGATTTTGGAGAAACTTGAGGGGCAAGCGGGTTGAGAATTTTGGTAACTTGAGTCTTATGGACACATTGTAGGCAACTATATGAGCAACCAAATGATGGAAAAAGCCATTTTATGGTTCACTCCCATGTATGCCCTCTCCTTTTTTACTATCAAGGATATATGCAGTGGGCTTGAAAAGTTGGTCACTCACAAAGCGGGAGATCTTCAAGGTATCAAGCCGGAGATGATTAAATGGATGGGAGATTTTACATGAGTGGATGTGTGATATGTTCAACCTTGCACTTCAACATGGTATGCCTTATGATTGGATTACTAATTGGTTGAAGCCTTTGCATAAAGGAGGGAATGTAAAAAATGTAAACAACTATCGGACTATAATGATTGGGTCGCTTATGGAAAAGTTGTTTGGGTGCATAATGGAGATGAAATTGAGTGATTGGGCTGAAGAGAATGACAAGCGTGCAAAAGGACAAGTGGTTTTTTGTCAATGCCATAGCACCATTGATCATCTTGTCACTCTTCGTGTTCTCATGGAGGAACGTCGGTCAAAAGGAAAGCAATTGTATTGTTGTTTGTGGACTTTAAGAAAGCCTTTGATATGATTCCACGTAACAATTTGTGGAGAAGGATGAAAGAACTCAAAGTGCCAAGTGAGTTCATGCTTGCGGTTTCTCGAATCTATGAGAAAGTGATGTGTCAATTTCACATGGGAAGAGGAATTTCAGAATTTTTTGCAAGCACTATTGGGGTTAAACAAGGATGTCTGTTGTCACCAACTCTCTTTGGTCTATGCATCAATCAATTGGAACGAATGATACTTGACTTTAGGCGAGAAGAAGGCATTGACGAGGTCACTATTTGCAATGCGGTAATCATGATTTTGTTGTATGCAGATGATGTAGAGCTTTTAGCACACACTTTAGAAGATGCACAAAAGCTTATGGTTGTCCTTGAGAACTTTTGCTTGTATAGTGGAATGAATCCAAAACAAAGGTTATGCTTGTGAAAACCAACCATAAGGAGAAGCCATGCATTGTGTACAACATTGAGACACTTGAAGTTGTTGAGAGCTTTAAGTACCTTGGCCTTGAGGTTCCGACTCTTTTGAATCCTCAATCTATTGGTTTGCCTGGGTCCTGGGGAGCCATGACTTCTTATCCTTATAAAAAGAACGTCTACTTGTTATGTAATATATCAAACTTGACTTTACCCTAGTGGTTTACTTAATTTATCTTTTCACAAAAAGCTTTGGCAATTTGTAGCCAAGATTTGGTATTTTCTTTTACTTAATAATTTCTTGATTATTTATATACGTAAGATATTTCTATCCAAGCTTCCTTATAGGGTTTCTAGGCTCTAATAATTATCTTATAAATTTTTGAGTCTTTTTTCTAATTTTCCCTCTGGTATTAAGTCTAAAAATAGCTGATTTTTTACTTGATATTTTTTTATAGTAATTCTCTCCTAAAGATACCTTAACTTCCTAACACTGTTTTACGCCCCCAATAATTTTCCTAACTATTTATCTTGATTGGTTTTAAGCCAAAAATAGGGCTTTGGACTAAGATAATTACTTAAACTAATTAAGTAATTAGGAGCTATTTACTTTTAGATATCATTTTTATAAATATATTATTAACTTTTAATCATGTTTACTACTTATCTTCATTAAAGTTTAGCAAAAAATAGGGTTTACTTAAACTAATTAAGTAATTTGAGCTAAATTATCACAAGTTATTTATACTTAAATCTATCTCTAATAAATTAACATTAACTTTTGATAATTTTTATTAATAATCTTCATTATATTTTAGTCAAAAATAGGATTTTTGAGCTACTTAAACTAGTTAAATAATTATAAGCTAACTACACAGGTTATTTATACTTAGATCTACCTCTGATAAATATCTCCTTAACTTTTGATCATGTTTACTAATTATCTTCATTAAATTTTAGCCAAAAATAGGGTTTTTGAACTAAGATAATCACTTAAACTAATCACATAATTATGAGCTAATTGTCTCGAGGTTTTTACACTTAGATCTATCTTTGATGAAATTCTCATTAACTTTCAATCATGTTTACTAATTATCATCATTAAATTTCAACCAAAAATAAAATTTTTGGACAAAGATAATTACTTAAACTAATTAAGTAATTATGAGCTAATTATCTTGGGATTTTTACACTTAGATCTATCATTAATAAAAATCTCATTAAATTTAAATAATTTTTACTAATTTTCTTCATTAACTTTTCACCAAAAATAAGATTTTTAGGCTAGGATTATTAGTAAAATTAGTTCACTAATTATGTGCTAAATATCATGGTTTATTAACACTTTAATATATCACTAATATTTACTTTGTGATTTATTAAGCTAATTTACTAAATTTCCCATCAATTTTAAGGCTAAAAAAGTTACTTTTTACCTAAATAGATACTAAAATTAATCAAAAAATTAAGACATATTTTGTTTTTGCTTTCTAACAATATAAATGAGCTTTAATAATTATCTTGTAGTTATCTAAGCTTAAATGATATAGTTTTTCTAAATTAAGACCAAAATTGATTAATTTTGGCTCTAATAGGGATTAATAATTAATAAAATAATAAGCCTAATCATAATTTGAATAATTATCAGTGTATTAGTATTAAGCTTGTAATTGGTAATAGAGAGAGGTTTAATCTTCTTAATTAATTAGATTAATTAAGAAAATGAAATATAGATTAGCATATTTCTACTAATTAACAGGGGCTAGCACTAATTACCTTTGTTAATCAACTAGAGTTTTAGTCTCTAGTGATTTTTGGGCAGAGTCTCCCTATGCTAGAGGAATTTGGCTAGGTCTCTGAGTCTGAGTGAATTTGTGAAGCCTAGGGGGTTTATTTATAAGTTTCTAGCACCCAGGGCCTGCATTTAGTAGTTCCTTGCATCCCAAGGCAACCCCTCAGCTCCCCTAGCACCCCATGTTGTGTCATAATAGCTAATATCTAATTCTCCTAAATGATTTTCTCATGTTTAACTGATCATTTAATATGGGGAAGTACCAGGGGAGAAAAAGCTAGAATATTGGTAAGGCTAGCAGACCGGTCTCAGTAGGGATCCAAAAGAGGGAAACTACGGATCCAAAGAGGGACCATCTACAAAAGGTCAATGTGCATCAATGGGCTTCAAGGACCCTAAGGTTCAGCCCATTAAGACTTCCAAAAAGCTTAGGTTCCAAAATTAAATGAAAAGTTCAATGGTCAAACCTTAGGGAAATTTGGATGCATGTGGGGAGACTCAAAAGTCTTCCCACATCCCTATCAAGGAGGGGGCGATCCATTTTTGTAGGGGATGAGAGAGAAACACACACACACACACACACACACACTCTTCCAAGCTCCCTTTACACAAAGGGCATAATGGACACATGTCAGGTTCCTAGCCCAGTTGCCCCCAAGGTGCATTCAAATCCTATTGGATGGCCATAGAGGTGGACCAATGAGAATTAGGCTAGAGTAAATTTAGTTTAATTCATTTAAAAACAGTTGATAAAAGAACCAATAGAAATTAAGCTCTCTAGAAGACTATTGGATAGCCTCCCAAGGGGTCCAACAACCCAATGGCTTGCATGATTCCTATTGGCCAGAAGACCAAGAGGTCCAATGAGAGATTAATTGAATGATTTAAATACCTAAAGCTCTCACAAAAGATGAAAGGGGGACACATGTCACAACGCTAGAACTTATGCTTCTAATTTCCTATTGGCTAAGCTTGGCATGAGCCAATGAGGGGCGAGCAAGAGGAAATAGCAAGGGGGGTCGACCTAGAGAGAGAGGGGGCTGATTTTTGCAAGGCATTATCACACACACACACACACACACACACACACACACACACACACACACACACACACACACACACTCACAAAAGCTCACGTGTGAAGTAAAGAAGACTATCTCCTTCTTAAGCTTTAATGGAAATCTCACCATCTACTCCAAGCTAGTGAGAAGGGAGGCCTACACAAACAACTCTTGGCTTTGTGACGCAAATCCAACCAAGAGCCAAGCTCCAATGCATGCTCATCTCCTCTACCATGCTAATTACTAAGCTATGATAAGCTATTAAGAGTGATTATGTGAGGAGACATACTTCTTTCTCGCAAGAATACTCCTTCTTCTCGATCTACTCTCATACCCCGCTAGCTCTCACCATCTTCAAAGGTGTGTGAGGTCTTGGGTCTGAGACCGTGAGGGAATTGATGTTGTGTTTTCAAGTGTAAGCTTGGTGCTTGAAGCTTCCATCTTCATTGAACAGCAAGTTATTGAAGGAACACAAAGTATTGTATTGTAAAATGTCTCCCTTGATGGGGGGAACCTATAATACAAAGCCTTTTGGAGGGGGGACCAGCTCCACGTAAATCCGGTCCTCAACTGTTGTCAATAGCTTAATTTCTCTCTCGTTTGAAAGTATTGTTCATGCCTATCTAACTAGGTGCTATGTTTTTATTGCTCTCTCCATCCAAGCACTCTTGCTATGCTCATTAGGAATCTATTCTTAATGAAATTCTCACTATGTCTAAGTTATTTTCCACTATTCACAAGTTACTAGACCATTAAATGCTACATTGGTCTGCTAAGGAGAACAATGCTTTTGAAAAACTTAAAGAAAAGCTTATCTCTCAACTTGTGCTTACACTGTCGGATCTCTCAAAACCATTTGAGGTCCAATGCGATGCTTGTGGTGATTGCCTTGGAGCTTTTTTGCTCCAAGAAGGGCACACCATAGCCTACAAAAGTCGAAGGTTCGACCCTGTTGAGCAAGCTGTAGGCATATATGAAAAGGAACTCCTTGCAGTTCTACATGCCTTAGACTCATGGAAGCACTATTTATTGGGGACTTATTTCATTCTGCGGACTTATCACCAAAGCCTTAAGTACTTCATGATGCAGACCAAGCTCTCTGACAAACAAATGAGGTGGGCAAATTTCCTTTTGCAATTTCATTTTCATATTGCTCACATTGCTGACCAGCATAATCAAGTAGCCAATGCACTCTCAAGACGACCAAGAGTGAATGCGGTTTCCATAGCAACTCACAATGATCTATCTTCTATGATAGATGGGTATGCTATTGATCTCGATTTTAGAGATCTGATTTCAGCCCTTGCACTAGGGAAGAAAGAAGAACCATTTACCTTACAAGATGGTTATCTTCTCTATGGAAATATACTATGCGATACTAACTCAATACGTGAGAAAGTAATGTATGAATCTCATGCTCCTCCTTATGCGGGGCATAGTGGGATTCAATCTACCCTAAAAGGGATAGAAACATAGTTCTATTGGCCTGCCATGAAAGCAAGCATACAAGAGTATGTTTCTAAATGTGTGGTATGCCAGAAGACGAAGTTTGATAGAGGGAAGCAACCTAGATTGCTTCAACCTTTGCCAATCCCTAATTCACCATGGGAGAGCATATCCATGGATTTTATCTTTGGATTGCCTAAGTCTATCCATGGGAATACGGGAATATGAATGGTAGTAGACATGTTCAACAAACAAGCTCATTTTATACCTGTCAAAAAGACTATCAAAGCCCATCAAATGGCAACCCTCTTCATATCACAAATCTTCAAGTACCATGGCTTGCCAATGTCCATAGTGTCGGATAGAGATCATCCCCAAATGGATGGCCAAAGTGAAATAGCTAACCTAACTATTCTTGATCTACTAAAAGCCTATGTAACAGAAGTAGATCAAAGGTCCCAATGGGAGAAGTACTTATAATTAGTGGAGTATACCTACAATAATCTTATACATACCTCCACTGGAAAATCACCTTTCAAGGTAATTGAGGGAAGATCCAAAAGTCCCATGCTACTTAAGGAACATGGGAAGACCTTCGCTGCAGATGAGTATAGCTGAAACCTACAAGAATCGTTCCAAAAGATTAAGGATGTTATCTCTATCTCACAACAAAGGAAAAAGGCTGCTGCTAATAATAACAGAAGAGCTCAAGCCTTTAAACAAAATTATTGGGTCTTGCTTAAGTTTCCCAAGGCTCGACTAAGACACACAACGAGAAAGAATCCTACAGGACACCAAAAGTACTATGCTAAACTAGCAAAAAGGTACTATGGTCCCTTTCAGATTCTTAGGCCGATCAATGAGATGGCCTATCAACTCAAGTTGCCGAGTCATTGGCTCATATACAATGCTTTCCATGTGAGCCTACTAAAGCCTTACAAAGGAGAGCCACCTCAAGAACCAACTATTGAAGACCCATCGGAGATCAAGGACCAAGAAAAGGTGTTGCATCCCAAGTCCATTCTTTGACATGAAGACAAGGTATTGAGAGGCGGTAAGATTATTCGATGATATCTTATTAAGTTTAAGAACTATCCTTTTGAAGATGTTAGATGGATGCAAGGCATACAATTAAAGGATAAACTAAACCTTGTCAATGCTTACAATGCTTCCCTAGAGTAATCAAATGTAAAAATCAATGAACAAAGTTTTTGTCTTATAAGACTCTCTTTTTCTTTATTGTGCAAAAATGTTAAAAGTATGCATGCTTAGGATCATGTTTGCAGCGGAGACGACGTCTCCCAAATACCAAGTAGTGCTTGTCACTCTAATATGGAAGATTGATACGGACTAATGTGCAGACATGCTTGCGGTAGCTCGAAAGCACCAAATGGACTAGTCATCCATTCTGGGACGATGTCGTAGGGTAAAATAGGGGTCATCTCAAACGGACTAATGACTAGGCTTTATTGTCTCTACTTTATAGTATTCGAGGACAACTATGATTTCAAGAGAGAAGTAATGTCATAATAACTAATATCTAATTCTTCTAAATGATTTTCTCATGTTAAACTGATCATTTAATATGGGGAAGTACCAGGGGAGAAAAAGCTAGAATATTGGCAAGGCTAGGAGACCGATCTGAGTAGGGATCCAAAGGAGGGAAAATAGGGATCCAAAGATGGACTATATACAAAAGAGTAATGTGCATCAATGGGCTTCAAGGACCCTAAGGTTCAGCCCATTAAGACTTCCAAAAAGCTTAGGTTCCAAAATTAAATGAAAGGTTCAATGGTCAAACCTTAGGGAAATTTGGATGCATGTGGGGAGACTCAAAGGTCTTCCCACATCCCTATCAAGGAGGGGGCGATCCATTTTTGTAGGGGATGAGAGAGAAACACACACACACACACACACACACTCTTCCAAGCTCCCTTTACACAAAGGGCATAATGGACACATGTCAGGTTCCTAGCCCAGTTGCCCCCAAGGTGCATTCAAATCCTATTGGATGGCCATAGAGGTGGACCAATGAGAATTAGGCTAGAGTAAATTTAGTTTAATTCATTTAAAAACAGTTGATAAAAGAACCAATAGAAATTAAGCTCTCTAGAAGACTATTGGATAGCCTCCCAAGGGGTCCAACAACCCAATGGCTTGCATGATTCCTATTGGCCAGAAGACCAAGAGGTCCAATGAGAGATTAATTGAATGATTTAAATACCTAAAGCTCTCACAAAAGATGAAAGGGGGACACATGTCACAACGCTAGAACTTATGCTTCTAATTTCCTATTGGCTAAGCTTGGCATGAGCCAATGGGGGGTGAGCAAGAGGAAATAGCAAGGGGGGTCGACCTAGAGAGAGAGGGGGCTGATTTTTGCAAGGCATTATCACACACACACACACACACACACACACACACTCACACACTCACACAAGCTCATGTGTGAAGTAAAGAAGACTATCTCCTTCTCAAGCTTTAATGAAAATCTCATCTACTCCAAGCTTGTGAGAAGGGAGGCCTACACCAACAACTCTTGGCTTTGTGATGCAAATCCAACCAAGAGCCAAGCTCCAATGCATTCTCATCTCCTCTACCATGCTAATTACTAAGCTATGATAATCTATTAAGAGTGATTATGTGAGGAGACATACTTCTTTCTTGTAAGAATACTCCTTCGTCCTCTCGATCTACTCTCATACCCTGCTAGCTCTCACCATCTTCGAAGGTGTGTGAGGTCTTGGGTCTGAGACCATGAGGGAATTGATGTTGTGTTTTCAAGTGTAAGCTTGGTTCTTGAAGCTTCCATCTTCATTGCACCAACAAGTTATTGAAGGAAAACAAAGTATTGTATTGTAAAATGTCTCCCTTGATGGGGGGAACCTATAATACAAAGCCTTTTGGAGGGGGGACCGGCTCCATGTAAATCCGGTCCTCAACTATTGTCAATAGCTTAATTTCTCTCTCTTTTGAAAGTATTGTTCATGCCTATCTAACTAGGTGTTATGTTTTTATTTCTCTCTCCATCCAAGCACTCTTGTTATGCTTATTAGGAATCTATTCTTAATGAAATGCTCACGTGATATCAATGTTTCTTCTAGATGGCGTGAAGACCACCTAAATGTAGTTGCATGTAAGACACCAATTTGCAAGAAAGAAAGTAGGACTTTGCGCACATTGTTGGTGTCCACAATAAGGAAAGAGCACACTCGGACATCAGAGGCCATTGGCATATTGTTGGATGACCCCTGGTTTGATTCGCTAGAGGAGGATGATTGGACAAAAGAGGGGGACGGGACATCTATGGGATGTACACTTTGGCACCTTCTATGTAAAAATAAATATATTTTACTTGCTTTGACTTTTGTTTGTTGTGCAGGAGGTAAGGAACGTGGTCATTGGTTTTTTGGGCAATTTATCATGCAATATACAAACAAGAACGACGTTGTTGTTCAGTACAGAGGAGACTATGGGGCATTGGCTTTGTTGGGAGCCAGATGGGCCATATGATGACAATATTTGAGAGAAACAAGGACTATGCCATTTTGGAAATGTAAGCCCATTGGTTTAGAGAGATGCAAGAGCGAGACAAGAGGCATGTAGAAGAGGTGGTTCTTGCCCTAAAGGCGCAGCATCTCTATTGGGGCTGCTTCCAAACATTGTGGAGTTAGATCCACTAGCCCATGACTTAGAGTAGATATTTCAATCCACACCTTGCATTGTGTGGACAATGATCTTTTTTGTAAACCATTATGAACAGTCACTTTTATAATGCTTCTAAATAGAGATATGCTTTTTCTCAAGTGGTATGATCTTGTAATTAAGTGGATTTTTTCTATTCCTGTAATCGTCTCCGTGATGAGAGAGATATATGAAGAAGTGTCAAAGAGAGCAAGAGAGATAGAAAGACAGAGAAAGATTAAACACACACACACACACACACACACACAGAGAGAGAGAGAAAAAGAAGAAGAAGAAGAAGAAGAAGAAGAAGAAGAAGAAGAAGAAGAGAAATTGGGAAATAGAAGTTATATGGAGCGTGTGATGAGTGGCTATCGCTCATTTGGTAGAGGGAGCTTTTTGCATAAGATTAGGGAATCCAATAAAGAGATCTTTTTCAACAATTTTTTCAACCGGTCCATTTTTCATAAAAAGCTCCCTCTAATCCCCTACTCCCAAGGAAAATGCACTGGTGTGACTTTGGATCTAGCTTTTTTTGAAGCTCTTTGGGCACATGTGCATATGCCTTGTATCCAAAGACACGCAAATGATCATAATGGGGTTTCTTTTTGGACCACAACTCCTATGGAATTTGGTAATTCAATGGCGTACTAGGTGATCAATTGATAATATGTATTGCTTTTAGTATTGCTTCTGCCCAAAAATCTTGAGTCAAATTTTCCATAGAAAGCATGGTTGTGACTCACTCTTGAATTGTACAACTCATCCTTTCTATAATCTCATTGTGATTAGGCATGTAAGGTGTAGTAAGCTACCTCTTAATACCTCTCTTGATATAGAAATTCCCAAAATCCTTGGAGACGTATTTTACACTATTATCAGTCCTTAATCTTTTGATCTTCTTGCCAAATTGATTTTCTACCAATGCTAAAAATTTAATTTTTGGAAAGTAGAGAAGACCTGATCCTTATGTCCCAAAGGATAAATCCACACCATCCTAGTGGAATCGTCTATGAAAGTCACAAAGTAGCTAGCTCCCCCTAGAGACTTGGTCAGCATAGGACCGTAATCGTTGCTATGGACAAGCTCTAGTGGTTGCAAACACTTCCTATTCAATGGCGATGAGGTGGTCCTAGTTTGTTTACCATAAATGTAGTGCTCACACATACAAAAGTCTGAATAAATTAACACAGACAAGTAACCAAAATGATCTAGCATTTTCATTCCCTTTTGGCTCATATGGCCTAGCCGGCTATGCCACTCAGTAGACTGTAGCTTGGCATCCTCTTTTACACATGAAAAAAACATAGAGTAAAGAGTTCCATGATTAAACCCTTGAAAAATATGAGATTTCCCTTTTGAATTGATCATGAACCATTTCCAAAGAACACATATTTAGGAATTATGGGAAAAATGCACAAAAATGGGACAATTATTCTCATTCTCTATTTCTTTAGAAGAGGCACAAACAATGTTTTACGTTTTTATTTAGATCTTTTATTAGATTCCTAGTCTTAGCCTTTATATTGAAATTGATGAGTTCCAATTTTTTATACTCATGTTTCATCTCAGTGATAGTCTTCTTATATTGCTCCTCATTTTCTGATTTCTCCATAAGAGCATTTTGGAGCTTGAGGACTTCATACTTCCAGTTATCTGTGTTCTTGGTCTCCTATTCTTGCTGTTGATGTAGCTGAGTGAGTTTAGTATTCTCCTAGCTGGCCTAGGATTTAGGCATTTGGGCAAGTGCATTCACTGTTCTAGCTCATTTGGATGGTGGCTATGTAGTCGTCTCTTAGGTATCAACATCCTTCTTCTTAGTCTTATATCTTAGTACGTGTAGAAGGTAAGTGAAGTTAGCTGGCATGAATTTTCCATGAGTAGTTTACCCACTAGTGGTTGTTTTTGCAATGCTTGTAGCCTATTAGAGCCACTGTCATAGTGGTGGTGGTGGCATCAAACCAATGTTCCATCATGCTACCCTCTCATATTTGCTGCCTTTTTTAATTCCATATCTATCATCAAATAATCCCTTGAGTACTTTATTAATATTTCCCATGCTAATAAGTACTCCAATAATGTGCGTATCCCAAAGGCACTTTTTTCCCGTTGGATTTTTTCCCTTTGGTCATCCAAGTATTAGACCCTAATTTAGATCCTCATCATTTTACTTCTCTTGTACATACTTTTCATAAATAAATAACAGCCTCATCATTATGGTATTACAACGGACAAATGCAACATCATCTCTCACATCATACATATCCGGACCAATGAAGATGCTGCAGCAAATTGAACCTCATCAACAAATTTGACGACAAATGAAGAAGATCAACCCATCAACAACCAATCAAAACCTTCCACAGCCTCCACGAAAACTTCTCAACAGTACCCGAGGACGGGCACTAAAATTGGAAGGGACCATTGTTAACTGAGCTGATGTCAGTTAACAGGAACTGCTAAAGATCGAAGCCTTATGAATGCACATCAAAGATGAATATGAAAAAGAAATGAAGACTGGAGTTACACACTTTTCACATTTTTCCAAAATGGCCATGTATTGTAATTTCCCAATTTATTTAGCCATTGTGATAATTGTAACATGTTATGGGCTCAATAAGAGTTTCAAGATGTAAATCATAGGTCATTTAGTGTACCTGGGTTGCAGATACAATAAGTGTGGAGCCTTAAAGGTCTTGGGCGCCGGACATTACATATTTTAGACCTTGGCCAAGGTATAAAAGCCAACCTTGTAAAGTTTATTATTAAGTTTTTGGATAATGAAACACAGGGTGAGCTAACAGCGCTCACTTCTCTCCTTCTCGCACTTCCTACTCCCTCCTTGGTTTTCACATTGCAGTCGCGTCTGTTGCATTGCAACCGCAGGTAAGAGCTCTGCAGATTGACGTAAGCATTTCACGGTATTTTGTAGCTTTTGGCGTTGCCAACCCATGGCCTAATTTCATCATAAGTAGGAATTTACACTTGAAAATAAAAAACTAAGCATAGGCGGGGTATTGGAGCATCATTGCTAAGCATTTAGATGCATTGTAGGTCGAAAACAACTAGGCAAAAAAATCCACTGTTGTTGATAATCACGATTTTTGCACTTGACCTAAAGTGGGATTTGAGACCATCAGCATGTGTGCTTAGGTCTTATAAACATGTCCAAGTTTCGTCCCATGGATTGAAAATTATATTCGTGGTTCTCACTATGTCTACAATAAGATAGGAGTGAGGTTAGACACCCGTCACACATTTGGCACCGTTGTCGAGGACGAATAGACCTAAACTAGGGAAAACATGAGCGTCTTGTGTAGTTGTCCATTAACTTCCTCTAGGTTCACCTGAAATTTCTCTTAAAAACCACATAGCTTAAGAGTATCGTCTTTTGTTGTGTAGAGGTGCAGGCCTACACCTCCTCTCCTTCTCATAGAACCATCTTAGCTTCCCCTCTTTTGCATCTAAATGTGCCTCTTCCTCCCTCCCTCCTGCACATCACCCTCTTTATGAAGTGGCCTTCCACTTCCTTTGATAGAGGCCATGAGCACCATGCCCTCACCCTTCATCGCCATCATGGCCACAACATTCATGTCGTCGCCAAAGATAGCATCATCGCTGAGGTTTGCGATGAGAGAGGTGCATGCCTCCATCTCTCCATTTTTCCTTTGTTAACTGAGCCAACGTCAGTTAACAGGAACTGCTAAAGATCGAAGCCTTATGGATGCACATCAAACATGAATATGAAGAAGCAATGAAGATTAAAGTTACACATTTTTCCAAAATGGCCGTGTATTGTAATTTCCCGATTTATTTCGCCATTGTGATAATTGTAACGTGTTTAAGAGTTCCAAGATGTAAAGCATAGGTCACTTAGTGTACCTGGGTTGCAGATACAATAATTGTGGAGCCTCAAAGGTCTTGGGCGTTGGTTATTACACATTTTAGACTTTGGCTAAGGTATAAAAGCCAACTTTGTAAAGTTTATTAAGTTTTTGGATAATGAAACATAGCATGAGATAACGGCGCTCACTTCTCTCCTTCTCGCGCTTCCTACTCCCTCCCCGATTTGTCGCATTGCAGTCGCGTCTGTTGCATTGCAACTACAGGTAAGAGCTCTAGCATTGATGTAAGCATTTCACAGTATTTCGTAGCTTTTGGTGTTGCCAACCAGCGGCCTAATTTCATCATAAGGAGAAATTTACCTTCAAAATAAAAAACTAAGCATAGGCGGGGTATTGGGGCATCATTGCTAAGCATTTAGATGCATTCTGGGTCGAAAATGACTAGGTAAAAACTCCACTACTATTAATAATCACGCTTTTTGCATGACCTAAAGTGGGATCTGAGACCATAAGCATGTGTGCTTAGGTGTTATAAACATGTCCTAGAAGTTTCATTATGTTTGGATGTCATTTGATGCTGTAACGGATGTGATTTGTTTGCCGATGAGCGATTGGCGTTTGGTGATTTCAGTCACTTGAGTGTAGCTTGAGGTAGATGCGAGTTGTTTGTTGTTTTCCAAGAGATTGACAACCTCTTATAGCCTCTATGCACTGGTCGAGTCAGCTTCGTCCCATGGATTGACAATTATATTCGTGGTTCTCACTATGTCTGCAATAAGATAGGAGTGAGGTTAGACACCCGTCTCACACCCTCCTAATGAGGGAAACCTCTTTGACATCGCGCCTAGGTTGGGTACCAACTTATTTACATTGAATGTGAGAAAGCCCTTTGATGTTGTGCACAATGAACAACAAAGCTCTCCCGCTTGTGAAGGTGGGAATGGCTATGATGGTGTCATGGAACAACGTTTCCTACAAGATCATTCACTCCAACATTGTGTCAAGTTGAATCGGCTAGAAAATGGGTTGCCTTTGGCAAAGGATTTGCAGAGGGCGCTCTCGAAGCACGTGTCCAAAGTGGTAAGAGGAGGTGAGTTTCTCTCCTAGTGATGTTCACCATGTGGCCACTAGCGCGCCATGCACAACGATGTACCTAACACCATCATTATTAGATCTCGGTCCATCACCTAGACATCACCGTCAATGATGTAGATGTATTTCGTAGGGACAAAAATTCAAAATTTCCAACCAATTTGGAGGGATGCCTTGAAGGAAACCAACTAAATTTGGAGGAGTTTATTGCAAAAACAGATGCCAGTTGTTTGAAAGAATAGAGAGTGATAACTTTGCTTGCTACTTCAATGAGTGAGATTGATAGAGCAAAATGCTACAAGATCTTCACAAATCACACACATAGTAAGCAGGTTCACACTCATTCTCTTGTTGGCAAAGGATACTATTTTTGCCTCCAACTATGTGCTAAATCCTACTTTTACGCATTTGATGATGCGGAAGGTGTGTAGGGTAAGAGTACCAATAAAAAGACATGCCCCTTCTTAGGACCCGTCCCTCCCCCAAAAAGTATAACCAAAGTGCTCCCATTGTGAGACAACCTAGAGCGCACAACTTCGTGGTTACTGCAACTGGGATAACATCCTCATCGTTCGATTGTCTATTCAAGACTTGTTCCATTACCCTATGTTCCACATCAACAAAAGTTTCCGCTTCATGTGCACAATGCACACCCTTTGATGAGCTCATACCAAATTACTTTAGGTGGCAAAAATTCCCGCACACAGGGAGACTTTGGGGGATGACATAGAGACCCTTTAAGGTTGTTCATACTTAACCCTTGCCTTCCCACGATGTTAGAAATTCCTTTCTCTTCTTCTTCTCCTCTCTCGCTCTCATGCACAACATTTCAACAGAGGTGGCCTGTGATGAGTCAACCAAGAGAGACAAGGCTTTCCATGACATGCATAAGAAGGAGGGCAAGAGAGACAAGGCCTTCCATGACATGCATAAGAAGGGGGAGGCTCACCTATGGAGATTATGGCTATGGGAGGGTAGACCACTTGCCCAGGTCTACTGGGATTCTCGCGAGTGGTATTGGCCCCATCACGATGTAGGCAGAGCAGATCATTCTTTTTTTGCTTATACTATGCGCAACGCCCGTGTTGCTCTGATAGACAGACAGTTAGCACAGCCCACTCGCCTGAGGATGTGGATACATGCTAGTTTAGACCACTTATTCTTGCGACACGTTTGGGCTACTATTTGGGGGCTTTTGATCGCCTATCAGATCTGCTATTTTCTTTGGGTGATAGTCCACTCAGGGGTTGCAGTAGGTCCAGTAGTATGGGCCATGACCCATTGTGCCAAAGATGTTAACAATAGCTAGAGTGTATTAGTCACTGCTTGTGGTCAAGCCCTGCCTATGTGGAGATATGGAGAGCAGATAGTCTTCTCTTGAGCCATGTAGGAATTAAGTATGGTTCTCATTTGGGGTTCAATTTCCTGGCTACATCCAGCAAACAGGGTCTCATTACTTCTTTTAGAGTTGTGACTCGGACCCTGTATACATGCTAACACCATCTGGCTACATGAGAGGGAGCATGAGTATGATGCGGCCCTTGGCGCGAGATGTAGATATCGAACACACAGACGAGATTTTCTCCAACATTGTTAGTATTGCACTGGGGAATGTGTGGTGCGCCAGATGCTACCATGGTATGCGCGCCACCCCTTCCACAACAGTGGAGATCCTCTTTTCCACTTGGATAGATCTGATTCACACTCTTTGCAGTTAGTGGAGTGTAGTAGCAAGTCCCTCACGGTCAGCTATTGAGAGACGACTTGGTTTGATTCGGTGATGGGCGCGCACTACCCTCTTCTTCTCTATGCAGGGAGGACAGATGGCATTACAGCCCGCAGTGGTTTACCTTGCACTCCTCTCACCAGCCACCTTGAGCTTGCTTAGCTCATAGCCCCTTTCACTCAGTCATTACACCCTTAAGGCAGGCTATATTCTCTTAGCACCTTCTATGTGTGTGCATGCCTCTCTATATTTTTTCTCCACATAGAAGTACCGATTCTTCTAGGATCAAGAGCCCTTGCTTGTCTCCTAGTGCATCTTGGACTTGCTTGAATTGTGTGCTTGCTAATCATGATGCTTAATGAATGCTTAATCAAATGATACAGGCATGCCAACTTTTCCCTCATGAAGTTGCATTAAGTACATGGTCTCCTCAAGCTTCAATGACTCTCAACCCTCTCCCTCCCCTGCGACCATCTTTTGTTCTTCTCGGTTCTGCCCTTGCAAGCTTCTTACATCTCAAAAACTCATTGTTGTTGAGCGAGTTGGGTATGTATTTCTAATAATTTTTTTGTGTTTTCTTCTTAGTAGTGTTGTATGTGCAACCTTGGGTATTGACTCATGCTCAGCGAGTTGGCCATCTCTCAATCGTCTCCCTCCTCGAGCATCTTTACTCTCAAAAACATGAGCAAGCCAAGTCGACATGCTTGATGGTTTTCTGTCTTTCCTTATTTCTTGGTGGATTTGCAAAGCTCATGACATCTCTTTGTTGTTTGTGTAGCCCCAAGTGTTAGCACTTTCCTATGAGAATGAGTATTGAATGTTGCTTGCTTGCACAAAGTCCCGCATGTGAAGATGCCCTACCCTATGTCTAGTTTGGCAGTAGAGTTTTGTACTCATGGGTGGTCAATTGAGCTAATCTTGTTGCAGGAAGTTGAATCTCCTCTTGCTCTCTCACCATTTGAGCTTGGTAGATTATTGCAGGGAACATCAAGCTCATCTCGTGCATCTACTTAGCAATAATTTTTTTTCCTTCTTTGCATGGGCCTCTTTGGCATCAATGCACGGCAGCATGACAACACCACTAGTCGAAAACTTATTGGTGAATTTTACCACATGATTCATGTCTGTATTAGTTGCTTCATTTTTCAATCAAAATAACCATCTCCATTGTCAATCTTTTTCTAGTTATAGTGTTGGTCGTCTCTTTTGGCGAGCTCAGTTTTGTTACATTTAGTTTCATTCAATGTGTGTGGATCTAGTATGCATTCAATAAGCTTAGTATTTTGTTCATATCCTTTTGCATGTGATTGACCGACACCAAATCAAGAGACCACATGCTCACACATACAATTTGCATTCTCTCTTTTTGTGATGTAAGCGTTCGCTAGTTTTGGTGTGACACAGGGTGGTTGCACATCTCCTGCTACATTACGGAAAGAAGATAGATCAAGTCATGAATGGATAAGAAGAGCATGATAAGGAGTCAAATTTGCTTTTATGGATGCACTAAAAAGCCACTATGCAGAGGAATAGTCAGTTGGTGGGATACACACTGATGTGTGCAATAGGGGTTCACTTGAGAATGACACATCACTAGGGATTTGGGAGCTCATTGGTCTGTAGGCATGCCAAATGTGCTTCCCTCACAAAGGCTAAAAAAAGTTGTACATGAGATTTATGTTTTCTCGAGGAGGAGCGTGTTGATTGCTGGATATGTCCAACATGGCTGTGGCCAAGAAGCTTTGGACTCTTCTCAGCCGATGTGAATTGGATGCCTTTTTAATGCAATCAAGGCCTATGGCATCATGCAAGCATGTATGGTATGTTGTGCCTTTGAGTGCACTAATTGAAAGATACGACCATGCCCAACATGGGTGTGGCTATTTGTAGATGCAAAGTGAGGGCCTCTCATCTAGATACGGTTACCTATGCTTGCACCTTAAGGGTTGTGGCATTTAGCAAGACATAGACATGGGTAACAGAATTTATGATGATAATGCTAGTCAATAGTTATTGGAGAAGCTTTTATAACGGTCCACTGGTTTAATTATTTTGTAATGCTTTTCATTATTTCTAGGCTTCATCATTGCTCAATCTACATTTATGATGCAATTGCAGAGCTAGGCTTCATTATATTATGGCTCAGTCTCCTTTGGTTTTGCAGATCAAGGATAGAAATACAGTTGGCAGAGCTTCATATTAGGTGTTGCTTATTTGTGCATAAATTTGTATTATTTTGGGCTTCTTGGATAAGATGTGCCCAATTGTATTATGTGTAGGAGCACATAATTGTGATAACTTTCTTGATTCTCTTACAATAGATGTTTGGTGAATAGGACATCATCATGAATTATGCGTATACATGCTCTAGTCTTGGATTTATTTTATCTTACTTTTACAATTTTTCCAAGAGATTTCTAGTTTATGTATTACAAAGCTCTTAAGTTTCAAACTTAGAGGTTGAATGTGGTTTGAAGTTGCCTGAAGTTTCTTGTCTATTTTCATAGTCACTTTTCCATGTTTGGTTCGCATTCGCATGTGCCATATGTGGTACCTTCATGAGAGCATAAAAGTTCTTCATGAGTTACCTTTTTGGAATGTTGTCTTGTACTTATAGTCGAGGGAATAGTTGTGACTTATCAAGATTTTTCATGACAACTTATTAGTTCATACATGTCCTATGTAGCATTGGAAAGTGAGTAAGAAGTTGATGATGGTTGACTTAACATGAATGATACATTTTTTCCATTTGAAGTTGGCATATGGTAACATAAATAGCGAGGATTTCTCTATGTAAGGATTTTTTTTCATTTGAGACAATAGGAGGTTACATAGGGTTTTATAAAAGAGGCCTCTAACGCACGTTATATGTATGACTTATCCATAGTGGACACCCAAGGGGAAGTGAGAAAAGGGGAAAATGAGAGGAATTTTTTGTGTTTCAAAATCATAGCTTCCCAAAATCGTCTTCCCTCAAACTTGTGAGTCAATAGCTACAAAGATACATGCAAGAACTGACTATCAATCACTTTTTTGTGTGATTATAGTTCATTTGTTGAGGGTTGAAAGCTATAAAGAGCTTGTATAGATGCAAATTTACACGGAGAACCTACACAATTTTATAACCATGTTTTTTGAGTAGTTTAGGTGGGTCCAAATCGGACGAGTAGCTCGAGTGCAGGTTGAACGGGTACATAGTTTGAAAGTCAAATTAAGACACATTGAGGTTACACCTAGTTATCAACAAAAGTGGTTCTTTGTACGTTATGAATCACTATGCTACACACTCTTTCACTAGTTTTACTCAGTTAGATCACATGAGACTTAAATTTTATATGTAAGATAGGGGTATAATAGTTTTCTCCATTGATTATCATATAAGCGTAGAAAGGGGGGTCATATTCTCTAATATGAGTCGTATATAAGGGTTTTATCAAAGTTGTCCACTAGCAGGTGGCATCCCATTTTGTACATAGAGTGAATCCCCCTGGGGTTTTATTCTGAGCAACTTCGCTAATGGTATCGTACAAGTCAATGGGTAGATAGAATATCTATTAGACTCTTTGAATTGATGATCTTGTAGAAATACAATCTCTATGATGGGACTACAATAACATTTGACTTGGCCTCGTGCTCTCCTGTATAGGACGGTAGTTTT